>NW_021703778.1:149387754-149395867 GCF_005190385.1 Monodon monoceros | reverse complement strand
CGGGGTGAGGGGGGAGGGGGGCGGAGGCGGGAGGGAGTGACATGGCTTTGACATTTTCTGTATCCACCACAGCACTGGCACAGAGGTAAGAACCTATCAGCTGCTCAACAAACCTGTATTTTCTGAGTGAGCAAAGCAGCAAGTGGTCGCCCCAGACTTCCTGAGTCAGTGAGTGGGACCACCATGAGCTGAGGCCCTTTCTTTCTCCACGGAACAGCCCAGACACAGCAGCTAAGCAGAGGGTTTGGGCACCACCCTGCAGGACAGATCCCAGAGAAGGGGAGCACCCCAGGCATGGCCTGTGGGCCAAAGGTGAACTGGTAAGCGCAAGGGTATAATCTCCCCAAAGCACAGACAAGGAGTGATAGAAGGATACGAAGAAGAGAATCCATCCCTTTGAGGGATGAGCTTAGGAAAATACAGCTTCCTGAAAGTCCACAAGAAACTACAAGGTCCCAAGTAGGGTGGAAGCTACCTGAGGCCCTCTGGGTCTCGCTGAGAGCAAGACCGGCCTCGTTTCCTGTGCGGGGCCTCTCCTTCTGGGCACTAAGCTTCCAGCCCTGAACAGAACAGTCCAAGAGCACTAGCCCTGGATCAGGAGTCATGAGGCCCAGGTTCTAGGCCTGCTTCTACCACTAAGCAGCTGTACCACCCTGGGCAAGTTACTTCTCCTCTCTGAGCCTGTTTGCTCACCTGTGAAAAACTGGGGTTGAACAAGATGATTTCTAAACCCTTACAGCGCATGAGTTAGTGACGCTCTTGGATAACCTGTGTCTAAAGCAGCTCCCGCTGGAAGATGAGGGCTGAACGAGAAGATCCAGTGTTTGTCAAACCCCAGGAAGATCCAAGTACCAGGTGAGGGGCTGGATATCATCTGAGGGTCCCGTCTTATTGCTTCAGTTCTTCCTCACAACCTTATACATGACAACCACAGCTAACAGCTACTGGGATTCACCACATGCTGCGCACTGCATTTTACATGGGTTAATCTTTCAATCCTCATCACAGCCCTGTTAATACAAAGGTTTTATTACCACTCTTGTTTACAGATGAGGAAACTGGGGCTCAGAAAAAACTAATGATACAATTAGAAGAGGGTAGCATTTGGGATTTGTGCAAGGCAATCCAGAGCCTATTTTATTAACCTTCATGTCACGCTACCTCAGAAATGATCCTTTTGCTCCTTCTAGAAGCCAGACCCTGACTGAGCCTCAGCCCGTAGTTTATTTTTTTATTTTATTTTTTTTAAGACTTTTTTTGATGTGGACCTTTTTTTTTTTTTACATATATTACATGTATTCTTTTTTGCCCCTATTGGTATACACATTGCTCTGCAACCTCTTTTTCACATTTAATAATGTATTTTGGAGATTGTTCCACATCAGTTCTTAAACGGTTTTATACTTTTGTTGGTGTCATCCATTCGGTGCGTCATATTTTGCTTAGTTATGTTTTAATGAATGCATATCCTTGCATATATGTTATTTCACACATATTCATGTACATACAGGATGGATTCGTAACACTGGTCAAAGGCTACATGCATTAGTAATTTTGATAGATGGTTATATCAGTTTCAACTCCCACCAGCTATAGTTTGAGAGTAATGTGTTTTTTTCAATCAAAGAGAATTTGTACTTAGGAAAACTGTCTACACAATTAGAATATCTAACAAAGCAAAAAATCACTGGGCCAGGATGCTAGGACTCAAAACTACCAACTTATAAGGAAATCAATGAACCATGAGTGAAGGGATGGTATAAAAAGAATAAGTGTTATGCTAAAGAGAAAGAATTGGGTGATGGGGAATTACAGGAGGAAGTAGAAAAAGGGAAACTAACACTCATGGAGGGTTGACTGTGTAGGATTTAATCCTGACTACAGTGCAGTGAGATAGGTGTCATGCCCATTTTATCGTAGAAGAACATGAAACTTTTGGGTAACACCCCTGTGGTTGGAAATCTGGAATTAACTTGTTCTAACCCTGGAAGGATGGGCAAGGAGGCTTTCATTTTGAAAGCAGGTTTAGCCATGGAAGTACCCACAGAACACATCTTGTCTCCACAGTGGAAAGAGGTCAGAAGATCAGTGAGCACATTGTCATTGGCACCCCTGGGACCGTTCTGGACTGGTGCTCCAAGCTCAAGTTCATTGACCCCAAGAAGACCAAGGTGTTTGTTCTGGATGAGGCTGACGTGATGATAGCTACTCAGGGCCACCAAGATCAGAGCATCCGCATCCAGAGGTAGGAACTCATGAGCCAGGAGGAACTTCTTGGCCTCCTGGTCCGCAGCATCATCTCCTTTTACTTCACCCTCCTCTTCTTGGCCCTACCAGGTTCTTTACTCTGCAGCTTTCAGAGGCATTTGTTTGGTGGGCCATTTCCATGTCACACTGACCATACCCCCAGCCTGGGTTGAGGAAGGAGACTTAGGGACTCTACCACCACCCGTCCCTGCCCCACGTCTACTCCTCCCTCCTCGCTGCAGTGCTCCTCCCTGCTTTGCCACCTTCCTGGGGACGCAGGTCATCCAAGCCTGGGGAGGCTGTGCTTCTGTTCCTTCCAGTGAAACACTCGGTCGGAGTCATGTCGAACACCTGGGCCTTCCCTTGCAGGATGCTTCCCAGGAACTGCCAGATGCTGCTTTTCTCTGCCACCTTCGAAGACTCTGTCTGGAAATTTGCCCAGAAAGTGGTCCCAGACCCAAACATCATCAAACTGAAGCGCGAGGAGGAGACACTGGACACCATCAAGCAGTATTATGTTCTGTGCAATAGCAGAGATGAGAAGTTCCAGGCCTTGTATAATATCTACGGGGCCATCACCATTGCTCAAGCCATGATCTTCTGCCATGTGAGTAGCAGCGGCAGCAGGAGGAGGCCTGCGGGGGAGGAGCTCCACTGGAGGGTGTGGCCCCGCACCCTCCCTCTCAGCCAGCTCCACTTCGTACTGGGGGACCAGGTTCCTTCCCTGTGGCTGTGTATCTTGGACATGTGACAGGGATGTGCCTCACTCTCAACAAGCATCATTCCAGCGTGTAGCTGCCCCAGCATTACATCATGGCTCCTAGTGACAGGCACATGGGGGCTTCCACCGTGTTGCTGCCCACGGTGAAAATACCAGTCCCGCTCCTCTCTGAGCCCAGCTGAGACTCACTCAGGATGTATACCTATCTGCGCCTGACCGATAAAGGAAATGTGAGGTCTAGCTCCCTCGGAGGTCCAGAGCGGTTTTGATGTGGACCATTTTTAAAGTCTTTATTGAGCTTGTTACAATATTGCTTCTGTTATATGTTTTGGTTTTTTGGCCCACAGGCATGTGGGATCTTAGCTCTCTGACCAGCGATGGAACCTGCACCCCCTGCATTGGAAGGCGAAGTCTTAATCACTGGACCGCCAGGGAAGGCCCTCAGCCCGTAGTTTAGATAGCCCCAGACGCACCCTCGCCCAGCCCTCCACAGGCTCATATGGGAACGTACCAGGGAACAAGGGGGCCAGTACCGAGCCAGGCGCAGAGCTGGCTACCCCAAGGACCCCAGGCCCTACAACCCCACACCACGATGTCCTACGCTGGATGGAGTGTCTCAGTGCGTGTTATAATCCATTATTAAGCATCTTTTGTGTGCCAAGCACTGGACAGAGCTCTGAGGAAACCCCAAGATGAGTGGGAAGAGACCTGCCATCCTGAGAACATAAACCGAGCTCTGAGATGACCAGACGACCAGGCTGAAGTGAGGGGACCGCCCAGTTCAAGGGGACAGGGGCATCTGAAGTAGTTCTACAAGTCAACCCAACCACATTACTAACACCTACTCGGCGCAGAGCCCACACGAGGCCTCGTAGAGGACTCAAGACGGAAGAGCAACCGATCCTAACACAACAAAGAACTGCAACGGGGGAAGCGCAAAGGAGCCATTAATCCTGACTGGGAGTACATGAGGAGGCCCGGGGGCCCACTTCACCAGACACTGTACCTCAGTTTCCTACCTGTAAAATAAGGAATAATGGTATCCATCTCAGAGGGTTCTAGTGAGAAGTGAGTTGATCCATGTGAAAGCTTTAAAGCAATGCCTGATACCTGGGCGGCATTCACTGTGTGTGTGTGTGTGTGTGTGTGTGTGTGTGTGTGTGTGTGTGTGTGTGTGTGTGTGCACGGTGTTGTTCATCATCCTTTATCAAAGGATGATAAAGAGCCTGAGAAATAAAGGAGGGACATGAGAGGACAGGCCTGAGGTACAAATGCAGGTTGATGGGAAAACCCTGTGCAGCCAGGGTGCAGCTGTGTGAAGAGTGGAGAGGCCAACAGGGCTAGAAAGAAAGCAGGGGGCGGGGGGCAGCATTTGAGTTGCTCTCCGGGGGCCTCCATTCCACAGGCGTGAGAGGGACGTGGCCCAGGCTGGGTAAGGTTCACCCAGGAGCTACAGAAGAATCGGACGGTAGGCACCCCAGAGACCGGCACGGGCGCCCGCCCACCCCAGAGGAGGAGGCCTGCAGAGGGGTGTGGGCCTGAGGTGGAGCCGGGCCAGGAGGCCTGGGGAGGAAGGGCCAGTGTGGATGCCTCAGTCTCTCACCCAGTGACTAATGGCACGCCATCTGTCCCGGCTGACAGGAATGCTTCCCGCCATCCATCTCCCACTCGTTAAATTACCATTTTATGGCCAAAATCTCTCTCTCATAATTGATAAAAATCTCCTTTTGATGTTCAGCATTATTGGGGGCAAAATGTTTTTCTATTCTTCATTATGTTTTTAATATAAATGTATTTTTTATTGAGAGCCGCTGGGAAGGCTGGATGAGCCCAGGTCGGGAGGGAGGGTGGTCAGCTCCCCCCGTCCCCTCCCCCTCTCCCTCCCCACCCCGCATTCCAGCTCCTTCTGTTCCGTTCCCAGAACGCTCACACGGTAGCCTTGGGGAGGAGGGGTGCTGTCTGGGGAGACAAAGAAACCAGACGCCAGAAGAAGACCCAAAGAAGCAATTCTACAGACAGCTGAAGCCCTCAGGGTGGTCCTCAGCTGCAGGCCAGTAGAGCAGCCCAGGGGTGGTAAAGGGTGAGCTGACCTTGGCCCGGCCCCTGCCAGTGTGTGCGAGAACAGGGCAGGAGCCCCAGAGGGCACGGACCCCTGGGGGCTGGCATGGTACCTGGCACAGAGGAGTGCTCCATAAATATGTGTGAACAAATAAGAGATGGGCAGGGAGAAGTTGGGTCGGCATTGGAAAGAAGGCAGCAAGGAACACGAGCGCACGGAGGCTTGTGTCATCAGGGAGGAAAGTGTTCTGCCAGCTGCGGGGCCCCAGGTGGAATCAGCCCCGGGGGCAGGAGGGGCTCCTCTTACCTCTGTCCTAAGCTCTTCTCTAGCCCTAGTCCAACCCAGGGCATGTTCAGCCCTGTGCACATCCCATACCCACCTCCTCCAGGACAAGGGAAGTTGAGTCCAGCTGCCTTCCTGCAAGTGAGGAAGGCACGGTGGGTCCTGGACACAGCAGAGCCGCCGACTCACGGCCCTGGGCACCCGTGGCTCCACCTCATCCATGGAATCACACCAACAGTACACGGGAGGTGCTGCTGACGGGCCTCAGGAAACTGCCCGCTGAGCTGCAGCCCCCAAGGTGGGGGTCTGTTGGGAGGGTGGTGCTCAAGAAGCCCAGGAGACAGGCTCCAAGGCAGCCTGTGTGAGGTTTCTAACAGTGGGAGGGAAGGGGCTGGCCACTAGATGGAATGCTGGGTACCAATCAGGAAGGGGAAGAGAAAGGCCGATTCTTCTAGCAAAATAGTATCTGGGACCATACCTTGTATCAGAAAACCTGGCTAAAGACCCAACTCCACCATTTAAAGACTCCCAGAACCTTGGTTCCTCGCACATATGAAGCATCCAGCGCAACACAGAAACAACAGCTAACCTTTGCTGGTCATCTGCTCTGTGCCAGACATGCTCTAAATGCTCCACATTCATTAATTCATTTAATCCCTGCAGCAAGCCTGTGAGGCAGGTACTGTCATTATCCCCATTTTACTGATGAGGAAACTGAGGGACAGAGAAGATACGTAACATGTCCAAGGTCACAAAGACAGTAAACCAACAGGCAGTCTGGCTCCTGCCCACCTCAAAGGCTCAAAAAGAAGCTCAAGGGCCGTGTGAAAGCAGGACCCAGGGTACAAATGTGCAAGCCAAGCTAAGGGCCACGTGGGGAACTATGAGGGTTAATTTTACGTGTTAATTTGGCTGGGCCACAGTGCCCAGAAATCTGGTCAAACATTATTCTGATGTTTCCGTAAGGGTGTTTTGGGATGAGATATAAATTTAAATTAGTAGACTCTGAGTAAAGCAGACTGCCCTCCTTAATATTGGTGGGCCTCATCCAATCAGTTGAAGGCCTGAATCGAACAAGACTGACCTCCCCAAGCAAGAGAAAATTCTGCCAGCAGATGCACATCAGCTCTTCTTGGGTCTCCAGCCCAATGGCCCACCCTGAAGACTTTTGACTTGCCAGCCTCCATAACTGCATAAGCCAATTCCTTAAAATCAATCAATCAATCACTATTTATTTATTAGATAAAAGAACACACACATACCCTACTGGCTCTGTTTCTCTGGCCAATCCTGACTAATAGAAGAATAAAAATCCAGCCCTGGTAGAGCGGTCACCGCCTGGGGGAAGGGATGCCCAGCTCAGGCACCTTTTCCTAGTTCTCACAAAGTTCTCTGCGTGCCAGCAGAAGTCCTGTGTGCAGGCATGCAGAAATGATATGGCTCAGCCCAGAGCCGGTCATTCACTCTCCAAGCCTACGGTCCCCTCCCCCAGCCCTGAGGCCTCCACCCAAGCCCCTGTTCCAGTCTCTGCACAGCCCCCACCCAGTGGTCCCACACCAGGAACCCCTTGCACAGGCCAGGAGTTCCTGCCTCACCTCCCCGCCTTCTGCTTTTGCCTCCGCTGGTCCTCACGTCAACAGTGCCTTCTCTCTGCCACCACCACCAAGCTTGAGAGATGAATGATGTTCCTGGGACCAGAGCTTCTTTATCTCTTTTTCTGAACTTTTGCTTACAACTGAAACATCGCCCTCCACCCGTACCTGTAGGTTTGTATGAAACAATGACGGGTGCATTTTCCCATCTGAATCACAGTGGTTCTCTTCTGCATTCTCACAGCCACTCTGGTCAGATGGCCCATCAAAACACTGAGCCCTTCTCCCTGGGAGCTAGTTACAAAACAAGGTGAAATCTAGATCCCCACCCTGTGGGAGCTCAGGGGTAAAAGACAGATAAAACATCTTTCAGAGCACAGAAGCCAAACCCCAGCACCCCAATACCAGCACAAGCATTGCCCCTAACAAAGGTATTTCTGTGCTCTGCTCCAGCCCCTAACTTCATTTCCTTTGGTTTTTCATAGAATTTAAGGGTTGGAAAGAACGTTATCTGATACAACTATGTTCCGGGACAATAAACAAAACTGGATCATTCACTGAAATATATTGTAAGGAGATTGGACTTGTCTGTATGTGCTGGGGAGGTGGGGAGAGATATATGTGTGTGTGTTTATGACCAAACATAACTGTCCCATTGCAGCTGAGGGTTCCATCATCTCTTCCAAAGTCCCACTGTAACTCCTACCCCCAAGCTCTCCGCCCACCTCCAACCTCCCGCCTCCACCTTCCCCACCTGTAAAAGATGACCTCATCTCCCATGTTACTAAGAAAATTCGGCTCCACTCTGCCCTTCTTTGCTCAGGCCCCTCTCCTCCAGGCTCCCATTATGAAAAGAACATTCAAAGGCCCCTCTCAATGTAACCTCAGCCCCAACTTTGCAACCTCGGCTCCACTGGCCACCAGCTTGAACCCTGTATACTAGTCAACAAGACTATTCACCGTGCACTCTCTGTACTTTATGCTTTCCACTGCTTGCATCTTTGGCACATCTCATTAATCAGTAATCCCCTCCTCCAACCTCCACCTCCTCCAACCCCACCCATCTTTGAGATCCTGGGTCAGATGCCACCTGCTTCAGAAAGCTTCTATCCACCCAAATACAATATCTATCTATCTATCTCCCTCTCTCCATCTCTCTCTCTGCCTCTCTCTCTCTCTCTCCATCTCTCTCTCTGCCTCTCTCTCTCTCTC
>NW_021703778.1:149226742-149387654 GCF_005190385.1 Monodon monoceros | reverse complement strand
TCTCTCTCTCTCCATCTCTCTCTCTGCCTCTCTCTCTCTCTCCATCTCTCTCTCTCTCTCTGTCTCTCTCTCTCCATCTCTCTCTCTGCCTCTCTGTCTCTCTCTCTCCATCTCTCTCTCTCCATCTCTGTCTCTCTCTCTCTCCATCTCTCTCTCTCTGTCTCTCTCTCTCTCTCTCCATCTCTCTCTCTCCCTCTCTCTCTCTCTCTCTCTCTCTCTCTCTCTCTCTCTCTCTCTCTCTCTCTCTCCCTCTCTCTCTCTCTCTCTCTCTCTCTCTCTCTCTCTCTCTCTCTCTCTCTCTCTCCCTCTCTCTCTCTCCATCTCTCTCTCTCTCTCTTTCTCTCTTCCATCTCCTCTTTCTGCCGCGAGAGAGCGAGACAGTCGAGAGAGAGCGAGAGGGCGAGATCTGCGCCAGCGCGGCGCGAGGACGAGAGGGGAGAGAGAGCGACCAGAGAAGAGCGAGACCAGCGCGTGGCGCGCGAGAGCGCAAGCGATGCGCGCCGGGGGGCGACGCGAGCCTCGCGCAAGAGCGCGAGAGCCAGCGCGAGAGCGCTGCGAGGGCGCGAGCGAGCGAGGGCGAGCGCAAACGCGAGAGAGATAGAGGGGAGCGAGAGAGAAAGCGAGAGGGGAGCCGTGGAGCGCTCTCTCTCTGCCGCTCTCTCTCTCTTTCATTCTCTCTTGCTCTTCTCTGTCTATCTCTCTTGCCATCTTATCTCGCTTCTCTCTCTCTCTCTCTCTCTGTCTCTCTCTCTGTCTCTCTGTCTCTCTCTCTCTCTCTCGCAGGCACTTACATGGCCAGGTATTACAGTGATGAGTGTACCTCTTGATGACCCCAGACTACAGGGGCCAGAATGAGGTCTTACCCATTTTGGCTGCAGCCACAGCTTCCAGCTCTGTGCCTCTCTCACTAAATTCAAGCTGCTTAGACAACAAAGAGAAAGAAGAAATGGAAAAATGAAGGAAAACGTGTTGAACCATAGAACTGCATGCTCTTAGAGCCTGCAGGGGCCCTTAGAGGACTCCTACTCCAAACGAGGAAGCCGTAAGGATGGGCTGGTGGTCAGTGTGAAGAACCCTGCCAGGTCCTCCAACACACAGCCAAGAGCTCCTTGGGACCAGGATGGTCAACAGTCTCGTACCTTAGGCTTGTGTCTGCCCCATTCAGGGTCAGAGGTGTCAGCCCAGGCTCCTTCCACGGCATGGACCATGCCCAGGAGTACAAATCATCTGAATCTCAGCCAGCTGCGGGGGCTCCCCTCTGTAAGGAAGGACCGTGTCTTCAACACCCCTCCCTGACTCTCGAGCTCAGGCGCCATCTGCTGGTCGAGATCAGCACTGCACCTGGACCCACAGCCCTAAGGGCAGTCAGGAGACCAAGGTTGAGACCATCTCCAACCCACTCCAGATCCAAGTCACTTTGGAAGCAGCAGAAATGACCCCACATCCTAGAGTTCTGACTTCTGACTGATTCCCAGGACCTGTCCTTCAGGACTTAAGCCTAACATTCAAAAGAAAAAGAAAAAAGTAAGTTTCTTTGTGGTAATAATAGTAGAAACTTCCAAGGCACAGATACACGGACACAGAAAAGTGATTTACAGAGGATTTCTGTCAAACAGAAGCTCTGCTAATAAGAGACAAAGCACTGGCCAGAAGATCAGGAGATGTCAGCGTCTTGTCCCATCCCTCACATGCCACTCCCTTAGATACCAGGTCCCCCAGACTCCCTACCCAGGCCAAGCCCTATGCCAGGATGGTACCCCTTCACTTGCCCTCACCTCTGCACTGACAGCACTGGCTGCTATCCAGGGATTTGGACTGATCCAGAACCAAGTGCAAATCATGGGATCCAGAAGAGCCGCCACCTAACCCTCACCCCCCATGCTGGGGACACCCCTCAGGGCCAGCCCTACCTGCCTGGGACAGGGATCAATCTGAGGATATTAGTGACCCCCCCAAGGCCTCTGCTGATGGGGAGGGGCCCCTAAGAGCACAGAGGGAACCAATCAGTGCAAGCTGGGACGCACCGGCCTCGAGCTCCTCTGGCCACCTCTCCTCACTCTTCAGTCTGAGATCTAGGGGCAGCTATGAAGTCTTTGAGCTCCAGGTAACCTCAGAGCCCACACAAGGACTCACACCTAGAAAGAAGATGGTGATGCATGGCAGACTCGGCTTCCTTTCACCACACTCCTGGAACCAGGGATGGAATGGAGGGTCCCAGGGCAGACGAGGAGCCCAGGATCAGTGGGGCTGGCTCAAACATCTTCCTGGGGGGAGGGCTGCTCCCCGAGAAGTGTCATAGGACACTTCACTGGAGGAGGAGGGAAGTGCAGAGTGAGTGACTTTCCCTGCCCTCACAGCCCCACACCCACCTACCCTGCTTCCCACCTGTCTCCTTTCCCCTCCCTCCACCCACAGGCTGAGAAAGTGTGTCACCGGGAACAAAAGGGGTAAGGGAAGACTTTGACTGTACACCTGTAGTGCCGGGTAAGAAACCAGAGGTCTCTAAGCTTCCCAGCTGTAAGGGACGCCCCCTCTGAGCCATGACCTTGACATTAGCCTCCTTTTCTCAGAGGACTCGAGTCAAGCTGTGGGTCACAAGCCACAGGCCACCACGCTCAGGAGGACTTGGCCGGGGGGCTTAGAGAAGAGACCCTGAAGATGCAGGCAGCATCCTCTAACCGCAGACATGCCAGCTGGGCGGGCACACCATGACTGCTGACACCCCCAGCTTCCCATCTCGCTCCACCCTGGCTCGGAGGAAGCCACTGCCCTGCTCTTGCCTCCCCCTCCAGCTCTCCAGAGACGAGTCGGCCTCCAAGGGTTAATCTGCTGCCTTGCCTCCCTTGCCTCCGCCCCGCACTGAGCTGCCACATGCTAGCAATGATGCACTTCACACTATTATTTATTTAGTTTTATATTTAGTTTTAGTGATTTATTTAGTTTTAATTTGGGGGTGCACCTCATGCTGTAGGAAGCAGGGGGCCAACAGTCTTGGCAAGAAGCAAGGGCCCACACGGCTGTGTCATGCCAATCCCGTCCCCTCTGTCTGCGGCCCCTGCATCCTAACCCCGCTCTTCCCAGCCTGTGGTCTTCTCCTGACACCAGCCCTAAATCTTCACTCAATCTTCCCCCTGTCCCGTTGGAGATGTTCCTCCTCAGTAGGAAGGGAATCCACAGAGGTTTCTATGCTCACCTCCTGCGCGACCCAGGCCCCCCAGAGTCAGTTAATGAGGCCAGCCCAGGCCAGGCTATCACTGAGGAGTGGTTCACCTTTGGCTGGATGCCGGGCACAAGATACCAGCTCTGCAGAAAGGCACCGACAGCCAGGGCCAGCTCCACGCAGAGCAGAGAACATGGAACATGGTCTTTATGAATCTCTGCCCCTACTCTCCACCTAGTCCGCAGTAGCCTAAGGAAACTGTCACTTACCAGCCATTGGTTCATTAAACAAACACTGGTGCCCACGATATACCACATCCTATCCTGAAACTGCAGATGGGATTAAAAGGACCATCATGGTCTTCATCCCCAGACTTTACAACTTACCGTGAAACCAACTAGACACAACTAACCAAACTACAAGAGGCACAAACAGAAGGAGCAAAGGTGTGCAGAGGGTCAGAGAAGATTTCACAGGAGAGCTGGGATTTGGCCGGGACATACAGCATCTCGCACAGTGCCCAGCATTTGGTAGACAGATGGACGAATGGCCTAGAAACACAAGGAATCACTTGACAGGGAGAGAATGGGGTAGAGAGATTCCAGGCAGACAGAGACCATGGCAACTTGAAAGCGGATGGGGTAGACCTTGAAAGTCCTGCTAAAGATTTGATTTGGGGAAATTGGGAGGCACCAAAGGTAATAAAATAATCTCAGGAAAGGCATCAGCTGATCTAGACTTGACTTTAAGATTATTTTGCTCAGAAAAGTTCTAGATCCAAAGGGTTCTCTAAGAGGAGAATTTCAAATATAATAATAGGTGAAGGGAGAAAAGAAGTTTTTTTATTATTAGCGTTCTCTGGGGTACCATGAAATTATAGCACATAATTTGTAAGTCTGGGCCTGATCGGCCAGTCGGCACCCTGCAGACGGCTGCTCCAATCCCCTCCCCATCCCCAGAATCAAGATGAGCAGAACAGGTCAGCAAGGATCCACACCACTGTGGCAATCTGGGTTCCACACATCCTGCAGGTCACTGGCATGAGTCCAAAGGAGTGTGACCAGGGCTGTGTATGGAAGGGCCCTCAGCCCCTTTCTCTTTTGCTCCACGGGGTGGATGAAGATCAGGAAAGTTTGAGGAGGCAGGCCTAGCCCTTAGGAGGAAGCATGTGTAACAATTAGAGATGAGTGATTATAGAATGGACCACCTTAGGCAGCAGGTAAGAGAATAAGCTTCCTATCACTGGAGGTAATCAAGCAGTGGCCCACAGACGTTCTGGAAAAGTCATAGCACTGAATGATTAGGACAGCTCACTGATAGAGCAGTGCACTGGAATCACTTACTAACAGTCCCCTTGGATGCTCTACCTGATCACTCTAAGTCTCCATCCCTCATCTGCAAAATGGGGTTAATGATGGTACCTACCTCATAGGTTTGCCCTGAGGACTAAGTGAGATAACATGTGGGAAACAGCGCAGGTGTGAGTGCGCAGTAAACCCTCAATAATTGATAGGTATTATTTTTTTTTTTTTTTTTTTTTTGCGGTACGCGGGCCTCTCACTGCTGTGGCCTCTCCCGTTGCGGAGCACAGGCTCCGGACGCGCAGGCTCAGCGGCCATGGCTCACGGGCCCAGCCGCTCCGCGGCATGTGGGATCCTCCCGGACCGGGGCACGAACCCGTGTGCCCTGCATCGGCAGGCGGACTCTCAACCACAGCGCCACCAGGGAAGCCTGATAGGTATTACTAAATTCAACCATATAAATCATATTAAGTTACAGGTCAAAAGCAATCAAATATCAACGATTTCGTATGGCCCAACTAATATTTTATACTGAGGGCCACTCAGGCTCCTTCTAACCTCTCTGCTTTCACACTGAAAGTTTCTGCGAAGCATAGTTCCACGCCACTGGTGGAGCCCCAGGGCCTGGGGCCAAGCAGCGAGAACTCTGCCGGGGCCTTTTCAGAAGCCCATCCCCCTGGCAGAGGTGGGTACCTCTTTGCCCAGGTCCTCTCGGATGACCTGGCGGACCTCCTGCACGCTGCTCTGTGGGGCCTGGCTGTGTAGCACCTTCAGCGTGCTGGTGTACTCCTCCGGCAGCAGGTAGTCCAGAGCCCCCAGGTGCTGGCCCACCTTGATGAACGTGCCCCGGTTGGCACAGCAGAGCTCGCAAAGGCGCCTGGCAGAGCGAAGGTGCACCTGCAGGAAGACAGGCGGGGCCAGGGAGATGTGAAAGCTCACTGTCAGCTGCATGCTCTTCTCCTGCCCCCTCTGCTTAGCAACCCTGATTCACCACCACCCCCACCCCCACCCCCACCCCCACCACCACCCCCACCACCCCCCCACACACACACACCGTCATTCACCTTCAGTCTCCCGGTACCCAGAGCAGTCAATTCCAATCTCAAACTGCAGCCAGCCTCCTGACATGGCCCGATGCTTCTGATCGCCTTTCCTTCAAAACTTACCTGGTCCAAGTCCCACTCCCTCAGAAACTAGCGTTTGTCCAAGACTTTCAACCAATTCTAATCTACACTTATGATTCATTCAAGGATACACTGAGTTCACGCATTTGTCACCCACCCCTCAGTCATACTAATAATACTATCTGTTTGTTTGGAGGTCTACAATTTTTAAACATGGTCATATTCATTATTTTTTTAATCCTTACAACAATTTAGGGAGGCAAGTATTGGTATCTTTAAGGATAAGAAACTCAGATGTTTTGCTTATCAAGAAATAGCTAACAAATGTCAAAGGAAGGTCTAGAAAACACTTCAAACCTAGAGCGCTTTAACGCAGCAAACTTTAGCAGGGGTCTCCTGTTAACTGAAGGAGAACTTTACAGGGAGCATCAGGCACATGGGGTAGGCAGCAGGGCAGGCTGGGCAGGACAAGCCGGCCTTAACTTGCAGCCTGATGCCCACCTATCCTTCCAGAGTGGGAGGTGGCCTCCATCCACCCCCAGGCTACACATCCCCAGTCATCACCCCAGCTCAGCTGAGGGTCTTGGAATTTTGAGGGTCCTACCTTCTTGGAGCTACAGTTCCTGAAGCAGGATGAAGCCATGGGCACACACAAAAGATAAGGGAGCCCAGTGCCCTGTGGGAACCTGGTACCCTCTTCCACCCATAAGTCAACCGGGAGAGTGAATATCTAGGATGGACTTACACTCTCTTAAGTGCTATGAAGGATGCTGACACAATTAAGTGTGTATTGGAGGCAATAAACCACATGAAGAGATAAATAACCATTGGAAACAAAGATGGAAGAAACGTTCAAAGATCCTACATAATTAGTTGCTGAGTGAACCATACAGAAAACTGTTACCTTAGGAATTAAGAAGAGAACACTGCAGCCCTGAACACCCTGGTCCCAGCAGCCAGGGAGCCATCTATCCACTCCCTCTAGAGCAGAGGGATGCCCCACACTCCAGGCACTCGCAAGCTGTCCTTAGGCCCTCAAGGGCTCTGCTGGACACCTCTGCATCCCGCCCCAACCCACTACTGGGGAAGCCTATGTCCACATGACTCTATGCCCCTGAACAGAGTGCGGGCGCCTGGTCCAAATTAGGCCAAGAAGAGTCTTTTTTCCCTGACAGGAGGATGCAGAGAGAAGGGAATTGACTCTAAGAATTAAGGCGGGGCGGGTGTGAGGAGAGAACACATTTCCCTAGATGAGTAAAAGGCCCATGGGGGTAGCAGGGGGGGTGGACTGGGAATTGAGCTGGCCGGTGTCAGATGGTAGAAGGTCACTACTGTCCAAGGCCACACTCACGTTCTGAGGAAGTGAGAAAGAAGGCAAACGTGGTCAAATATGGAACTGGGCGTTTCCCCACCCTCCATGAGTCCAGGCTGTTATGAACAAATGACTCTTTACAGCTCAAATAATCAACCAATTCCCACCCTGCCGAATAACAGGCAGCCAGCAAGTCATCCACAATCCATTTGTCCTAAGGTACAGTGTGACCGGAAGCCAGGTCCCAACCAGAGGCTCCCGGTGAGGCTGCCCTGGCACCCAGCTGCCCACTCCCCCAAGGAGGCATGCTCAGCCCTCACACCAAAGCCACTGCAGCGTCAAGGCAGAGGACTGGAAGGCGGAGTGAGGACACACCCCATTGTCTCTGCCCCTCCCAGGAAAGACATCAACCACTGTGTATTCACTGGGGGCTGACTGAGTCCCACGCCCTCCACCTCGTGGGGAGATGTGACAGAGCCACTCACACACAGAGAATGACACGTGGCAGCAGGATCACACTGAGGACCACAGAGCTCACAGATGGGAGAAACAAGAGGGCTGGAATTAGAGAGGCTTGGCTCCTGGGGAGAAGCGGGGTGCGTGCAGCTCAGGAACACAGGGCCTCTCAGCTGCAAATCCATGCTTCTTTGCTGTGCGCTGTGATACTGGTGTTAGACCCTGTGCCATTTCTCCTTTGTCAGATGGGTCACTATTAGGCTTTGTCAACAGGGGGCTCTGGGGAACACTGCAAGGCCACAGCACAAGGAGGCGCCCTTATTGTCCCCGTGCACTGTTTTCAGCTCATCAGCCAATGGGTAGTGGCCCTCATGGACCAGCCCACCCTCTGTAAATTTCTCCACTACCTGATGGGCCCCTCCTGTGGACCAACTCAGGCCCCATATCTTCCAGCAAGTGTTCTGACCACCCAGCAGGCGGCTCCTACACACTAGCTCCAGGTCGCACCCTCCTACAAATTTCTCTGCCACCTGGCAGGCTGTTCCCATAACCATGCCCGCCATCACGTCTCATCACCAGGGCAGCCCAGCATCCCAGCCTTGCAGGTGGGAGGCCCCCAGCTGAGTCTTTAGCTCTGTTCTTGTTCACCACCCCCTCAGCCCTAGAGGGAGCAGGTGCTTTACGCATTTACTACTTCTGCACCTTTAGAATCTTCTTTTACTCCTTTTAGGAGTTAACTACCTTTTCCTAGTGAATAAGTCTTTATATTTAAATTACAGGTATGACTAGTCCCTGGCTGATACATAGGATTAGCCCCTGAAATTAAACCTGAAAAGATTAGAATAAAAAAGGAGGGCATTTCAGATCGAGAGAACAACGTAACAACATGCGTGTGTGTGTGTGTGTGTGTGTGTGTGTGTGTGTGTTGCTGAAGACCTGCTCCACCATTTTCTTTAGACTGGATTCACATCTGCGTTTATCTCTGCTGCTGGCAGCCCTCAGAAAGCATTAGCCTCACCCTAACAAGCCCTCCTACCAAGGAGCAGAGCCAGGGCTCTGTTGCCCCTCACCTGTGGCCTGAGCCAGTCCTGGATAGGGCGTCTCTTGGCACAAAGTGATGGTCACCTTCAGGACACTGTCTGGGCAATGCAGAGAGCCCTCTCTGGTCACACAAGCCCAGGAAGGCTGGTCTACTGCTGACTCACTGGTTACTTGGCACATCAGCCATTGGGGACAGAGCATGTGTTGTGTCCCCTGTAGACTCTGTGTACCCCAGGGCAAGCCATGCATGAGCTATAAATGTAGACTGATGACAACCTTGGGTCATACACTCACAAAACCATCATCCATGAAGCTGAATCAGCATCTACTGCAAATGGCACATTTCAACAAAAGAAGCCCCAAAGTCACCTTCAACCAGCTTCTAATTAAATACACACACACACAGTCACATGGGGGTGAGGGACATTGCCACTAACCAAAAAGTGTAAATGCTCTTTTAAAGCCAAAAGACACACATGCTGAATAACAGAGCAGGCACTCTTGTCTCCGGCGTCCCTTTCTAGCTCCAGCTCCTACAGCTCCACCATCCTTTGGGATCAGAAGGCAGGTCCCACTCAGAACTTCAAGAAATTACTCGCTTAGTGCAAACTCCCTCTTTCAGCATTCACCTCCTGCTTGCTGGTACCTGGGATGGAGGACTGCCCTTCCCCCAGCTCACTGAGCATCCTTGCTTCTGGGATCTGTAAGTAATAATAAATCTTGTGACTCTACTTCCTCTGTGCGGGTGTATTTAAACTGTACCTTCAATCAAAACAACCCACTGTGTTTCACTTCCCCAGTGGAAGCTTGGATGCCAAGGGAGCTACCAGCCAACCCCATGTAGGAGGCTTGCACTCCTCATTCATCAGGTCATAAACTACATATTCTTAATTCAATACACCAGCTCTTGCTTCTCGACACATGTTACTGCCCTAACACTCCCCACCCATTTGCTCACTGGACCTGAGTCCTGCCCTTACCCAGCACCTGGTTTCACGAGCTAGTTGGGTATGTCACTGCCGCGTGTCCTCACTGCAGAGTCCCCACACTCCCCCTTCTGTTCCTGCCAAAACACGGCAGGAACGGCTGGCAATGTCTCTCTGCCCCTCCTCCAACTTTGTTTTCACTCCCAGCTCAATAACTTGCCTTATGATTATCTCATTACCAATAACCTTGTTGTAATGAGTTTTAATCTGCCTCATATTAATTAAAAGCATTGTCATTAGCCAGCTTGGGTTGGGGTTGGGGGGGCGGGCAGTGAATAGCTAATAAGATCAACTCAGTACTGATTAATTATTGATTGGGAGGGATGGAGCAAAGGCCCAAGGAGAGCAATCCTTTACTCGTGTCTAAATCCCCAAGAGTAGGGATCTTGAGCCCCAAACTTGGCAGAAAGGCACCAAAGCCAGACCGAATCAAAGAGGCTTCCCATCAGAATTGAGCAGTGTCTCCAATGGGATTTCGGGGTGTGACTGTGAGACAGAGACAGAAGAGACAGACGCATATACATACCCCACACATCACAGGAAGAAAGAGACAGTGAAAGACAAGGTCACAGACAGACCCCAAAACAGACAAGCCCCTTGACGGATTCTTCTAATCAAAGATTCAAGACCCAAAGGAAAGGCACTGACATGTAAACAGTGTTACCTCTGGGCAGTGAGATTTAAAGAATACTTTTCTTTATAGGTTTTTCTGTATTTTTCAAATTTCTTAAAACTAATATGTATTATATCAATAATAGAGGAGAATTTTAAAAAATAATCCCTTCTTCAACATCTTCTGGAAATAGATAAGTCCAGCTGACAAGATTCTCCCATGCAGACTGGACCAGCTTGGTGCAGTATCCAGCATCTCTTCCCCAATTTTCCAGGGTGCTATGATCCACGTGTGTGTTTTTCATCATGAAAATGGAACTGCAGGGCTTCCCTGGTGGCGCAGTGGTTGACAGTCCGCCTGCCAATGCAGGGGACACAGGTTCGTGCCCCGGTCCGGGAAGATCCCACATGCCGCGGAGCGGCTGGGCCCGTGAGCCATGGCCGCTGAGCCTGCATGTCCGGAGCCTGTGCTCCGCAATGGGAGAGGCCACAGCAGTGAGAGGCCCGCTTACCGCAAAAAAAAAAAAAAAAAAAAAAATGGAACTGCAACTCCTTCATCCCCAAGAAATCAGGCCAGGACGGTCTCCAAGGTTGCTTTTCTGGATGTCACCCTTTGCTTTAAGCTCTCATTTAAGCAAAAAAGTAAAACTAACTCATCATGTCTTGGGGGAAAAAAAACAAGTTGCAGTTTATAAAAGTTTTGAAGGAGGCTGACCACAAATTTAATCCCACTCCTTGGGAGTGTCCTCTGTCTCTCCTCTGACTACCTGTCAGGTAGATCCTGGTTAAGAGCACAGGGCCAGCATCAGATTGCCACAGTCTATATCCCAACTTCACCACTCAGAATTTGGTGATCTTGGGCAAGTTATGTAACCTCTGTTTACTTCTGACTGCTCATCTATAAAAGAAAGACAATAATAGTACCTACCTCATAGGGCTGCTGTGAAGATTAAATGAGGTGAGGTAATGCATGCACTTCACTTAGCCAGAACTGGCATTTCTGTACTTGTGGTAAGGGTACCTAGAATTTGTTTTAAGGTATGGTAAGACACACAGACATGGAAATGACTATCATAAAGAGAGAAGTTTTTACTCACAATTCCTTACAAGTAGGAGAGTTGGCATGCCACACAGAGCCACACTGGGAAGCACCGGGGTTGGCCAGGAGAGAGAGGGCGGGAGGGGAAATGTGGGCAAAGCTTTTATTGTGGATTCGATGGGAAAGAATGGGTGAGACTTAGAAGTGGCTAGTTTTAAGTATTTCATTTGGCTTTGGGGCATAGGGGATGTTCCTGGTTGTTTGGTACTTGGCCCTGGGGTCAATAAGGCAGGTGGATAGTGACCCAGAGTGTAACAGCTCGGTAACAGAGGTGGTTGGCAGGTATGGGCTCCAGATTGGTTGGCTTGCCTATGAAAGGCATGCTCACAGGTGAGTTGCTTACTATCTCTTGGAACTAGTTAACCTTGAGAGCAGCAGTACCCCCAGTTTCAAAGCATCAGAATATAAAAAACATGATCAATACAATACTCTAGCTATACTCCCTTGGGGAATCTCACCCAGAATCATGGTGGTAAATACCGTCTACACACTGATGATACACAAATGCGTATCCCCTACCCAGACCTCTCCCCTGACTCCAGACTCACATATCCAACTTCTTCTCTGACATCACCCAATGTCCAATGAGCTTCTCAAACTCAGCGTGACTTTCCCACCACTTCTACCACCACCAAACCTACTCCTCCCTCAGTCTTCCCCATCTTAGGAAATTGCAACTCTAAACTTGGAGCTGTCGAAGCCATAAATATTGATGTCACCCTTAACATGTCTTCCCAAATGGGGACCAAAATTACCTTCCCATCTGAAATAACAAAAAAGTGGACAAGATTTACCAAAAAAAGAAAAAAAAAGTTTTCTAAGGCATTGGGCATCAGGAAAGGAAGGAGAGTGGTTCCTGAGAGATGGGAAACAAACAAGGTGAACACTATGGTTGCCCCAATTTACAGCATTGAGGGTTTCCAGGCCACAGTGCAGGGAAGGGGAACCCAGGCAGTGAACAGGAGATTCTCTGAACTGAAGAGACAGAGCTGAGAGGCCAGAAAGACCAAAGTAGCTAGAGTTCGCAGGACAGAGTACTGGAGAGTGGACAGATGTACAAAGAAAGAACTCTGAAGATCTGCAGAGGGTCCATCTCACATATTCAGCTAAGTACTAGTCAGCACATGCACACAAGAAAACTACCTGAGCCAGAGAAATAACAACCACAAAAGACTAGGGTTAACAGTACCCAGTGTTCATATAAGGTCTATTTCCACCAGCCATACCGGAAAATCTCATAATTCTTGAGACTTTTGTTATAATACCCAGAAGTGGCTTGACTCAGTTAAGGGGAGTATACCAAACTAAACACTGTTCCATTCCCAACTAATAAATATTAAAAGAAAGACTTGAAAAAAAATCACTGTTTTCAGGGCTTCCCTGGTGGCACAGTGGTTGAGAGTCCGTCCACCTGCCGACACAGGGGACACGGGTTCGTGCCCTGGTCCGGGAGGATCCCACATGCTGCCGAGCAGCTGGGCCCGTGAGCCATGGCCGCTGAGCCTGCGCTTCCGGAGCCTGTGCTCCACAATGGGAGAGGCCGCAGCAGTGAGAGGCCTGTGAACCGCAAAAAAAAAAAAAAATCACTGTTTCCAAGTAACTTAACTGTGTCCCAGAACAAAGCTCAAGAATATTTATAAGAATACAAATATATCTAGTACCCAAAAAGATAAAACTGCAATGTCTGGCACCTAATAAAAAATTTACCAGACATGCAAATAAACAGAAAAATACAACACATAATGAGAAAAAAAAATCAATCAATCAAACCAACCCAAAACTGAAACCTATATTAGTAAAGGAGGACAGTGGTTATAACTGCATTTCATATGTTCAAAAAGTTAAGCAGCAACATGGGCAATATAAAAAAAGAGAGCAAGATCCAAATGAAACTTCTAGAGGTGAACACTAATGTTTGATATGAAAAATACACTGGATGGGGCTTCCCTGGTGGCACAGTGGTTGAGAGTCCGCCTGCCGATGCAGGGGACACGGGTTCGTGCCCCAGTCCGGGAAGATCCCACATGCCGCGGAGCAGCTGGGCCCGTGAGCCATGGCCGCTGAGCCTGCGCATCCGGAGCCTGTGCTCCGCAACAGGAGAGGCCACGACAGTGAGAGGCCTGCATACCGCAAAAAAACAAACAAACAAACAAAAAAACACTGGATGGGATAAATGGCAGATTAGACATTGTAGAAGAAAGGATTAGTGAACCTCAAGACCTACCAATAGAAACTATTCAAAATGAAACACACAGAGGAAAAAAAAATTTTTTTAATGAAAAGAGCATCAGCGATCTGTAGGACAAATTCAAGCAGCCTTGTAAACATGTAGTTGGAATCCCCAAAGGAGATGGAATGGGAGAGGTGGAGAAAAAATATTTAAAGAAATAATAACTGAATTTTTTTCAAATTTGATTTTCAAAATCTATAAACCAACAGGTCCAAGAATCTCAACAAGCCCCAAGCATAAAAAACATGAAGAAAACTACATAATGAAGTTGTTCAAAATCAGTGATAAAGAGAAAATCCTGAAAGTACCCAGAGAAAAAAGACACATTATGGAGAAAGGAACAAAGACAAGAATGACAGCAGATCTCTACTGGCAACAATACAAGCAGAAGTTAGTGGAGCAACATCTCTAAAAGCACTGAAAGAAAACCCAGAATTCTATACCCAGCAAGAACATCTTTCAACACTAAAGGTAAAAAAAAAAAAAAAAAACTCTTTCAGACATATAAAAGCTGATAGAATTCATCTCCCTACACTACAAGAAATGTTAAAGGACATCTTTCAGGCAGAAGGAAAATGATATTGGAGAGAAACATGGATGTACATAAAGGAAAAAGAGACCAGAAATAGAAACTTCAGGAAAACATATAAGAATTTTTTTATATTCTATATCTCTTTAAAAGATAAGTGACTGCTTAAACAAAAATAATAACAATGTAATGTGGAGTTTATAACATATGGAAAAGCAAAATGTATTACAATAGCATAAAGGCTGGAAAGAAAGAAATGAAAGTACACGATTATAAGATTCTTATACTCTGAAGGAAGTAGTATAATGTCACTTGAATGTAGACTGTGACAAGTTAAAGATTTATGCTATGAACTGATGCAATCACTAAAATAAAAAGAATTATAGCTCATAAGCCAACAAAGGAGACAAAATGGAACCATGAAAAAAATATTCAATCCAAAAGAAGGCATGAGAGGAAACAAGGAATAAAGCATAAATTGGACAAGTAGAAACAAATAACAAGATGAAAGAAATAAATCTAACCATATCAATAATCTCTTTAAATATAAATGGTCTAAACACCCAAATTAAAAGCCAGAGATTGCCAAATTGGATAAAAAAGAAAGACTCAAATATATGCTACCTATAAGAAATTGCCCTTTAAATATTAAAACAAAAATAGGTTAAATGGAAAAGGATGGAAAAGGATAAATCATGCCAACACCAATTAAAATAAAGCTGGAATGGTGTATATCAGACAAAGAAACTCTGACCCGAGACGGTGTCACAGTTGAATTCTATCAAACATTTAAGGAAGAAATATTGCCAATTCCACATAAACCCTTCCAGAAAACTGAAGACAGAATACCTCCCAACTCATTCTATGAGACGAGCATAACCCCAATATCAAAACTAGACAGAAAATACAAGGGGAAAAAAAAGCTATAGTCCAATATTCATAGTGAACATAGATGCGAAAATTCTTTTTTTAAAAAAGTGTTAGCTAATTGAATCCAACAATTTATAAACAGGCTCTGTTCTTCTCATTACAGCCTGGTGGTGCACAATTTTGATTTGTCTCCCTAGAGACAATGTTAATTTTGATAATGTCTTAAGATGGTTATCCACCTAACTTCCTCACTTAAGTTACTTGTTTTCTTTTTTATAATTAAGTGTTTTATGGGAAAGTCCTTCCAAATTTTATAAATAGCCAGTTCTTTACCAAAATTTCAATTTATTCATTTGTTTATTTGTATCAGTATGGACTCATGGATTTCTAATTTTTTCAAAGGATCATAATCCATTAACAGCATTTTTTGTTGTAACAGCCTCACTGAGGTATTGATATTTTGACACAGTACACTGCACATATTTAAAATGTAAAATCTGATACTTTTTGACATATGTATACGCCTATGAGTCCATCACCATAATCAAGCTTGTAAACATATCCAGCATCTCTCAAAAGCTTTGATGTCCCTTGGTAATTCCAGCCCCATCCCTCCACATACCTCCCACCTCCAGAAAACCACTGATCTGCTTTCTATCAGTATAGACTAGAATTTTCTAGAGTTTTATATAAGTGGAATCATATAGCCCATACTCTTTATCCAGCCTTTTTCATTCAACATAATTTTTCTGAGACCCATCATGTTGTTGCATATATCAATAGTTTATTCTTTATTTTTTAACTGAGTAGTATTCCACTGCATAAATATACCACAAACCTTTCTACACTGAATTGCCTTTTCACCACTGTATAAAATTCATTGTTCATATTATGTGTGGGTCTATTTCTGGACCCTCTAATCTGTTCCATAGATCAGTCTATCTTTATACCAATACCACACTATCTTATTACTACAGTTTTACAGTAAGTCTTGAAATCAGATAGTATTAGTCCTCAACTTTGTTCTTTTTCAGTGTTATCTTCTAGAATTGACTCTAAAACACTCTGCATTCTCACATAAATTTTAGAATCGGACTGTCAATTTCTACCAAAAAGCCCACTGGGATTTTGATTGGGACTGTTATGAATCTATAGATTTATCTGGAGAAAATAGACACCTTAACATTATTGAATCTTCCAACCCATGAACATGATGTATTTCTCCATTTATCAGGTCTTCTTTAATTTCTCTCAGCAATGTTTTGATTCATATATATCACTTTAAAAATCCCTCCTAAGTAAATAATCCAGGACATAGGGAAAAACCCTATGTACAGAGAGGTTCAGCACAGTGCTAATTATAAAAGAAAAACATATAGATAGATGCATCCTAAAAGTAGAAAAAGGGTTAAGTAAATTATGGAACAGTCACACAGTGCAGTATTAAGTAGCCATTTTAGGTGAAGACCATGAAGATTATTGTAACAAAATGGAAAATGCTAAAGATAACATAGTAAATCAGAAAACCAGATAATTATATTGATAGAACTATGGATATAATAGGAAAGGGTTAGAAGAGAGCATATCAAAATCATAATAAGTTTGAACTGGTGAAATTATAGATTTTTTTCTTGAACCTCTAAGTTTTTTATAATTACTGCTTTAATAAATTAAATTTTCTATTTTTTAATTGAGATATAATTCACACACCATAAAATTCACCATTTTTTTTTTTTTTTGGCTGCACCAAACGGCATGCAGGATCTTAGTTCTCTGACCAGGGATCGAACCCGAGCTCCCTGCAGTGGAAGCGCAGAGTCTTAACCACTAGACGCCAGGGAAGTCCCTAAAATTCACCATTTTAAAATATACAATTTGGTGGCTTTTACTATATTCACTAACTTGTGCAACTATCACCACTATCTAATTCCAGGACACAAAAACTGTTTTACTTTTTAAAATCAATTATAATATTTTAGTCACACTTTATATAAATATCCATCTTGAGCCTTTGAAATAAGACTGCCTTCATTCAATTTATCAGTACTCATTAATAGATGATAAAGGTTGTGAATGCCCAGTATGTATGAGTTTCCTATTATCTTAGGTTTTACTAACACTCAAGTTCAGTTAATAATTTCATATTAAAATGAGGATCAAACTAAGATGCCAAATGACTTGTCAGCACAATGCAAGTACAAATAGGTCCCTAATTTATAATTTTCACATACTCTTCTCCATAATCATTAGCTTCTATTTGAATTGTTGATTCACTATACCAGCATATGACATAAGCCGCTGGGAAACAAAATCTTGCTCATCACACGCTCTGTAATAATGGTCCTCAGCAGTA
The DNA here is from genome assembly GCF_005190385.1 of Monodon monoceros. NCBI lineage: Eukaryota > Metazoa > Chordata > Mammalia > Artiodactyla > Monodontidae > Monodon > Monodon monoceros. Next base: position 149,370,581 of record NW_021703778.1, on the reverse strand, counting down.
AATGCACAATTCTTTACAAGTGCATTATACCTTTCACACACATTATCTCACCTGATCCAGGTAAGAGCCCCTCGGGTGGATATTACCATTCTCTCCAAGGCCCCTAACAGAAAAGCTAGGGGCCTTGCTAGGGTTACTCAGCCAGTAAATGGGAGATCCAAGGTTTGAGTCATTGTCTTCTGACTCCAAAAGCCACCTCTTTCTGCTAGGCTCCACTGCTCCTCCAAAAACACTGTTAAACATTCTTCATAAATTAGAAGGAAAAAGTCCAGGTGGCCATGGGCCCTCGGCGTTGCCCTCCCCACTCCCGCCCCCAGCTATTTCCCACAACTAGGTCACGTGGCCGCCATGGCACCTGGCCGTGTCTGGGCTCCCAGGAGCCATTCCAGTAAGCCGGCTAACACCAAGATTAGGACAAATTCATGAGCACACAGAGGGGCCTGGAAAACACCAGTCACACGAACAAACTGCAATCAGGGAGCCACTGGGAGAAGGAAAAGAGGGAGGCCCAGGAGGCATAACGTGTCTCACTACAGACATAGGATAAGACCACAAGACTGTACAGCCCAGGCAGGCAGGTCACGAAGGGGCAGGATACTGGCCACAGTGGGAAAAGGGAAATAGCCTTCCATGATAACCCTCCAGAAGTCCCCACTGCCCTTGGTATGAAATCCAAGCTCCTACCAGGCCCATCACGATGCAACCCAGGTGCCCTCTGAACTCATCGCTTACCCTCCCCACTCACTCCCTATCCCCCAACCACAGTGATCAGTCCTGCGCCATCCCCTGCCCCCCGGCCTCTGCACAGGCAGTTCCATAACCTCACCATCTCTTTCTCCTTCTCACCTGTCAAAATCCTCTTCAGCCTGGACCCAGGCCTCACTCCCCTCACCTTTTCCTAGTCCCAGCCTGGCCCATTCTCCTCTCCTCCCCGTCTACCTTCTCCCAGATGATGTGACTGCTGCCCACCATCCCAGAACTAACAGCAGAGTCAGAGCTCCACCTCCAGTGTGCCTCTCAATCCTCCCTTTTTCTGAACCTCCGTTAGAAAACACGAGGCTTCTGAGCATGCTGCAGCTCGGGGGCTCTAATCGTCCGCTCTGCTCTGGGCCCAGACAACGAAAAGCAGGGAAGCCACCGCAGACACGGCCAGGTTGCCACCAAACTTGGTTGTGACCCAAGATGAAAGGCCCAAAGCAACAGAGCTTCCAAATGTTAGGGGCAATGACGTGACTGTCCTTCAGTGGGGATGGCCTCCTTCCCACAGCCCCCTTTCCCCCCTTTGTCTGCCAGGAACAGACAGGCAGACCCTAAGAAGGCCCCTATTTGAGGATCCAGAGCAGAGGCTTTTCCCCCCCAGCCAGTCAGGACTGGAATCACAGATGATTCACTTAACGGAAGCCACACGCCCATCACAGCACCCAGGGAGCCCTCCCCACCGCTGCAGCTCCCTTCCCCTATACACTCCAAGAGGAGCCACCGGACACTGCTTCCATGAGGAACTGAGCACGCTACCAAGAGGCAAAGTCAAATAATGCAGGGGTAGACCATGGTCCTACAGGAGTCAGCCCCAAGTCCCATCACCCCAGGCCAGACATCCGGGACTATCACAGACTCCTCCCGGCTCTCAAGGCCTCCCTGGGTCCCCCTCAAGGTCACCCAAAGGGACCACTGACAAGGGCCTGTGTGGCTGGACTAAGACGTAAAGAGGACCCCAGCCCAGTTATGGGTCCAGGCTCTGCCTGGGCCCTGCTTTCTAAGCCCACTGGAGAGGCGGGTGTGAGGGGAGGGGGCTGGCACCAGCTGGGCACTGATGTCCAGTCTGCAAACTAGGTTGGGGGATGGGAGCACATACTGGCTCAGGGGAGCAGGGATGGTCTGGGGAGATGCTATAGCAATGTTCCGATCAGAGGAGAGACCAGGCAAAACGGCCACTGAGGACTCTTTGGCAGCTGGTCCTCAGGGAACCCCACCAGGCCTCCAGGGCTTTGTCGATGCCCCAAACCAAAACAAACTCCTGTAGAGTGTGAAGTATGACGCCCCAAACGTGGGCATTTACAGGCCCAGCACCATCTCACACTTGGTTGTTAGTACTGTGGGACTTTTCATCACCAAATTACAAATTCCAGGAACACATCAAACACAGAAAATCCCAGAGCGTTCAATAGAGAAGGAAGAGAAGCAGGTGTCTGAGGGGTACCTCTGCAAGATACTGCAGAGGGGGTGACCATGGGGAGTTTTTGTGTCCGTATCCAGCAATAATCTAGAAGGACAAGGCAATAAAAATTTTAATTAAGTTACTAACATTTATTAAGTACTCACTATGTATAGGCCCTAATCCAAACACCTTATACACATATTATCTCATTTAATTCCATAACCACCCTATAAGGTAGGCACAATTATTATCCCCTGTTTTACAGATAAAGAAGCAATGACTCAGAAAAGTTAAATAACTTGGCCCAGGGCACACAGCTAACTAAGACCTGAACCCAGGCAGTCTGACTCCAAGACCACATGCTCTTCAACCACAGTGAAATGCTTCTTAGAATACCTGGATACTTCAAAAGAAAGGGTTTTGAACCAGGATTCAAGGGACCTGGATTCTGGGCCAATTCTGCCCCTAATTTGTCACCCCTACTTATATAATCCTGAACAAATCATCCCAGCTTTCAGGACCTCAGCTGGCCCATGTGTACAATGAGAGGTTGCAGAGAATCAGGAATACAAGTGCGGCATACATGCCTCCCCTCTATTACCATGGCACCCATCAGACATTACTAATCAACCACAACACACTGAGCCCAGGTGAAGACTCACTCATTCTCCACCCTCCCCTCAACCACTATGTATCAACTGGTATTGACAAATAAAATGCATTTGCTTTCCCAGAGTTAGATTGTTTCTAAGGTGTCTTCTGACTCTAAAAATCTAAAACTGTGTTACTGGGGTTCTGAAGACAAAATTTTAATTCTAGCCCCACTCCAACTAGATTTTGTCCTTACGCTTCCATTTTCCTTCTGCAAAATGGACATTATGTTACACGTGGTCAGCTCCACTTTCTCCCCGACCCACAATGGACAACACTCCAAGCCAATGCTTAATCGTAGTTACGTGAACTGGATGTGCTGGCCCTCTCTCTCCTCTGTCTCTCTAAGGGAGCCCAATAAAAGGGAGATCTAAGGTCAAAGCCACTGACAATAGGATGAAGGGGTACAGGTTCCTTTGTACTAAGCACTGTGCTCCCAGAAATTTCCACTTAAAATACAAATACTCCCTAGAGATGGTAACACAGAAAATTATTATCAGTCACTGACACCTTGGCATGAGTTTCTGTCTGTCTTCCCAGCTTCAGCAACTAGCTGAGAGCAGAGTTCTCTCTTTGGAATGAGAAAGACTCCAAACATAGGTTCTGTTTCAGAGAAGCCCATCCTAAAAAGAAAGTTGCGGGAGGGGGCATTTGGGGAGGGCAGCCACTAGTGGCTGAGAAAGCTTTATGAATAAAACATGCTACACAACTGCCAAGGCTACTTGCATTTTAATAGGGAACAGTTTGGGGCCAAAAGAATTAATCTCTAATGGTGGAATTACAAGCATCAGCAATGATTTAGGGAGGTATTAAGCAAAGAAAGTTGTTCCAGCATCCCTGAAATCCCATCAAATGAGCTGATGTGAGTGCGCAAGCCCTCAGCAAACAGCAAATATGCTGCAAATTTAAGGGATTAATAATATTATTACTGACAACTTCTGACTCTGCCTGCCAGTGAGCAAGCCTGCCACTACAGAGACAAACCCAGATGCCCACGGGAGCCCAGGACACGCATTCTTTGGTCTGGAAAGCATCCATTTGGGAACCTAGTTGCCAGAAAAACTGAAGAGAACCCTTCCCTCCATCTGCCCCTTAATCACACACACTGAGAAGATGCATAATTAATTTGTTCTCAACAGTTGCTCTGTGGCTAGAAGAGTGAGGGCATTTCTGGAATGGCAATTACAAGCAAAAAAAAAAAAAGAGAAAGAGAGAGAGAGAGAAACATTAGGCCACAAGCAGAATAACATATCCATCCAGCCTGTTTCCCTTCCGTTCCCCTCAACCCTGTTCAGGCTACAGGCCTGGGTGTGGGACAGGAGTGGGAAGGAACAAAAAACAAAATCCTAAAAGATACAGAGAAGGAAGACTCATTCTAACCTCAGAAGAAGAAAAGGTGCAAAGCTCAGGTACGACGTGAAGATCAACAGGCAGGGTATTTGAGGGACAACTGAATATACACAGGAAGTTGATGAAGTTAAAGAATTCTTGTTAATTTCATTCATTGTGATAATGACGTCAGTACTTATAAAAAATGTCAGTTGTTAGAAATGCATGTTGAAATTACAGTTGAAATGCCATGATTTCTATAATTTAAAATTCTTCAGCAAAAAATATAAATAAATAAATGAAAGAATTATGGCAACATATTTTAGATCTAGGTGCCAGGTATAGGGTTCACCTTATTATTCTCTCTACTTTTTAATTATAGTTGAAATTTTTTATATGGAGTTGGGTTTTTCGGGGGGGGGGGTGGTTTTTTGTTTGTTTGCTTGTTTTTTTTCAGATTTAAGGCAGATCCCTACCTGCTGTTCCTAATCTTTCACTGTGGCCTAGGAGGCCCTGTGTGCTCGACCCACGCCAGCCTCTCTTGATTCATTTTGTACCACATTCCCTGTCATCCACTCTAGTCTATCACGCCAGCCTCCTTTCGGGTCCTTGAACAAGCTGTGCTTGCTCCCATCTCGGGACTTTTAGGCTTGTAGCCTCCTCTTCCCAGGGCCAGCTTCACGGACATGTGACCAGTGCAGTCAGACTGCACCCTGCACTCAGAAAGGCTTCACACTTGTGGTTTAATGCGGAAGACAGAATAATACCCCCCTAACAAAGATGTCCACGACCCTAATCCCTGGAACCTGTGAATATGTTACCTTACATGGCAAAGGAGAATTAAGGCTGCAGAAGAAATTGAGGTTACTGATGAGCTGACCTTGAGACAGATTAGCTCAGGTGATCCAGGGGGTCCAGTATAATCACAATGGTTCTTTCAAGTGCAATAGGGGGGGACAAGAAGAAACCAGAGAGGTAGCAGCATGAGGACCTGGCCAGACATTGTTGGCTCTGAAGATGGAGAAAAGGTGCTTTGAGCCAAGGAATGCAGGTGGCCAATAAAAGCTAGAAAAGACAAGGAAATGAATTCTCCCCTAGAGCCCCCAGAAGGAATAAAGCCCTGCTGGCACGTTCATTTTAGTCCAGTGAGAACCATTTTAGACTTCTGACCTCCAGAGCTGTAAAAGAATAAATTTATATTGTTATAAGCCACTAAGTTCTGTTGTTTTTTTTTTTTTTTTTGGCTGCGTTGGGTCCTCGTTGCTGTGCACGGGCTTTCCCTAGTTGTGGTGAGCAGGGGCTACTCTTCGTTGCGGTGCGCGGGCTTCTCATTGCGGTGGCTTCTCCTGTTGTGGAGCACAGGCTCTAGGGCGCGCGGGCTTCAGTAGTTGTGGTGCGTGGGCTCAGTAGTTGTAGCACACAGGCTTGGCTGCTCTGCAGCATGTGGGATCTTCCCGGGCCAGGGATCGAACCCTTGTCCCCTGCATTAGCAGGTGTATTCTTAACCACTGCACCACCAGGGAAGTCCAGCCACTAAGTTTATAGTAGTTTGTTACAGCAGCAATAGGAAGCTAATACAGAGTAGCTGTCTTGAAATTCTTAATTTTATCTTTGAATTTGTGTTTTTCAAGTGAAGCCGAATGGGACTATGGAGCATGCACTGGGGGACTCAGCACACACACAGTCCCACCTCCCTGGTGGGTTCTCAGCTGCCCATTCCTCACCCAAGCCCAGTACCCTGGCCCCATCCAGCCTCCCCACAATTACAGCTGCTCTCCACCCAGCATGGCAAACAGGTCATGTTGGTGGGAGATGTCTACATTCTTCCATTGCCCTTCGTCCCTACTGGGGGCCTGGGTACAGGCATAGGAAGGATCGGGGTCTAGGCTTACCACGACAAGTTCAGCAGGTGACTCAGCAGGACTTCTCACTCATGCCCAGTCCAGAGCCTGAGCACATCCCAGCACAGAGGCTGCAATCCCTTGGGAGCTTCCCATCCACTGCGGGTTGGGGCAGCAGGGCCACAAGAAGGGGAAATTGACTTCCCACCCAGCCACAGCCCTGCATTGTCATTTTGCACTGGGCCCTGTAAATTACATAGCCTGCCCTGCCTCTTCCTCTAACAATATTCTCCCAGCTCTTCACTTGCTGGTTTTTTCATCACTTTTCAGTTTCAACTGAAAAACCCCATGTAAGAGAGCTTTTCCAAAGCCCAGCTTCCGTCACTCTTTATCCCGTGACCACGTTTTATCTCTTTTAGGGAACTCAGCAAGAGCTGACATTATCTTGTTTACTTACCCCACTGAGTCACTAAAAAGTATTCACTGAGCCCGTTGTGTGCCAAGCGCTGTTCCAAGTGCTAAGGATACAGCAGCAAGAAAAACAGATCGAGTCTCTGCCCTCCTGGACCAGACACTCTTGTGAGTGCCATCAATTGCTAATGATCTCCTATCCCCTCAAGAATAGACCATTGTACACCCAGCACCTCACACAGTACCTGGCTCATAGTAAGTGCTCAAAAATATTTGCTGCACAATTGACTGTATGAATGGTGAGTGGCCCAGGTACTCTGGGCTGTGACCGGGCACAGCATGGAGACATCCCTCTTCATCCTATAGAGTGTGGGGCATGAAGAGCCAACCCAAAAGCAAGAAACTGGAGGGAAGGAGAGGCCTGGAGACAGACTGGGGTGGGAGGGGGCAGTGCCCCAGCTCCCAAACCATGCTGCCTTAAATTAGCTTCACATATGTCCTGCCATTATCTGTCAACAGTTTATTTGTATATTTAAGTGAAGTTATTCTGCTAATTGGACATATGTCTCACGGTTCTACAAGGAAAAGTCTATTAAAAAGTCTTGCTGTAACAGGGAAGAGCTCTGAGGGTAGTTTTATTCAGGAACAGGAAAGGAGCTGAGTGGATTTTAATTTGGTAGAAAATAGCTGCTTGGGGCCAAGACAGTGAGAAGCAGGAAATCAAAATAGGCTATTAGATTATTAGTGTTGTTAACAACCGCCTCCATCACCCTTACAGCTGCAGATTCCTTCCAACAACTTTATTAGTTGTATTATGGCCTTCCATCTACCCCTGCTATTCCAGCGATTCCCATTTTGGAGACGTGGCCACTGAGGCAAGAAAAATGCATCTCGCCCAAGCCAGTATGAGTGTGGCCTCATAGTCCCTACGGCCTCACCTCCCAAGCACATCAAGGTGCGAGAATTTCTGCATCTGAGATGAACAGCCCAAAGGGTTTCAGGAGAAATGGTGGAGGGTCGAGGCGATAGGAGAGAGGTAGAGGAAAATACTGGTTTGTCAACTCTCTGATACAGCAAGTTAATCCATGCCTCGACTGCTGGCCTATAGGAAGCCTAGAAGCTCATCCAGTCCAGGAGACAGAGCCAGGAAGTTGAGTGGTTATAGGCACAGGCTCAGGGGCCACCTATCTGGGATTAAATCCAAGACCCTACAGTGGGTTGAATGGTGGCACCCAAAAGATATGCCCATGTCTTATTACCCCCAGAACCTATGATTGTAACCTTAATTGGAATAAAGGGTCTTCATAGATTTAATTAAGTTAAGAATCTTGAGATAAGAACACCCTGGATTGCCCAGATAGGCCCTAAATCCAATGACAAGTGTCCTCAGAAGAAAAGAAAAGAGAAGACAGAGGCAGATATTGGAGTGATGCAGCCACGAGGAATGCCTGGAGCCACCAGAAGCAGCAAGGAAGGATTCTTCCCTAGAACCTCCAGAAGGAGCGTGGCCCTGTCAGCACTTTGTTTTCATTGTTCTGGCCTCTAGAACTGTAAGAGAATAAACTTCTGTTGTCACTGGCCACCTAACTTGTGGCCATTTGTCACAACAATCACAGGAAACTAATATACCTGCTTACTAGCTGTACGCCCTTGGACAAGTCACTTAATCTGTTTGTGCTTCAGTTTGTCCATCTGTAAAATAGGGATGACAATGATAGCATCTACCTCGAGGTCATTGTGAAGTTAAAGGAGATAATACAGAGAGAGCTCTCAGCACAGTGCCTGTCCCGTGGTGTTCAGTCAATGTAAACACTTGCTCTTAGCATCAGAAGCCCACCTGGGGAAAAAAAAAAGAAGCCCACCTGGGGAGCCCATTTTAAAAAATGGGTTCTCCAGGCCTTACCCCAGAATCACTGAAAACAAATTTTAGAGCATAGAATCTAAGAATCTGTACTTTTAAGGCTCCCCATCTGACAGGTTAGAAACCATCCGTGAGCTCCACGACAGAGTCTCTGCTGTTTCTGGAAAGCTGCCCTTCCAGATACAGATTTCACATCTGTCCTTGGTAACCCAGTCCAGTACTAAAGAACCTTAGCGGTAAGGAAGTTCTAGCTTTTGCCTACTCCTAACCCCCCATCACACAGCTTCATTCCATTTCCCTGCAGAGGTAGAAAGACCTTGGTCATGGTGAAAGCACCCAGTCCAGGACAAGAAAGGAAACTGCAGAGAGGTTTTCAGTGGAAAAAGCAATCAGCAGTGAGAAGCCCAGCCATGGTTAGTCTGGGATGGAATCTGAGATGAGCAAAGACAGACTGCAGTTGGGGTTTCTCCAGCTCCTGCCCCATTACGTGCAGGCTAAACCCTCAACACAGCACCATCTCTGGGGAGCAGGGCCCTCTGCCTTCCTCTGGCCACTCCTCAGAACCAGGTGGCAGGGGCAATTGGAGAGCAGATCTGCAGCAGCAGAAAGCCAGCTCTGAGTGTCAAGGCAGCCCACGTAGGCAAGGGAGCTGCAGACACTGCAAATGAGGAACTGGCTAATGGTGATAATCGTGCTGATCAGGATGAGAGACGCCCAGCACAGGCAATGGCCTCCCATCACCGGAAACCTAGGGGCTGATTTTGTTGGGGGGGGGGGTTTGGGTTTTTTTTGTTTTTTTCTGATTTTGTTTTGTTTCAGCTGTGGCCTTTGGAAAGGGATCACTACTTCTGAGCAGCAGGAACAAATATCAGCCTATCACATAGCTTCAAGCCCGAAGCAGCCCCAGGAGATAAACAGGGTGAGCTAGGGGAAGAGGAAAGCTAGAAAAAGAGGAGCCAAGCCCAGCAGGGGAAAGACCGAGGCAATGGAGGGCGCAAGCCAGAGTCTGGCCCAGCATCTGCTACTGATGGTGCAGCCTGTGTTTCTCTAAGTGTGACCTGGCACCAGCGTAAAAAAAAAAAAAAAAAAAAAAAAGTGGTACAAGCAGCAATTTTGGGTGGTACCCAGAACACGTCTTACTTGCATATGCATTAGACCCCAAAAAAGCAAGCTAGTCTATCAAACCTGCAATTTCACAGATATGTTTGCTTAGAACAAAACCAAGTAAAGGAAAAAGAGTCAATAAAATGAAAAATATCATACCAATACATAAATAGTTGGGTATAAAGAAGTGCATGGGAGGGGCTTCCCTGGTGGCACAGTGGTTGAGAGTCCGCCTGCCGATGCAGGGGACACGGGTTCGTGCCCCGGTCCGGGAGGATCCCACATGCCGCGGAGCGGCTGGGTCCGTGAGCCATGGCCGCTCGGCCTGTGCGTCCGGAGCCTGTGCTCCGCAACGGGAGAGACCACAGTGGTGAGAGGCCCACGTACCGCGAAAAAAAAAAAAAAAGAAGTGTATGGGAATGACAACTGGTTACACAGGAGGAAGACTGGAATCAGGGAAGAAATACCTAGGGGTCTACAATTATATGGGTAAGGTATCTTTTCTGAAATTGAGCAGGGAGTGTAAGGGTGATCACTAAATTATTTTTTATACTTTTTTTTAGGTCTTATATATTTCACATGTTTTTAGAAATATAAAAGGTATGCAGGCATGGCAAAGTGGGTACTGTTATTGGCCATGGTCCATAGGCCACTGAGAAGTCCAGAGCAACCAGGAAGACAGCTTGGCATTTGTGTGGTCTGCCTGGGAACTACAGAGAAGCCACTGCACAGTGGGCCCAATCTCCTGGGGAAGCTCAAGGCACACCACATTTTCCCCCAGGGTCCCCACTAATGGGAGTGGACCCCACCAAGGCTTTCCCCAGCCCACACCAAGGCCCAAGAGCCTCCTGCTGTGTAACCCTCTCTGAATCAGAAAGACTTTGGGGTCAGGGCCACCGCAGCAAGTTGTGTAGGTTTGCAATGCAGTACTCAGAAAGATCTGGGTATGCAGAAAACTGAAAAGGAGGTGCTAGATTCAGTAGCAGACTCTGGTCTCCCTACTCCACAGGCCTGGTCCTTAGATGACCCAACCAGAGCACACTAAATGCAGCTCATGCTCCTGCAGAAATTATCACAAACTCTGAGAAAGCCAGTCACCAAGACAGCAAGGATCCAATTTCCCTCCTCCTCTGTGCAGAATACGCTCAGGCAAATATCCCATGATGACAAACAAAAGCAGTAAAAGGGGATCTGAGGGACAGAATGCATTAAAACTCCCTGAAAAGTGTCCACGCCAGCTTGACAGACGCCAAACGTGCAAAAGGAACAGCAACACAATTAGAAAAGGCAACTCCAGGCCTTCTAGGCATGTACCCCCACCCCCCAGGCGGGGTTAGCAGCGCCTCCCACGCAGAGCTCCTGCCCACCACGCACGCCCCACCCACCCTGATCCTCCTGGCTAGGAGTTAGCTGCTGTCAGGGGCCAGAGCTAGAATGAAAACACATTGATCTTCTGCAACTGGAGATTTCACGTCTGGTCCCCCCACTAGACTGTGAGCAACTGGAGGGCAGAGATTGAGTCTTATTTCCCTTTATATCCTCTGAGCCTGAGCCTGACGCAGGACCTGGCACACAGCAGGCTCAGTTAATGTTGGTTAAAATAACAGGCGGATGGAAGAATGGTGAACACGTGTCCTGATTTGGCCAGAATAGTCCCAGGTTTCAGAGAATATTCCTAAAGAGTCAGACGCTGCTACAGTTCCCCTTGCAAAGCAAGAAGAGCTTTAAAATGCTTGCTGAGTTATCATACTCTCACTAAGCTGGGAGTGTGGTTATCCTCAAAACCAGCGGTTGCTCAAGAGCTTAAGAGTTGAAACTCCCAAAGCAATCTACTGATTCCTTTGGAGGGTCTACACTCTCCTCCACTGGGGAGTGCAAAGTCCAAATATTTGTTGAATTAATAACTCTTTGGTTGATGGGTTAAATAAGTAAAGGAATCCCAGGGAGAAGGCTCTATTGCCCTTCTCTCTTCCTCTGTGTTTCCCAAGCCCACCCCAGGCAGCATCACAGCCTCAGGGCTTGCACCAGAGGGCGCGGACCATGGGGAGAAGCTGCACAGGCATCTTTGGTTCTACTTTCTATCCAACTTGGTGCTTGTCCAGGTTGCAAGTGGACAAAAAGGGAGACAACCAAGTATAAAGTGCAAAGAACATGAGATTGGGCAAGATCTGGATGTCCAAGACCAAGTCTGCGATCTGCCAAGACCTGCAGGGGGCTGGGGGGTGCCTGAAGAAGTAACATCCTGCTCTGGGCCTCCAGTTCCACATGTGTACATTAGAGGTTTGAGTTAGCTGATGCCAAAGATGTCTTTCCCAAGTTCAATGGAATGATTATAAATAGCCATCACCTTCCCTGAGCTCCTCATTCTGCTCCTCTGACCAATACCCACTGGTCAGAAGTGGAGTCCATTTTCCCCCAAAATACCCTACCACGTGCCATAATTCTAAAGGTAGACAGCACATGACTCCTCCCTCTAAATGCAGATTTCAGTAATGCTGAAATTGTCAGCCCATATTCAAGCCCGAAGCAGCCTGTGTCCCTATACAAGGTCAGGTGTAAAGGTTAGCAGGATTTAATGGGCACAAAAGGTTCTTACAGCAAATTTAAAGCTACCTCCCCTTCCGAGGGTAAGTGCTGCAGGTAAGCCTCCTTTCACTAAGTTTCAGGCAAGCATGTGGAGGGAGCCCCATTAGAGGTGTAAGGCTCCTGACCTCTCTCTTCCCTCTCCCTCCCGCCCTGTGGGAGGAGGAATCCTCAACCGGATTGGTGAGTTTGGGAGAAGAAACAGCTCACCTCTTCCTCTCTCCTCCCTTTTGGGATCTGCAAACCTGCAGAACACTGGTATTCAGTCCCTCCCTGCCCTAAGAGGCAGGCCCCCATCTGAGAGGCTTGTCCTGCCACGTCTGTGCCTGGGTAGGCAAGTCTATCAAATTCAGGGGTGAAGTTCAACAAGCCCACTTGTTCACAGGCCCAAGACATGTGATACAGCCGAACACTTACCAGTAATAAAGCTGACATTTTGATCTCTACCTGGCAGAGTCCTGCATCTCCTTGGTTCTGCTTCTTGGGCAAAGAGGAAAAGAGTATTTACATCTTTACCTCCTAAGCCCAAATATTTATTAAGTACCGTAGTAACTAATATGACGCACACATACTGCACACCTGAAGCATCCCAGGAAGCATACCACAGGAGCTCAGTGACCTGCTCCATAAACAAGAAACTGAATTCAGCTAAAGATTCCCAGTCACAGCAACAATCAAGGTCCCCTGCCTATATTAGGACTCCGATTAAGAAAGGAAAAGGCACATGCGATTTCTCTCACTCTCTCACTTTATCCTCTCCACACACATACACATACACACACACACACACACACACACACACACACACACACACACACACACACACCACTTTTTTACTCATTGTCTAACTCAAAGCAGAAGCTCAGAAAATATTCAGTAACTGATGACTTTAAGCATTCTCATTCATTAACGGCTTAACAAAACTTTACTCTAGAACTTTCCAGGGCTCCCTACTGTCCATGGTATAAAACTTGGCCTTTAGTTCCTCTGCAACCTACCTCTAATTCTGTTTGCCAGTATAACCCTTCACTCACTCATAACCTAGTCTCCAGTAACACTGAACTACTCTCTGCTTCTTATAGACAATTGCCAAAATTTTACCCATCAACCTCAGCCCAGATCACCTTGTCCCCAATGCTACATGTTTCTATCTTATGCATCTATCCAAACCCAGCTCAAATACCCTCTTAATTCATCTTGAGCCACTCTCTCTGCTCTTGTATGCCTTAGGGGTGTTAACTAATTTGGGCTATACTAGGGTTTAACAAATAAGTGAATATATTGTAGATAATAGGCATTCTCACTGTTGGAGAAATAAGTTACATATAAGGAAAGGGAGAAGGCTATAATGAACTCTGTGAGTTTAGATTGAAATTAGAGGTATCAGCATGAGCTCATGTTTTTTTAATAGACAGATGTGTTTATGCATGAATAAGTATACGTCCATATATTTCCTAGCTATGTCTCCTGGAAGAGCCTAGAAACAACAGCACCCCAGTAGCAACATGCATCCACATCTTGGTTTCTGAATACCATTCTCCAATAAAAGGAATCAGGGCTCCTTGGAGAAGTGACTGATTCCAGGGATTGGGCAATGAAAATACAAGATGAGCCTGGGGCAACTTGTGGTACCAGAAAGTTAAGACAGTGCTGAAAAAATGATGGGGCATATCAAAATAACACAGGAGACAACCTGAAGAAGCTCCCAATGGCCAAAGTCAGAACAATTTGAGTGATAAAAAGAAATAATGATTATTTTGGACTCTAACCCATAGAATAAAATAAATATCCATGAGTTGATACTGATAAAAATAAACAAATAACTGATTGAGAAGGGACAGCTATTTCTTGTAGAATAATTCCAATTAATACATGTAAAAATAAGAAAAATAGAAAATAATTAACTTGTTCATTAAAATGATAAGGAGCCATCAAGGCAAACTATGCTTCTAGATCTCCTCTCTGGCTGGTTAAATAATCCACAGTATTTAATTAAGTAAAGCTTCTCATCTCTGTTCTTACAAACTTAGCTGGGGCAAAGACCCACTTTACAGTTAGGGAAGTAGAGGTGTGGTGACAGATCAGGAGCTCTAGGTCCAAAATGGCTCACATTCTACCCAGCACTATCATTCTATCTCCTCATCCTCCATGGGCCTTGGAATTTCTGAATTTCATTTCTTTCCTTGAGTTACTGGTCCTTCTGTGACCTATCAAAACACTAATTACGCTTCCCCAAGAGTTTATCAGAACTCATTTGGCTGCAAGGAACAGAAAACTGAACTCAAAACATCTTAAACAAAAAGAGAATTTCCTGGCATAAATAACTGAAAAGTCCAGTGGTAGTCTAGCTTAGGACTCAAATATATCTCTCCACAATACTGGCTCCATTCACAGATGGGCTCTCCCCTCGTGGTGGCAAGATGGCTGCCAGCAGCTCTAAGCCAACATCTGATACTCTCAGCTAATCCAGCAGAAAAGACAGTGTCACAGGGGGGACACCCCCAAAAGTCCTGGAGCTGATTTAAGTTCACTGACCAGCACTGGCTTAGATACTCATCCTTGAATCAATCACTAGGGCCAGAGGAATGGACTACACTGATAGCCAAAGTCACACGCCCACCCTGAGGGTGGGGTGAGCTACACTCAAACCTCAAGGCATGTATATGAGATAGGAGTGGTTTCCCAAAGGAAAGTTTAGATGCTGCTCCCTAAAACAAGAATGGCTCCTGTGCTGCAAAATTAACATATGTCCACTACACCTCGACTCCTTGGTCAGAATCAACTCAGTCCTGCCTCCTCCAGCCCATCGTCTGGACATCTGTACCAGCAGTGACTTCTTTCTGCTTCAGGCACAGGCAAGTTCACACCCGTCCTTTCTGGGCACCAGGAGTCTTGTTCTCCAAAGCACCTGGGTCCCGCCCCACGCCCTCACTGCCTAGCAAAGTGCCACTGTGCCCCTAGAAAACACACCTTCACGCTGGCTCCCACCCCCTCTCGAAGCAGAGCTGAGTCACTGCGATCCCAGCCAGCTGAGCACTAACCTTGAAAGTGCTTCTCGAAGTCACTGCCTGCCAAGCTCCTGGCTCTGGCGGGCTCCGGGACCTGGGGACACTGGCTTAACAGGTGAGATAATTATGTTTTACCCGTCACTCACTTCTTTATCAGTCTCATAGACCAGAACAGATAAGTGCTCCGATGCAAGAAAACACTTCTGCGGTATTTACTTGTGCTCTTTAGTGCTGGCCGGCTCTCCCTTCCCAGGCACAACTCCCAGGGACCAGCCTGCACCCTGTTATCTGGTGCCAGTCACCACGCGCTGCTGCCCTCTTGTCAACTGCCAGACTGTACTTTCCTAACTGCATTCCCCCAAGCTTCTCCAGGACCTGCAGCACCAGTGCTTTCCAGATGACTTACACATGAAGGGCAACTGTCTTCACGACATCCATCCCCCTGTCTGCTCTGCAGATTCCTCAAGGCAGAGGGCTTGCCCCTGTGCCCTGGCCTGGACCTCTCTGCAAAATGTGGCTCTGGTGGGTTCCAAGGTCCATAGCATTGGTTAGATGGAGAAAAGGGGGTAGGGAAAAGCAGGGGGCATTAGGTCTCAGAGACAAGGACTTTGAGATCTTCCAATACAAACTAACATTTCATTCATTCATTCATTCAACAAACCTTTATTTAGGAGCTACTGTGTCCTGGGTACTGTAGTAGGTGCTGCAGAAGTGAAGATATACAACATAGACCAAGTCTCTTTCCTCATGGAGCATACCTTCTAGTAGACATCTGACTTATTTTTGATACCTGCTTTATTTACATTTACATTCACAACATAGACCAAGTCTCTTTCCTCATGGAGCATACCTTCTAGTAGACATCTGACTTATTTTTGATACCTGCTTTATTTACATTTACATTCACAACACACTGTCTCAGATACTATCCATATAATCCTCAGTACGTGGTATAACTGTCTGTAGTCCACAGACCCCAAAAGTTTGAATGACCTTCTCAAAGCCAAGGCACAAACTCAGGTCTTCTGACTACAAACCTTACTCTCTTTCTGGGGCCTCTCCCAAGGCAGGGAGCTAGCAGGGTACAGCCTGGCATTGAGACAGACAGTAACTCAACTCAGTCCCAGGCATCACTGCTAGAGATAGGAGATGTAAAAAAGAAAGACCCATCCCTGATCTAAAAGAATTTATGGTCTAAAGAGAGAGAAAGACACATAACCAACTATCATCTATGACAGGAATAAAGAACATAGAGTGGTTAAATCCAAATAGGAAGATCTCTCTGGAAAGATATACAAGAAATAATGATCACCTCCAGGCAGAAAAACTGGGTACCTGAGAAACAGGGATAGGAGGGTCATTTTTTATGTTCAAATGTTATATATTTTGAATTGTGTACCGTTGAATTTACTTCTCATTAAATGACACTGTGAGGATGCAATCAGCCAAATGCTGAATGTAGGAAATTCCACAGGATAAATGATCTGGTTTCTTCAACAAGCAAATAGCTCCCCAAAAAAGCAGGGAGGGGAAATATTATAGACTTAGAAAGATTTAGGAAACATCGGCCAAACATAATATATGAACCTTGTTTGGATCCAGATTTGAATCAACTTAAAAAAGAAATTTTGGGGACAACGTGGAAGGTTTTTTTTAAAATAAATTAATTAATTAATTTATTTATTTTTGGCTGTGTTGGGTCTTTGTTGCTGCCCGTGGGCTTTCTCTAGTTGTGGCGAGCGGGGGCTACTCTTCCTTCCAGTGCACGGGCTTCTCATTGCGGTGGCTTCTCTTGTTGCGGAGCACGAGCTCTAGGCACACGGGCTTCAGCAGTTGTGGCATGCGGGCTCAGTAGTTGTGGCACACGGGCTCTAGAGCACAGGCTCAGTAGTTGTGGCTCACAGGCTCTAGAGCACAGGCTCAGTAGTTGTGGCTCACAGGCTCTAGAGCACAGGCTCAGTAGTTGTGGCTTATGGGCTCTAGAGCACAGGCTCAGTAATTGTGGCACACGGGCTTAGTTGCTCCGCGGCATGTGGGATCTTCCTGCACCAGGGCTCGAACCCGCATCCCCTGCATTGGCAGGCGGATTCTTAACCACTGCGCCACCAGGGAAGTCCCAAAAAGGAAGATTTGAATATGGACTAGCTACTAGAGGTTATTAAGGAATTATTATCAATTTTGTTAGGTATGATCATGGTACTGTAGTTAAGGTTTTTTTAAGGTCCTTATCTGCTAGAGATACATTCTGAAGTATTTACAAATGAAATAATATGATGCCAGAGATTTGTTTTTAAATATTTCAGCAAAAAATAATAATAAATAAATAAATGAATAAAGAAGTAAATGAAGGAATGAATAAATAAAGGGAAGAGTAGATGAAACAAGATTGGCAAAAGGTTGATAATTTCTGAAGCTGGATGACAGTTCCATAGGGGCTCATACTACTCTACCCTTATGGATGGTTGAAATTTCCATAATGAAAAGTTTAAATAAAAATTAATTATTCCAGCCACCTAGGATGACTGAGGAGGAAAGTGTCACAGAGGAAAGGTATTTGAGCTGAGTCCTGAAGGATGACTAGGAATTTTCTAAGGGGCAAAGGGCCTTCCAGGCTGAGTAAAGATACACAGATCTATCACAAACCTCTCTCTGGGAGAACCAAAGTTATATACACTTGACCTCAAACTCAACTTACATCCCACACAAGTGCCCTCTTGCTTAATCCCCCAACTCTCTGGGACATGTAGACATAGCACCAAAATCAACTATCCTGTTCCAAATGAGAACAGAGTGTGTGGTCGACAGCTCCACTCAGAGGCCTACAATAGGCCCCGGTGTAGCCTTCAGAGGACAGGAAGGCAATTAACCTCTCTCAGTTGGGTTTTGCCTGACAAGGCAGTTTGGAAGCCAGCTGAGTTATCTCAGGGACAGAGCCTTCATCCCTCCTGAGTCATCCCAGACGCGTGCCCTCCCTAGACACACACACCAGCCTCCCCAGCAGCACCTTATAGATTTATAACCTCAGTACTGGGGGGTCCAGCTTGATGGCAGCTTGGCAGCCCAGCCCATGGGCACTAAAACATGCCCCCTCCTTCCTCCCAAGCCCCCAGCCTCAATCCCTACACTGCCCCCGCCCACCTCCAGCTGCACTCAGGAAGCTTGCTGGCTTTGCAGTCACTTCAGGACTTGTCCAGGCCTGGCCTAGCTCAGATGGATCCCACAGGTCCCTTACCTTGGATCGAAGCTGCAAGTATTCCTCTGAACCATAGGGGACACTCCTCAAGGAGGTAAGATAGTCGTAACTGATGACAGCTGTCTGTGAACCAAGGAAGAGGAAGGCTTAGCACCAGACATCATACTCCTCTGTCCAAGGCCTGCAGCTGCAGCCCCCTGACACAGGTGGTATGTCTAGAGAAACAGTCCAACCTCTAAGAGGCCCTGCCCCCAGATTTCGATCTGGCTGGCTTCTTCCTGTCATTCAAGGCTCTGCACAAATGCTACCCCTGCAGAGACCCTCAATCTAAAGTTACCCCCATCCACCAGGAACTCCCAATTATTTATTATAACAAACTACCATCCAAAATTACCTTGCTCATTTGTTTCCTTGTATATGGATGGTTTCCACTTCACTAGAAATTAAGCTCTATAAGCTCAGGGGCATGTCCTTCCTGTTCATCATCGTATCCCCTGCACCTTTCACAGTGCCAGGCTACTCTTAATTGCGGTGCACAGGCTTCTCGTGGTGGCTTCTCTTGTTGTGGAGCACGGGCTCTAGGCGTACGGGCTTCAGTAGTTGTGGCACGCGGGCTTGGTAGTTGTGGCTTGCAGGCTCTAGAGCGCAGGCTCAGTAGTTGTGGCACACAGGCTTAGCTGCTTCACGGCATGTGGGATCTTCCCAGACCAGGGCTCGAACCCATATCCCCCTGCATTGGTAGGCGGATTCTTAACCACTGTGCCACCAGGGATTGTTTTTTTGACCCATTCATGTGAACACTCCTCAGCCAGAAGGTCCTTCAAAGCTGCACCTGTAGGGGCTTCCCTGGTGGCGCAGTGATTGGGACTCTGCCAGCTAATACAGGGGACATGGGTTCGAGCCCTGGTCTGGGAAGATACCACATGCCACGGAGCAACTAGCCCCGTGAGCCACAACTACTGAGCCTGCGCGTCTGGAGCCTGTGCTCCACAACAAGAGAGGCCACGATAGTGAGAGGCCCACGCACTGCAATGAAGAGTGGCCCCCTCTCGCCACAACTGGAGAAAGCCCTCGCACAGAAATGAAGACCCAACACAGCAAAAATAAATAAATAAATAAATAAAATTTTAAAATATATACATTAAAAAAAAAAAAAAAAGCTGCACCTGCGTGGGACAGTTCGTTTCTACCCCTAAGACACATAAGATAATGCTGGGCCCAAAAAAGGCATTCAGCAAACACTTAAGAATCACTACATATGCCATGGCCTGTTTATCTATTTGCTAATCTTGAGTCTATGACCCAGTTTACGTTAAGGAGCAGGCACCACATCTGAGCCAGGCTAGGAAGAAGACGGGACAACACTGAGTATTAAGGAAATGATTAGACAACAGCCCAGACAGACTGTGCATCAGAGTGTCTCTACACCGAGGGGAAGAAAGCATGGGCTCATCCTGCAGCAGACAAAGGAGGAAAGAAAGCAGGACGCATGCGGCACTCTACCCACCAATGGAGCAATTATGTAGGGGTGCCTGGAACAGCCACTTTCAGCAGAGTTAAAGAGGATGTGATCACACCAGAACGATGTTCCTGAACCACTGGAGAAAGCCTCTAACAGTCAAATATTCAATTCAGATTCTTTTAGTTTGGAGCTTGGAGGGGATCGGCAAAGTTCTTCGAGGCATAGATACTCAGAGCATGAGCCCTGCATCACGAGCCATTCACGAGCTCACTGGAGGCAGCCCAAGTTTTCTGGTAGAATTTAATCAAAGCTGCAAAGCTCTCTTTCCATGTGTTTCCTGAGAAGACCGCCTCCTGAGTCTGTCACTAAAATAAGGCGAGGAGGTTCTCTAAAGGTAAAGGCTTCAGAACAGAGACCCCATGCAGTACCACTCTGTTTAACTTCAGGATGCCAGAGGCTGTGTGAACAGGGATACAGGCACACAGGGGTGCACACCCATGCCTGTACAACTGTGTAGTGGGAGCTTCACATGTGTAAGGGTACATGTGAATCTCCACATATGTGTGACTGGCAGGTACATCTGCTACATGTATGAACACCTGCAAGTAATACTGCAGTTCCTCTGCCCCTGCCAAAAGGTTAAGAACCTACCGTGGCAACTGCTCTGCCCACCCTGACAGCGCCAAAGTCGTTGAGGTCCAAGTACTTGTTGCTGTAGAGGTAGACGCCAGAGGCGGCAAGAGCCATGCTGGTCCACGAAGCAAGCTTGAGAGCCCTCCGGGCCATGTCCCCAGACCCTGAAGAAGGAAAGCAGAGGAAGAGGAGCAGTTAAGAGTTTCCCAGGTGGTCAAATTCAAATCCGGGCTCTGCCACTTAGACTGCATGATCTCCAGTCATTTCCTCAATCTCGCTGCACCTGTGTTTCCTCATTTGTAAAACAGGAGGATACCTACCTCAAAAGCTGTTGGGATAAGATGAGATCGTGTATGTGAAGTGCTTAGCACAGTACCCAGCATAAGTCAACTGTCAAAGTCATTCTTCCTTCAACAGTACCAGGCACTGTTCTAGGCACTAGGGAGAGAGCCAAGAAAACAGACAATGTTCTTACAGTCTAGAGGGGATGACAGATCACAAGCAAACAGACATGTGTTAGAATAGCAGCAGGTATTCAGTGCTGAGAAGAAAATCAAAGTGGGTAAGAGGAAGGATGACGAATATGTGATGAAGGATGCTGTTTTAGATAAGAGAAGCGAGTGCGTGTTAACGACTCTTACGGAAACTATGACTGCACCACTAAGCGCACAAAGGCGTCATTAGCCCCCTATGCCCAGGTCAGAAGTAACCACAGCCAAGATGGCAGCTGGTCCGAGCAGCCAGGTAAGCCCTCCACGTCTGACTGATTTTCAAAATATTTATTTTGATTAGAATAGACAGCCCCTCTTCTAGACTGTAAGCTCCTTGAGGGCAAACACCATGGCTGTTACTACTTGTCCACTCACAGCCCTCCAGGCTGCTTTCTGGTTAGGGGCTCAAGGTCCACCTGCTGATTTGCTCCGTTTCACCAAACTCACACTCCCATTCAGTGGGACCAAGTGGGCTCCCGGCTCCCTTTCCCCACCCTACTTGTACTGCTCAGCGTGCCAGGTGGCTGCACAGACAGTCTTTGGGGCCACTGTAGCCAGTGGGCAGATTCCCCTTCAATTCCTAGGAATTCTATATCAGAATAAAGACCTTGCCCACAGCTGCAGCTGCCAGTGGAGAAGTCCCACCCAGAAGTGCCACCATCAAGCCACCTGCAGCTGCAAACCCGGCACAAATGCAGCAGGAAAATTTAGGTCATCACCCTGTTTGCTTCTGCCCTGGACTCAGTCTGTGACCATCCCCTCCCTGCTCTGTGCCTCTGTTTCCCCTTTGTATGGAAACAATTGCTCCAAACAGCCTTGTCTGCATTTTCTTTAAAGTCTATCTTGACTCATGCCTCATAATATAGTCACAGATTTTTTTTAAGTATCCACAGGGACATATTTTTCCATTCTTTTACTTTCAACTTACACTTTATACTGTTTCTCTAAATAGCATATAGTTGATTTTGTTTGCATTTAACATAATCACTTATGTATTTGGATTTAATTTTACCATCTTCTGTGCTTTCTATATTCCTACCTGTTCTGTTCCTTTTTCTCTCCTTTCTTGACTTTTCTGGACCCAGTTCTTTTTATAATCCCATTGTTTTTCCCTTTGCAGTGTTCTTTTCCTAGCCAGCATTTCTAAAGTGTGGTCAGAGGAACTCAAAAAGAATAAATATCAATCTGGGTGCCATTTCAAAAATGTAGATTTCTGCTAGACTCACAGACATAGAAAGCAAGCTTATGATTACAAAGGGGAAAGTGGGGGAAGGGATAAATTGGGAATTTGAGATTAACAGATACGCGCTACTACATATAAAATAGATAAACAACAAGGACCTACTGTAAAACATAGGGAACTATATTCAATATCTTATAATAACCTATAATGGAAAAGAATCTGAAAAACAATATATATGTATAACTGAATCACTTTGCTATACACCTGAAACACTGTAAATCAACTATACTCCAAAAAAATAATAATAACGATAATGATGTAGCAAAGTAAAAAAAAAAAAAAAAAAAATGCAGATTTCTGAAGTCCACCCCTTGGCCCACTGAATCATCAAAGCTGGGGGTAGGACTCAGGAATCTGCATTTTAATAGGAAATATAATGGGTTATTTTTATGCAAAGTTTGAGAACCACTCTTCTAAATATTTCACTTTTAATAAAGAGAGGCTTCATGTGTTCAAATTCATCAGTGAAATCATGCCCCCTTCCAAGTTTATCCTACCCACTCACAACCCCAGATGACTGCATTCACCCCACAAGGATGACTGCAAGCAATTTTTTTTTTTTTTTTTTTTTGGCTGCATTGGATCTTCATTGCTGCACGCGGGCTTTCTCTAGTTGCAGTGAGCGGGGGCTTCTCATTGCGGTGGCTTCTCTTGTTGCAGAGCATGGGCTCCAGGTGCACGGGTTTCAGTAGTTGTGGCATGTGGGCTCAGCAGTTGTGGCTCACAGGCTCTAGAGCTCAGGCTCAGTAGTTGTGGTGCATGGGCTTAGCTGCTCTGCGACATGTGAGATCTTCCCGGACCAGGGCTCGAACCCATGTCCCCTGCATCAGCAGGTGGATTCTTAACCACTGCACCACCAAGGAAGTCCCATGCAAGCAATTTTTTTTTTTTTTTGCGGTACGTGGGTCTCTTACTGTTGTATTTTCTACTGAAAGGGGCAGCACGCTCAATGTCCCCTCCACCTTGTTTCTGCCAAGACACAGGTTGCCAGTTGGACCCGGACGCAGGCCTTAAATTAGGCTGAGTGCCCTCAACTCCTCACACACCTTCCTCCTTCAAGATCATCAGTTCGAAAAGGTCCATGAGGGGTGATCCAGGGACCTTCCTTGTGGGGCCTGCAGAAAAGCCCACACTAAGAAGGCAGTACAGAGCAACTGGTGGTCAGGAACTCAGCCTCTGGAGCCGGGAAGAGCCTCGGCTCTACTGCTCACCAGCTGTGTGACCGTGAGCAAACCACAACCTCTTAGAGCCTCCATCTACGAAAGAGGCTCTTGATAGTACCTACCTCATAGGGTCATTGTGAGAATTAAATGAGATGCTGCTTTAACAGAATGCCTACCATGCTCAATAAATGAGACCTCTTCTCCTTATTGTTATTTTAAACTTCATTTCTTCTTCTCTGAAAAGCTGAAGAGCTTATATAGAAGAACTCCTAGCTCTCAGGGACCAGAATTCAGCACAACCTTGTACAATTAATAAAGGAGGTGGGAGAAACCCATCACATCTTGCCTGAACCATTCAACCATTCCCCATTCCAAACACTTCCCCACATCCCAGCCAACCTTCACTCTGCCACACAAGTCGTCATCATCCTAACCCACAAGTGCATTCTTATCACTCTTACCTACCCACTCTCTACCAAAAAGTCCAAATTCTCTAGCAAGGCATTCAAGGCCCACCCCATTCTCATCCCAACCCACCTTTCCAGCTTCATCTCCCAAAATATCCCCCCACACTCAATCCCGCATTATCCCTCTATGAAGTTTTGTCAGCCAATCACTCAGAGTTCCTTGCTCCTTCCTCTCTGGTCTCATTGTACACTGCTTTTACCTCTAATAATCTGGCCCTATATCTGCCTCTTCCACTAAATGCAAAGCGCAGAATTCGCTAATAAATAATAAGTGAGTAAATAAGTCTGCTAAAAAAAAAAAGACTGAATGAATGAGAGAGTGAAAATTTCCCCACTCTATTCTCAACACGGAAACTTAAGTCAAACTCTGCATTCCTCTGCTCTAAACTCTCCAATGGCTCCCACCTCACTCAAAGTGAGACAGGAGGGAAGGGGACAGGGCACAACCTTTAAAAGAATGACACAGCCATTGAGGATATGACATAAACCAGTTAGAACCAATTAGGCCCTAGATGGCAGAAGATTCAACTTCCAGTGGACCTTGAGCCTCATTATATGCTCATTATGATACATTAGCTAAATGATACACCCAAAGGCGCCATGACAGTTCAGAGGCTGATCATAAATGGCCAAAAAGTGGGTGATGATCTAATTCCTGGAAATCCCCACCCCTTCCCCGAAATGATTGGAATAATCCTCCCACTTACTGGCCTATGAAACTACTCAGCCCATAAAAACTAACCACCCCATAGTTCAGGGTCTCTCGCCTTCTGAGACGGCCCACAATCTGTCTATGGAGTGTGTATCTCACTAAACAAACCTGCTTTCCCACTTAGTTCTCAGGCCAGAGCCCCCTTGCCTGCCTGCTTATATTCCTCACAAGTGTCCTATATTAATGAATCTAACTTCTTGCCTATCACTTTGCCTCTCACTGAATTCCTTCTGCGCTGAGACATAAAGAACCTGAGCTTCAGTAAGTCCTGACACCAGGTGAGTGATTTTAATTAAAAGACAGTGGGTTCGAGTCCCAGCCCGTGGGCTCGAGTCCCAATAGGAGTTTTGGCTGGATTCAAATCCCATCTGAGGTGCAATTGGGTTCGAGTCCCAATCTGAGGTATGTGGTTTCAAAAGAGCCAAGGCCTTGGCGTGACCTGAGAGGGCCTTCTTGATCTGACTCCCCAGTTCCCTCCAGGGTTTCAGGCCATTCCACTGTCCCCCCTTGCTCACTTCACCCCAAAGGCACCAGCCTCCCTGCTATTCCTCAAACACGCCAGGCACATTCCAGCCTCAGTGCTTTTGCACTTGCTATTCTCTCTGCCTAGAACAGGGGTCAGCGAACTTTTTCTGTAAAGGACCATATAGAAATATTTTTGGCTTTGCAGGCTATAATATCTCTGTTAGAACTACTCAACTCTGGCATTGTAGTGCAAAGCAAAAGACAGCCATAGACACTATGTAAAGTAATGGGTGTGGTCAGATTTGGCCTGCAGGCTATAGTTGGCCATAACCTCGCTTAGCACATGGAATAGGTGCTCCAAAAGTATTTACTGAATGAATGAATTAATGAATGGGTAAACTATACCCTATGAGACCTGTACAGAGTCAGTAACAACACAGATTCCCAGGTGAGAATCACAAACTTGAGCTGCCAATTCGACAGCAATCCTCCTCCAGTCACCCCCAACATCCCTCCCAGACTTCCCTCCCCGAACCCCATCCTCCTCAGGTTGCACCATCCTCCAGGCCTGTCCCTCTAGGTAATGAGGCCACCCCAGCCTTAAGCCCAACTCTGAGTGGGGAAGCAGCAGTAAAGCAGACACAACTCCCAAGACCCAGTTCTCATGCAAACGTCTTCAGTAATAAGAGGTGGAAATTGAAAAACATAAAATAGATGATACAGGAGTCAAACTGTGTCTAAATAGACTGGAGCTGGAGTTTTCCATAAGGTGTCAGTGAGTCTTTAACATGTAAATGAGTTGCTTTCCTCGGGGTAGCAATTTTAAAAGACCCTGTCAGCCGTGAAATATGTCTGTCAATGAAAAACACCTTTCATTATTAAATCTTTTGCTAATGAATCACCTGCCCTGTTCTGTTTACTTGCGTTTTTTGACTTTCACCTGAGTTGTTTCTCATAACAGCACATCCTTTTTTTTGGTTGGGGGTGGGAGGGGGAGGTGCCTGGGGCCACTGGACCCTAAAACCTAAACATTAGATAATAATATTAGCAATAACTGATCTTTACACAGCCCTTTGCACTCATTATTTCGTTAGTTATTCCACACAACCCAGTGAGGTGAGACAGATATTACTACCATCCCCAGGTATAAATGAGGAAACCAAGGAGCAGAGAGGGTGAGTGATTTGCCCCAGGTGGCTCAGCTGGTAAATGGCAGGGTAGACCTTCAGCCCTTTCTCTTTATGGCACGTGACCTTCCTGACAGGGACTCGCAGACCTCCAATCCCCAACATTCTTAACCCCATTCTCAAGTAACTGCATCAGTCACTATGATTTCTGACCCTCTACCACCCCCAAACAGTGCCAGGCACAGGGAAGACACTGCTTGGCACCCTGGAAGTCAACAGCATGTCACAGATCAACAAAGCACCTCACTAGAAACCACCAATTCCAGGCTATGAAACATTTAGGAGAGCTGTGTTATTGTCAAATCAAGGATGAGCATGGAATCCATCTCGCTGGACCACAGGAAACATACTAGCAAGCATTGAGACAAGGGAAGAGGAGAGTCTGGGAAGTTCTACAAATTAAAAGTTGATGGTCAAATGAAATTCCACCCTCTGTGCAGAACTAAATAGGAAACCAAGCACTTACTGTTCACAGGGCTAGGCTTTTCAGCTACTATCCATCTGCTGCCTCCTCCCCATGCCACATTACAGGACAGTAAGCCTAGAATCACCACTCCCTGTTTGTTGCACGGGTGAGAATGGCCACAGAGGAAAGAATTTAGGGCTCCAATCCCATTAATCCCATAAAGTGACCACAGCTCCTCCTCCCATTTCCTAGAGAGACCGTTAGACAAACGAGCAGTATTTCTTTTGGTCTGCTCCCAAGACTGGAAAAGACCCAATAATACATTTGGAGACAGTGATCTGGTTTTCAGGGAAAATTGGTTATTGATGTAGATAAAAAGCAACCAAGGTGGATGATACCATCATGTCTCATATCAATGCTGAGGGACCATCTAGTTGACCTGAGCAGGTTTATAGCCTGCCCTGCCCTGCCCTGTAGATAGGAATGTAATCCAAATGTAATCACTCTCTTTCCTAGTATTTGATGCCCAGAAGGTGATTCAATCAATATTGATTAAAGGAATCCCCAACTGATGCCAAAGTCCCAGAGTAGACAGGAAAAATAAATCTCATCCAGGCAAGGAATAGAATTCTCCACTTACTTCATCCAGAGATAGGGGGACTCAGGGAGAACAGTGGAAAACCAAGCACAAAGCGTGAGTAGCAGGTAAGAGGAGAAGAGTGAGTGAGATTGTAAGCAGAAATGTACAGTGCCAAGTGCTTAAACATCTCATGTAACTCTCACAACTACATCCTGGGGTGCATCCTATTAGAGCCTCATTCTACAGATCAGGAAGCTGAGTTTTAGAAAAGGTAAAAAACTTGGCTGGGAAGCTACTAAGTGATGCAGCCAGAACTTGAATACAGGTGTGTCTGCTCCAGCCAAGAGAGCACAAGGCGGACGAGAACAGGGCTTGCTGGGCCCTGAGGTGGGTCCCTGAAGTGCCTCTGATGTAGATAGCTAAACTGAGATGGCTTATTCAGTGAGTTGGGGGGGGGGGAATGCATGAACCAAGCACTATTCTTGTCTTATAGGTCCCTTGTGTGACAAGAAAATAAGTGTATATCAGAAAGGGAAAAAATGTAAACTCTCCCAGCAGAGGTCAAAGTTTACATCCTGAGGGCTGCTGAGAAATGGCCAAAGATACAATATGATGTAACCCAGGAAAACTGACACAAGTGTAGACTACATGAAAATCTGTATATAATGTGGGGGAAGAAACAGTGAACAAAGTAATACGTACATGCTTACTATCGCTACCGAAGTTAAACTGGCAAGCCAGAACAGAAAGGCCCAGGACCAGGAGTGACGAGTTGGTGCTTTAAGTTCACAGGAATTTTTCCTACAAAACAGTGATATTCCAAAGTATGTTCCCAGACCAGCAGCATCTGTATATCCTAGGAGCATGTTAGAAATGTAAATGCTCGCTCCCCACCCCAGACCTACTGAATCAGAAACTTGGGGGATGGGGTCCAGGTTTCTGTGTTGTAACAAGCCCTCCAGGTGATTCTGATGCACGCTAAAGTTTGAGAACTACTGCTTAAAGAAAACGTGTGAAGGCACAGATAAAGTCTAATTCACTTTCAACTCCGCAAATATTTCCTGAGCAGCCACTAAGTGCCAAGGATCATGGAGGTGATCAATAAGTACTTGTTGAATCGAATGACTTCATAGTTAGTAGAAAGGAAATGCCACTTAACCTGGGGAGAGAGCTGTACTAGGCGTCTTCTATAGGCTGCTCTCCATACAGCGCTGTCATCAGCACACGTTTACTGTGCGATCCGGAAGCTCAGGGCCCCACCAAGTGCTATAGATACGGCGCGCTCCGGAGTCGCGCAGGCCCCTGCGGAGGGCAAGGATACCTGCGCGCCCCTGCTCTGATCCAGCCTGCGCTCCAGCCCCGGACGCCTGCGCCTAGGAGCCCACAGACCACCAAGGCTGAGGAGGTCTGGGCGAGCCACCTGCTGCCTTCCTCCAGCTCCAGTTCTACCTACACGCAGGACTGCGCCACGCTTCCGCCCAATGGTGAGGCAGGCTGGAGAGTCGCGGCAGAGGTGATGGGGCACTGTCACGTGGCCGCGCTCCGGGCCCCGGATGATAAGGTCACCGGCCCAGGGTTCCCTCCCGGCTGGAGGCCCCAGCAGAGGCGGGCGCCGGGCGCGTCCATACTGGCTTACCTGCGCCCCGGGGCCCTGGCAGCCCGGGCTTTGCGCGGGCCTCCGAGGAGCTGCGCCTACTCACCCCGTGGGAAACAGAGACGCGGCGCCCGGCTTCCAGCAGCAGCCTGGTGGCGGGAGTTCGCGGGGAACTTTGCTTGCCGCCACCTCCGGATTGCTCTCAGTGAAGCCGGGGCGGCGCGCGGCCTGCCGGGAGTTGTAGTTCTTCTTGGTTCCCTAAGCCGCGGGGACAAGGGCCAAAGAACAGCCGCGGTCGCCCTGGACCGCTCCACCTAGGGAGGCAGAGGGGTCACAGACACTTGACCTGTCAGATAGCCTGTTTCTTTGCCTGTGCTGCGGCCAGGATCCTTCCTGAAAACTTATTTTCAAGAAGCTATCCAAATTGGTCATAGATTTATGTTCAGTAGGAGGATGGAGTCGTGGGTTTGTGTATTACAACAGGCAAAGAATTTTACTGACAGTTGCTGAATAGTAAGAAAGTGCTGATCGATCTTAGTCATTTTATCCCCCATTCATTCACTGACCTCTATTTACTGAATGTTTGTTTATAAGATGTACTTTGGAGACAATCATCAGACCTTCATTCCTTCTACAAACATCTCTTGAGCTACTTCGTGGGGGAACAGAGATGGGGTGGAAGATTCATCTATCAATTCAATGCAATTCTAATAAATTTTCCAACAGGATTTTCTCTGGATGTTTACAAGCTAAGCTAAAATTTACATGGAAAAACAAAGGACAAAGCATAGCATAAACACTCTTGAAGGAGAGTAAAATGTTTCAAGGACTTACCCTTACATATATCAACATTTATTATGAAACTATAAAAATTAAGACTATGGGATATTAGTATAGGGATAGGGAGAGAGGGAAAATAAAACAGCCTAGAGAGCCCAAAAACAATCCAGGCACATGTGGAATCTTGATATATGACACAGCTGGCATATGAGCTGAACCAACTGGTTCTCTGTTGGGCCCCTAACACAAAAAATTAATTCCAAATAGATTAAAGAATTTTAAAGGAAAAAGTAAAATCAGAACTTTTGAAGGAAAATTTCCTACTATCTCAGGGAAGAGTTTATTAAATGACATCAGAAAAACGGTATGGAAAACTTTGATAAATTTGGATTACGTTAAAGTTAGGAACTTCCTCATCAAAAGGCATGAAGAAAAATACAAGCCACTAACTGGGAGAAGACACTTGCAGTACAGGGCTACAGTACAGAGCTAGCAGTATTATAGAGTTGCATAATACAGCTGCCACCACCTCGAGTTTGCAATGTATAAGTGTTAAGATAAAAACAAAGGAATAATTTCTGGGCTTCCCTGGTGGTGCAGCGGTTAAGAATCCAGCTGCCAATGCGGGGGACACAGGTTCGAGCCCTGGTCCAGGAAGATCCCACGTGCCGCGGAGCAACTAAAAGCCATGCACCACAACTACTGAGCCCACGTGCCACAACTACTGAAGCCCATGCACCTAGAGCCCATGCTCCACAACAAGAGAAGCCACTGCAATGAGAAGCCCGAGCACCGCAGGGAAGAGTAGCCCCCGCTCGCCACAACTAGAGAAAGCCTGTGCACAGCAATGAAGACCCAATGCAGCCAAAAATAAATTAATTAATTAAATTAATATTTTTTTAAAAAGGAATAATTTCCAAATGGTGTGAATAGTGTTAGAATAGAGGTATGAACAAAGTGGTATAGGAACATAAAGAAGGGAGCATTAATTTTGCCCAGGAGATTTTGAAATGCTTTGTAAACTCAGACGTGACTTATAGGCTGAGAATCAAAGGTTAAACAGGGGCTTCCTGGGAGAAGGGTGTTGGGGAGCAGACCAGGCATAGGAAAGTTCATATAAAAAAGCATAAAGATGAAGAATACAGTAAAAGACATAAAGACATTTAAATTAAAATGGAAAATTTTAAACCACAGAGAGAGAAAATATATTAAAAACTTAATACGGTTACTCTAATTGGACATTAACTTTAACTATGAAATTCTTACCAGCAGGCTAGCAGCTAACCCTGAAGAATGGGAATGGGGGAGGTGGGTCTGGAGTACTTTCAGTTTATACTGTACCCTTTTGTGATATTTGAATTTTTTACAGTGAATGTATGTATAACTTTTATAATTAAAATTTAATTGTTTAAATTTTTTTAATTTTTAATTTAGCAGGTTTCCAGTTCAACATGCTATGTTTAGTATACCCATTTAAATCCATGCCTGCCTAAAATCCCATGAAAATGACAGGAAAGGAATAAAAAAGGCATAAACCCCAAAAGGAACAAGAAAGGAGACAACAGCAAATAGAAAAAATTTAAAAATATATGTGGGAAACTCCAAAGCAGATAGGCGAGTGAGGCACTTTTAAACAAGCTAGTTGCCTGAGCCCCAGCCCCAGAAATTCTGATTTTGGAGTCTGGGCCTCTGTAATTCTTAGAAAGTTGCCTTGTGATTTTAATGGGCAGTTTAGTGGAAAGGATCTGTCAAGAAGGCAGTTCATATAATGAAAAGTGGGTAGATTGAGAGCAGAGTTCTAGCCTCCGCAGAATCACCTGGAAAGCTTTAACAATCCTCCTGGGACACACCCTGGAGCTCTTGAATCCATTTTCCAGGGACAGAACCCAGATAGAAGGATTTTGCAGAGCTCCCCAGAGGATTTCCATGCACAGCCAAGGTTAAACACCACTGATTCACAGAATCTTGTTTGAACTGTGTGACTTAAAGCAAGTTTTCTCCCTTAGCAGAGCTTTCATTTTCATCTTAATAAAATGGTGGTTTCCTTCTTGATGAAAGATATGAACTATCATCTGTCCTACTTACCTCAGAGGTTCTTGTGAGGATCGAGTGAGATGGTGTTTGTGCTTTGGAAACCGAATAGTGCTGTACAGATGTGTCCCATCACACTTAGAAGAAAACACAAACTCTTTACCCAACCCTCCCTTCTGCCCATGGCTGTTACCACTCCCTCTGTCTCCAGCCTTTGTTTCCCACCCATCTCCCCCAGCTCACACCACTCTAGTCACACCAGCTTCCTTTTTTGTTCCTCAACCTGCCAATCTGCCTGCTCCCTTGAGGCCCTTACACTTGCTGTTCCCCCAAAGGTCTGCTCTGTCACAGCAATCTGTTCTCTCTTTCATCATCACCCCTCCAGAGAAGCCATCCCTGATCACCCTTATCTAACCACCACCACCCCTCCACATTCCCTGAGACACATTCTATCCCCTTACACTGCTTTATTTATTAAAGTACTCATCAATACTAAAAATTATATCATTCATTTGTTTAAGATGGCTTTTATCTGTCTCC
Organism: Monodon monoceros; assembly: GCF_005190385.1. Classification (NCBI taxonomy): domain Eukaryota; kingdom Metazoa; phylum Chordata; class Mammalia; order Artiodactyla; family Monodontidae; genus Monodon; species Monodon monoceros. The sequence goes on along the minus strand of NW_021703778.1, from coordinate 149,338,688 downwards.
CCCACTAGAATATAAGCTCCACGAGAGCATGGATTTAGATCCATGGTGCCTAGAACAGTGCCTACCACACAGTAGGTGCTAAGGATATAATGGTGGATAAAATGGAAAAGGTCCCTCACAGAGTGTCATTTACCTGAGGTGGAGAAAGAGGAGACAGACAATAGACATGCAAAGAAATAACAGGATAGTTGCATGATGTAATAAACTCTGTGAAGGGAGGAAGCAGGGGGGTATGGTAAAGAGTAACTGGACAGAGGCCATTGGTTGCGTCTTTGGAGAGAGTAGTCACACAAGGCCTCTTTGAGGAAGGTGCACCCGAATGGATGAGGACATCAGCCATGCGGAAGATGAGGAAGCATGTTCCAAGCAGGGGGAACAGCAAGCCCAGGGGTAGGAAAGAGCTTGGTAGGTTTGAGGAACAGGAAGGAACCCAGTGTGACTGAGCAGAGAGAATAGTGTAGGAGGAAGTAGGAGAAGCAGACAGGGGCCTTTGGAGGGCTCCTCAGTTTGGATTTTAGTCCAAGTGCACTAGGAAGCCATTGAAGGGTTTTAAATTGAGAGGGGACGTGACCAGCGAAGCTAAACAGAAAATGCACTGAGCAACCAAAGCCATTAAGGAAAGCAACTAACTCATTCCAGAACCTGCCAGAGTCCCGGTTACATTTCTGGGACAGCAAGGCCTGGGTTTGGTACATTGAGTATTTAGAATGCTATCCAAGAGAGGTTTTCATTCAGGGTGCTGTGTGGCTTATCCCAGAGGTGGACCATCTGGGAGAAAGCATCACACAGCCAACCAGAGGAAAAGCAAGAGAAACCAAAGTACAAAATTCTTCCTTAAGGCAACAAGAAAAAAGCACGGCAGAGGAAGTAATAAGGGAACTGTGTTCTAGGCAGGGGGAGAAGGCTTAGGGCCTGTGGTAAAGGAAGCAGGAAAGCTGCATTGGCTCCCAGCAGCATCCCAAAGGGGAGCAATGCCCCACGGGAGTCCATCCACAGAAGCAGCAGCAGAAGGAAGCATGGGCTAGAGGCCCGAAGCTGGTGTTAGCACCTGCCCAGGACAGAAAGTTCCAGTAGGACAAAGGAAGTCAACTCAGACCCAGGGCCAGAAGGTCAGGATCCAGCTACCCCAGAGGGCGGTTTAGCGTTTGCCAGAGGATTGGCAGCCCAATCCATGTGCCAATCCATGTACATCTGTGTAGTAGAGTGGAAGGGCAGAAACCTGCTTGGCCTGCCCCATGAGGTGGTCAGACGGGCCTGGACTTGATGGAAGCCTAAAGGGATTTTTTTTTAGTATCTGGGAGGAAGTAAATCAAGATGAGTAATCTGGAATTCATTTCCAACCTGGGGGCTGGAGTGATATTGAGAACAGGCATTTCTTATCTGCCTCTGACTGGCTGAGAAATCCCACAAAAGACACATCACCCAGGCCCTTCAGGCATTTTTTGTTTTCCAAATTTATTGAAATCTAATTGACATACCCTTCAATTTTCTTATCTGTCATAAGGGAAAAGAAAAATTCCTTGTGAAAAATAGCTGATATATCTCAGTAAGGGTAAAAAAAACACATAAATTCTTAACCAGAATTGCAAATTATTTACTGGAATATATATTTCCCATATATATTTATATATCTGAATAAATATTATATATACATATATATGCTATCATTTATCAAGCACTCATTGCCAGATGCTAGTCTAAGTGCTTTAAGTATGTACGTTTTCTCATATAATCCTCATGCTATATGAGATACATATCACTATTATCCCCATTTTATAGTTGAACAAACTGAGGAACAGAGAGTTAAGCAACTTGTCCAAGGTCATGCCGAAGGGCAGAGCTGGGCTTCCAACCCATGAGTCTAACTCCAGAGCCCACACTCTGGAATGGGCAGCCCACTATGATCACAGATGTATTTAGAGAGGGAATCATTCGAGGCAAACGTCTGGGGCCAAAGTAAAATACACCCTGAGGTCTTTGAGCAGTTTTAACAGGAAATAGGCAAGCTGGCTCAGCAGTAATCCTTTATTACCAACGATTAATTGACCACAGTTCTCAAATTGAGAGGCATGATGGACTGGGAGCTAGGGAGCTGGGTTCCAGTCCTGCCTATGCTACTAATTAGCAGCTGACCTTGGGCCTGTCATTTTACATCCCTGGGATTCAGGATCCTCTTTTGTAAAGTAAAGGAATTCTATGGGCAGAACTCTAAGGACTCTTCCATCATTCACATTCCACGATTCTTTGGGTCTGTAAGCACTGTCCTACCCCTAGAGACTGACACGGAGGGCAGGCTTGAGTAAGCCCCTGTGCTGAATATCCTCTGTATCCTCCCCAAGGTCAACTCTCCACCTTTCTCTGCCCTGCTCCATGCCCAGGAGGCTGACCAGTACAGGCTGCATCCCTGAGACTCCCCTGCCCTCTGTCTTCTAGTTGAGCTTGGCCAGTGGTAAGCGTGAGTAGGAGGCAGGGAGGCCAAAGAAGAGAGAGACCCCGATGTCTGCACACACACAGAGCCCCCTTCCGCATGTGCTCCCAGCCTTCCTGTCTGTGTTCTGGCAGTGGCTGGGTTCCTCTCCTGCCACAGCTCCTGTTGGAGCACCTCTGCCCTAGCCCCAGCTCCCACTGGGCTATAGGGGCACCACTCCCACACCACACCCCTTTAGACTTAGGGATGACAATGACTTCCTGCTCTGCTGGTGCCCAGCTGCTTCCCCTTAACGTCCCACACCTCCTCTAAGCAGTCCATCCGTTCAGTGCTCTGGATTTAAACCCTTGAATGTGCCATCTGTTTCCCGTGGAACCCTGACTGCTGCAGCCCCTGGGAGTGGGGTGGCTTTCTTCCTTGTCATTGCCACCATCTCTCCATGTGTCATAAATCAACACAGGAATCCCAGACCTCCTTTCAGAGTCCTACAGGCATCCTCACCTAGTCAGAGGGCCTAGAAATAGGCACTTTCAGGGTGAGGGGGCAGGATTCCCCAATTCTCCTATGGTGGTGGGAGCATCAGTACCAATGTTCTATTAGCCAAAGTCTATAAAAAAACTCTTGGGCTCTTTTGAGAGAGGTGACATGGAGTCAGAGAGACCTGCGTTGGAATCCGGGCTCAGACTCACTGGGTTTGAACCCTGGCTCAGCTACTTACAGGCTGTGAGAACTTCCTGTGCCTTAGAATCCTCATCTGTAAATTGAGGAAAATAACATTTGCCTCTCAGCCTTGCTGCCAGGATTGAATATGATAATCTATGCAAAGGTTTTGTACAATGCCTGGCACATTCTAAACAGATGCTCAGTAAATGTTAATTCCCTTTCTCTATGAGGCAACTAGGAGGAAGAGAGGAGAAGCCATGAAAACAATTAGATGGGTTAAAGTGGCTTCTTGAGAAATACCATACCAACTCCTTCAGTTAGTTCTCCAATGGGATAGCCAGGGCCTGATACGGCAATGGACCAAGGCAGGGGAAGGGAAAAAAACAAAACAAAACAACTCATCAGAAACCGGGCTTTTGTCAAAAAAACAAAAAACAAAAAACCAACTGCAGCAAGCAATTAGGGAACAATAGCTAAATACTTTCTATAATTAGAGAGAGAAAGCATCGCAAGTGATCAGAGTGCCTTTGTCTGCACTGACCCTCTTCACCCAAAGAATATCTTGGCTCACATGATATGGAGACTGGGGATCTTTGTGGTTTTTTTAGTTTTCTTGAGAAATTTAATCTCACACCACCCTTCTGTTGCCAAGAAAGGAGGACAGCAGAGCCAGCGAGGACCCTCTCATCAGAAAGAAAGGCAATTGGAAATATGACTCATGTCTAGGACTAATTCAATCCTGAAAGAGATGATCTTACAGCTTTGCCTGGGAGTTCCTGACACCCTGGCCCTACCCTGCTCGTGGGGCAGGTGGGTGGGTTGGAATTTCTGTAGGAAGAGGAGACAGATGGGTTTTGACATCCGCCTAGCCTGCTCCTTTTGCTAAAATCTGGGGGGCAGCAAGTCCTTACTATTTTTTTTAATATTTATTTATTTATTTATTTGGCTGTGCCAGGTCTTAGTTGTGACATGCAGTATCTAATTCCCTGACCAGGGATCGAACCTGGGCCCCCTGCATTGGGAACTTGGAGTCTTAACCACTGGACTACCAGGGAAGTCCTGGGGTGCACAGTTCTTCTTTTTTATTTATTTATTTAATTAATTTATTTTTGGTTACATTGGGTTTTCGTTGCTTCGCACAGGCTTTCTCTAGTTGCAGCGAGCAGGGGCTACTCTTCGTTGCGGTGCAGGGGCTTCTCATTGCGGTGGCTTCTCTTGCTGCAGAGCACAGGCTCTAGGCACGTGGGCTTCAGTAGCTGTGGCACACAGTCTCAGTAGTTGTGGTGCACAGGCTTAGTTGCTCCGCAGCATGTGGGATCTTTCCAGACCAAGGCTCAAACCCGTGTCCCCAGCATTGGCAGGCGGATTCTTAATCACCACACTACCAGGGAAGTCCAAATCCTTACTTTTTTAGCAATGGATATTCCAGACAAAAGCAAAGGAGAGGATATTTCCACAAACATTCATGCTAGAGAATTGATCTCTTGCTCTTGACAGAAGGACCAAGCTGGCTTCCTCAGCCAGAATCTCTATGCCTTCCCAGGCACTGCTATTCTCCCAAGCCCCCAGGTTCTAACCCAAGTCATCCTTTTTCCTTCATTCTTCTCAACCCCTCTTCACGAGCTCAGCCTCTTGACACTTCCTTCTATAACCCTTCCCATCTTTCTCTTCCTCCCCATTCCTATCACCACAAGCATTGTCAAGCTCCCCGCACATCCCATGACTAGACTTCCACAGACTTCCGTCCAGTACCCCTTCCTCCAGACTCCTCCCCCTCAAAGACTTTCCACGAAACACCACCTAAGGCACTGCATTCACAGTGCCATTCTGTATACCCAGACTTTCTAAACTATGGTACAAGTGCCCCTGGTGGTAGATAATTTTAGGTGATGTGGTACACACAGTTAGTGTTCTGCCCAGGTCCCCTTGACCAGGCCAGTATGCCCATCACTCAGCTGCTGTGACTGTTGGCTGCTAACAGCTCACAGTTGCCTCAATCTCCAGAAAATTGATGGGCTGAAGGGAGCTGCCTCACCATGAAATGTCTGGAAGGTTACATCCTCACACATTCCTACATCATGTTTTCAAGAATATATCCTGTTTCTTGAATGATGGGGTGCGACAAACCGTTTCTTTGGCAGAAAACCAGGTCAGTCTAGGAAAATCTAGGACACCTGCAATTCCAGTCTGTGAGAGGCCATGGAGACCTAGTTGTCTCCCACTCCCTGCCTGGAAGGAACAGTTATTGGGGGGTCTAACATGACCCAGGTACCGAGCCACTAGTAAGCACCACACCTTGTTTTGAGAATACTGATGTAAATAAGATGATGTCCCTGCCCCACTGAGAAGCCCGTAGTTCAGTAGTAGACACAGATTTTTTTTTAAATTTTACAAGCACTTTCAAAAGTGCTATATAGACAAATGTGTAAAGTAATACTGGGGGAGGGCGAGCTCCTCCGTTCCTGCTACAATGGAGCACAGTGAAGTTCAGGATTCAGCAGCTGAGTTCCAGCGTGGACTCTCTTGCTTACTTGCTGAGAGACCCCAGGCAAGTCACTGACGGTATCTGCTGGCAAAAAAGAGCAATTAAAATGCCCTTTAGAAGCCCGGAAGGATATACACCAACTTCATGGAAATTGGATTATAGAATTGCAGGTGGTTTTTATTTTCTTCTATTTGCTTTTCTACTTTTAAAATTTTCCACAGAGAATAAAATCCTTTTGAAATCAGAAAAAAGAGAAACACTAAATTTTTTAAATGTGGTTCTCAGAAATAAGTTCCAAGGTGCAATTTTTTTTTTTTTTGGCGGTACGTGGGCCTCTCACTGTTGTGGCCTCTCCTGTCGTGGAGCACAGGCTCCGGACATGCAGGCTCAGCAGCCATGGCTCACGGGCCCAGCCGCTCCGCAGCATGTGGGATCTTCCCGGACCAGGGCACGAACCCGCGTCCCCTGCATCGGCAGGCGGACTCTCAACCACTGCGCCACCAGGGAAGCCCAAGGTGCAATCTTTTGAGGTATATACCCTCCTCCCCATACTTTATCTGCCTATCTATCTGGAAGTATTCCTCAAAGGGTAGTTTTTATGACTCATTCCAGATGGGGGGATGGAAATGTGTAAGATGATCCTGGAATATCTTGTCATACCAGAAAGCATGGAAGTTATCAGACTACTGGGGTTGGGTCAAAAGGACTCAGAAGTCAACAGGAAGAGCCTCCCACTTGCTGAAGGTGGGACAGTTTGATCATCCATTGGCTAAAATCATCAATGGATTGAAGCACATCAAATATGTTTAACTCCATAAAGTTTAAAATGATACCCCCCCACCAAAAAGTCACCTCTGAAGAATACTAGGAAACCACTTAATTATTTTAAAAGCTGGTCAATAAAGAGAAAGAACTGAGTATCTATTCTCTCTTCCCTTTGTGATCTGTTCCAAAGGGTAGTCAAATAGTTGATGAAGGGAAAATTCTCTTTTACAGAATATTTCAACTAATAAATGGAAAAAGAATGATTGAACATCACCAATTTGCGATTACTAATGATTGATGGTGTAGCAATGATCATAAATGGCTGCTAACATCACAGGAAAGACAAGCAGACTTTGGATCTTCCTAATAGAAGTAAACACTACTATCTGTGAAGTTGCTTTATCCCTCCCCCCACTGCACCGCAAAAATAAAGCAAAACAAAACCCTGAATCCAACCAGGCCCTTATATCTAAATAAAAATTTACAGGAAACAGAGGAGGAACAACATCACAAAGATAGAAAGTAGAGGTTATAGGAAACTCTACAAGGCAAATGACCTAGTTTCTTCAACAAAATATTGCATAAAAAATAAATAAATAAAAGAGATGGAGGGGGAACCTGTAAGTAAAAGAGATATGATGTTACTGAACTCAGGTTCAGCTGCTCACCACTAGAAAATCAGTACTGGAGAGTGCTGGTAGAAATGGAAAACGTTGCTTTTAGTCAGAAGGCTGGCAATCTGGGGAGAAGGCAGACTCGTGTCCCAAAACTAACTCTGAAGATTCTGCCTGCCCATGAAAGTTTTTAAAGGGAAAAGGGGAAGTAATCTCAGTTAATCATTGAGTTAGGGGATCAGATGTAGCCATCTCCCACTGTGTGCAGGCTTGTCAACTCCTTGCGACCTTTCTTGAGATGCTACCTCGTTCACACAGTTTATTCGCGAGATTACTGATGGGGAAGCTGGGGAAGAGATCTGGTCATCTGTTAATTACTTATTCTTCATTTCTACTTCTTTGATCTATGGAAAGAACTAACAGGTTAGGGAAGGTATTTTGTGATCAAAAGATTGGAAAGGTGTGCTTGGGCTGGAGATGAGTAGAGCCTGATGGTGCCTGGTTTAAGGTTACAATATAGCTTTGCTAAAGTGACAAAACAAAAGGGGCCTTCTGCAGAGAGCTCTTTCCTGCCGAAAGCTGCTTGTAAATCCCCACTTGTCAGAACATCATTCCATTTCTATGGGATTATGGGTGAAGGTCTGTCTTTTTTTACTTCTTCATGCTAACATAGGGCGCCATATTCTCAGAGTGAAAGATGTTGATATGCGTCTGTAGCCTCTCTTGGCTGACAATTTTAGTTGCCTGCTTACTTACATATATGGGCAGAACAAGCTACAATGATTTTGATGCCCACAAAGATATAGATTATTATGAGCAACAGTGTTAATCCCATTCTCTTAAGGCCAGTTCTTGGAATTGTGCTAGCCATAGATTCAGTACTGCTCAAGATGGAACAGCTTAAGTCACGGCTGCAGTCTGGTCATCCCTCTGGTGGCAGTTATAGTATCTGTAAAACAACTCAGATGCTGAAGGATTCTGTGACTCTATTGTCCTGATCATTAACTGCTTGAGCCTGCCCTTTTGTGACACAGGGAGGCCTGGGAGACTTCAGTTTTTCTACAAAGAAGGGGCAGGGGACATGGAGGGGCCTTTGTACTTGGAGGGGCCCTACAGGATTCTGCTCAGTTCCATGAGATATATCAACCAATCACAAGGGATAAAACTTACTTGGATCTCAATTCAGGTAAGCAAAACTGTGTGTGTGTGTGTGTGTGTGTGTGTGTGTGTGTGTGTGTGTGTAAAGCAAAACCAAGAACACATTAAAAAAACATGTAAAGCCTAATTTTAAGACAATCAGGGAAATTCAAACACTGGATATTTGATGACATCAAGGAATTATTTTTTTTAATTTAGGAGTGACGATGGTACTGTGGTTGTGATTTTTAAACAGGGGTCTATCTTTTAGAGAAACATAATGAAAGTTTTACAAATGAAATATAATGTTTGAGATTTGCATCCAAATAATCCAGGAGAGGGAATAGGAAAGGGTATGATAGGCAAGATTGGCCCTGTGTGGAAAATTGTTAAAGTCAGTGGCGTATTCATCATTTCATTTTTCTGTGCTATTTTTTAATATCTTTGAAATCTTCATCAATAATATATTCTGGAAGTTCACAGCTGAAACTTGAAACTTTCAGAAAAGTAAAAGAAGAAAACTTATATTATCCATAATCTCCCTGCAGAGATGATCACTACTATCATTTTACAGTATATTCTTCTTGACTTTTAAATAATATATGAAATAGAAATCCTGCTGTGAATATTGTTTTGTGATCTGCTTCTTTCACTTAAGGTAGCATTTTTGCTTGCCATTAAAAACTCTAAAACCTTATTCTTAATAGCTGCAGTAGTGTTTTAGTTCCTAACATTTATTTAATGAAAGCTCTATTTTTACTGCTAAAAATTATTCTGCTATAAACATCCTTGAAAATCTTTCTTTGGGGGCAGCACTTATTTTTAAAAAGTAGAATTAGTGTTTAAAAGACAATAAACATTTTCAGGTATTTAATACATACTACCAAACTACTCTCTAGGAAGGTTATCCACTTAATGTCCTACCAGTAGTGAGATAGAATTCCCCTTTGCCCCAAATCTTACTCTTCTGGAAGAATTTAATTTTCCCTATTTAATAAAAAATTCTAAGTCAAAAGAGCAATTCATAAGTGTATTGGAGCCAGACCTTTGAATCCTATTAACTGTGTGACATTGGGAGAGTTACTTAACATCTGTGGTCCTGGGAAAAGAACAGCACGGGGAGGTCATACCCATTAAATAAGGTCATAAATGTAATGGTATATTATCTGTAAATTCCTAGCCACCATGCCTGGCTTGGCAGATGTTAGCTATAACTATGATCATTATCATTGTTATTGTTACTACATACTACCTTCCTAGAGAATAAAATTCATATTTTTGTAACAGCTGTTTTCCTTTCCATGAAGAGGCCTTTTTACTTGTTCCTGCATGCAAGTCTGTATTTAAGATAGCTTATGGATAAGTTAGGATGCCTTTGGTTGCATCCAAAAAAAAAGCCCAAGTTAAGCCAATAGAGCTGCAGCACCCAGAGGTACGAAGGATTCAGAAGACGTGGTCTGACTGTCCTCAATGATTCCCTTGGTTCTGCCCATCTCTGACTGTTGTTTTCAACCCCATACTGATGTCGCTAGAACAAGGCAGCTGTCAAATAAAAGAGACACAACTATATCTACATGCTTCTTTGTTCCCTTCCGGCTGGAAAAAGAAAAAACCCCTGCCCCCTACCCTCCAGTTAGATCTTGAGATGTATACTGATTGAGAAAGCTGTTTTTGTTTTATTTAGTTTTCAGTTTGTGTGTGTGTGTGTGTGTGTGTGTGTGTGTGTGTGTGTAACTTGATAAGCAGGTTCTCAAGGTAAAGGGCCAAGATGTAACGCACTATTGAATAAGGAGAACAAGCTGAAAGGACTTGCTGAAACAGGAACAGAATAAGGAGCCCCCAAGCAGACCTACACATATGGTCACTTGCTACCTGACAGAGGCGGCCTGCAGAGCAGTGAGAAAAGAACAGATTTTTTAATAAATGGTGCTGATAAAATTGAGTATCCATGTAGAAAAATATTGAAATTGCACTTGTATCTCACCTCACACACAATAGTCAATTCCAGGTGGAATTGACCTAAGTGTAAAAGCGAAAACTATAAAGCTTTTACAAGATAGTACAGGAAAGCATATTGAAGACCTTGAGACAGGGAAGAATTTCTTAAACAAGACACAAAAAGCACTACCATTATAGAAAAGACTCGTAAATTTGCTTACTTAAGAATTAAAATTTTCTATTCATCAAAAGATACCATTGTTAGAGCAAAAAGACAAGCAGAGTAATAGAAAATACTTGCAATACTACAAAACAGACTCACAGACATAGAGCACAGACTTATTGTTGCCAAGGAGGTGGCGGGGGTGAGGGGATTGAGAGTTTGGGGTCAGCAGATGCAAACTATTATATAGAGAATGGACAAACAGCAAGGTCCTACTGTATAGCACTGGGAACTAGATTCAGTATCCTGTTATAAACCATAATGGAAAAGAATATGAAAAAGAATGTAAATATATGTATAACTGAATCACTTTGCTGTACAGCAAAAATTAACACAACATTGTAAATCAACTATACTTCAATAAAATAAATTTTAAAAAAATACTTGCAATAGACAAAGCACTAGTTTCCGAACCACATGAAGAATTCTCACAAATCGACGAGAAAAAAACTTATCAACCAGTAAGAAATGGACAAGAAACTTGAGCAGCATCTTCATAAAAGAGTAAATCAAAGACACTCCCCTCATCAGTAAGCATGGAAATGCAAATTAAAATCAATGCCATCGTTACATACCAGATGTAAAATTTTACATGATGAGTATATCAAGTGTTGGAGGTGGGAATGTAAACTGAATCACCAACTTTGGAAAAGAGTTTGGCATTATCTGGAAATAGGAAGATCCACATACCCTGTGACTCAGCAATCTACTCCTAAGTGCGTACCCAAAGAAACTGATGGGCAAATACCCAAAGTTGCACTATTCATTAATTACACCAAATTGGAAACAGCTCAAATGTTCATCAACAGGAGAGCAAAGTCTTGGACAAGCTTGCCATTACCCTCTCTAATAAAAATTAATTAATTAATAATAGCTAATCTTTTTATGAGGTATGGTTGAATAATAGCTAATCTTATTGGGCACTTACCATGTGCTAAATACTGTTCTAGGGTTTTAATATATAAATAATCATTTAAAATACTAATACAGAATTTACTATGTGCCAGGTACTGTTCTAAATAGGTTTCATATATTCAGTTATTTTATCTTCACACTTAACCTATGAAGGAGTCCCTGTAAGCAGCTATTGGCAGGAAAAAGCTCTTTGCAGGAAAGAGCTCTCTGCAGGAGGCACTCTTTTGTCTTGTCACTAACCTTAAGTCAGGTGCCCCCATATGCTCTACTCATCTCTGGCGCTAGCACACCTTTCAAATCTTCTAATCACGCAATACCTTGCCTAACTTATCGGTTCTTTCCATAGATCAAGGAAGTAGAAATGAAGAATAAGTAATTAACAGATGACCAGATCTCTTCCCCAGCTTCCCCTTCAGTAATCTCACGAATACACTGTGTGAACAAGATAGCATCTAAAGAAAGATTACCAGGAGTCGACAAGCCTGCACACAAGCCTGCAGACAGTGGGAGATGGCTATGAGTCCAGTTCCCTATCTCAGTGATTAACCGAGATTACTTCCCCTTTTCCCTTTAAAAACTTTCATGGCCGAGCAGAATCTTCGGAGGTGGTTTTGTGGGACACTGAGCCCACCATTTCCGCAGATTGCTGGCATTCTGATTAAAAGCACCTTTCCTTTCTACCAACATTTGTCTCTCTCTCTCCAGTATTGATTTTTCCAGCGGCGAGCAGCTGGACCTGATTCAGTAACAATGCAATTATTATCCTCATTTTTCAAATGAGGAAATTGAGGTCAAGAAGTTAACTAATTTGCTCAAGATCACACAACCATTAGTGGTAAAGTTGGGAGTCTGCTTCATGGAGCATAACTAGAAAAGGGTCTAAAGCAGAACCTTAAGAAAAGCCAGCAGATAAGGAGTTAATGCGTAGAGGCTAAGGAATCTTTTTACAAGATAAGGGGAGAGAGACAAAAGTCCCTTGTGGCTTCTATTTATCTCAGAGGGAGTGTGAGGAAACTTGGAGCAGAGATTTGTTTTAGTATCAGCTTTACTGAGATATAATTCCACATGCCATAAAATTCACCTTCTCAAAGTGTACAATTCAGGGACTTCCCTGGTGGTCCAGTGGTAAAGAATCTGCCTTCCAATGCAGGGGACGCAGGTTCGATCCCTGGTCAGGCAACTAAGATCCCACATGGCGTGGGGCAACTGAGCCCGCCTGCCACAAACTACAGAGCCCAGGCGCTATGGACCCCACATGCCACAACTACAGAGAAGCCCTCGCCACAACAAAGAACCCACGTGCCGCAACAATAAAAAAACATCCCGCATGCCACAACTAAGACCTGACGCAGCCAAAAAATAAAAATAAAAAAATCTGCTAGCAAAATAAAGTAAGACTAATATAGCTATTTAAAAAGAAGTGTACAATTCAGTGGGCTTTATTATATTAACAGAGTTGTACAACCATCACCACTATCTAATGTTAGGACTTTTTTAAGACTCCAAAAAGAAACCTGTACCAGTAGCAGTCACTTCTCCTTCCCAGTCTCCCCCTCCTGTCCTCCCACCCTGGCCCTAAGCCCCCGGCAACCGCTAATCTACATTCTATACGGATAGGCCTATTCTGGACATTTCATATACGTAGAATCATATAATATCCAGTCTTTTGTGGCTGGCTTCTTTCATTTAGCATAATGTTTTCAAGATTCATGTATGATGTATCACCTATGGGTACTTCATTCCTTCTTATTGCTGAAGAATATTCTATTGTATGAATATATGTAACACATTTTGTTTACCCACTCATCAGTTGATGGACATTTGGGCTGTTTCCACATTTTGGCTATTATGAATAATGTTGCTATGGACACTGTGTACAAGTTTCAATGTGAACATATATTTTCATTTCTCTTGGGTATACAAGGAGTGGAATTTCTGGGTCATATGGTAACTCTGTGTTTAGCATTTTGAGGAACTGCCGGACTGTATTCCAAAGCGACTGCATCATTTTAAATTCCCACCAACAATGTATGAGAGTTTCAATTTCTCTACATCCTCTCTGGTACTTGTTGTCTGCCTTTTTTGATTATAGCCATCCTCGTGGGTGTGGAGTGGTATCTTATTGTGGTTTGGAGCAAATTTATCTTTTTTTTTTGACCACACTGCACAGCTTACAGGGTCTCAGTTCTCAGTTCCCTGACCAGGGACTGAACCCAGGCCACGGTGGTGAAAGCCCTGAATCCTAACCGCTAGGCCACCAGGGAACTCCCTGGAGCAAATTTCTTGACTATAGGTTGAACTTCACCTTGAATATTCTCTTCCATCCTCAGCTTTCACCCAGCCTTTGCCAAGTCTCTCAGACCCCTCCTAAGAATGGGCTCCCAATGCCCTAAAAAAAAAAAAAAAATTCTCAGTCTACCCACTATGAATAACAGTATTTTTCCTATGGGCTGAGGCTGAGCCTGACCCTGTCCCTGACCATTCAGACAGGTTTCCATTCTCATGTTGAAAGGAGCTAGATTCCTCCTCTCTCCACTTTTCTGGATTCTCCCAGAAATACTCTCACCTCACCTCTGGAGGCTTCTCTTTACTGCCCTGGGAGGAATTTAACTTGCTTTTGTCAGGAACAGCATTTAGGGTGGTTATTTTGTAAGGGGATATAAATTCTACCTGCCACACGAACTAAGATCCTGCATGCACACAACATGGCCAAAAAAAAAAGAAAAGAAAACAGTGCACAACTGCAACCGTGAATGGCCACTGACCCCCTCAGATACAATAGGGAGTGGCGGGGACTGTGGCCCACATTCCCACATTGGCAAACTGCCTCCTAGATGATTGCTGCCGTGTGAGAATATAGGCCCAGTATTGCCATCTCTACTAGGTTTCCAAAGCTGGAAATACAGATGTTTATTAAAATCTCCCAATTTTTAAATGTCTGCAACTAATTCAAAAGTTTTGAAGCATGTGTGGACCAACAGAACACTTCTGAAGGCCAGATTCAGTCCACAAGCCCCAGATCTACTAACCCCCTGGTCTTTAGGACTCAGACTGTGCAGTATTTAACTCCAAGTCCCCCCAGATTAGCACAGGGTCTGGTACAGAGAAAGCACTTGATAGGTTTTTGAAGGAAAACACCTGATATTCATTTAGTACTCACTGGACCAAGCACTTATGCACTGTATTATCTCATAGCATCCTCAAAGCTTTATGAAGTAGGTAGACTTGCTAAAGGTTATAGAACTAGGAAGCAAGGGAGGCAGGACTCGAACTCAGGTCTGTCTGACTCCAAATTTTTAGAAAGGTACCCTCTTCCACTTGGGTGCCAGTATGGAACAGTGGTTAAGACCATATTTGGGGGGTTTAAGTCACTTTGCAGATTTGTCACTTTCCATTTGTCGTCTCGGGCAACTTACGTAACATCTCTAAGCCTCCATTTCCCAATCTGTAAAATGGGGATAAATAAGAGTTAACTACTCATAGGGTTGTTGTAAGAGTTAAATGAAATAAATAGACACAGAGGAGCTCATCAACACACAATAACTATTCTTATTGCCCCCGTATTTTCCCCCTTAGGGTTACTAAATCATAGCCATCCACGCCCACATCAGCTCCCTAGTACACAAACAGGCATATTTTAGTGGGATATCTTGTTACAAGACAAGAGAAAAGACAAGGAAGTAATGTAAGGAGTCACTTCAGGTATCGGATGGCTGCCTTCTGAGCCAGAAGCACACTTGATAGGAATGAAAACGATCAAAATAAATGACAGTGCTCAGGGCAAGGGGCAAATTGTTCCCCTGCCAGGCTGTTCAATAGCAAAAGGAATAGTTATCTTGGGTCTAAAGCTTCATCCCCACTGGAGCCTTGTGTTTCAAATCCCCTTGAGGTTAGAGCCAACTTTCAAAAAGAATAATTAAATCTGGAAAGAAATGGGGTCAGCAGGTCTCGCAGTGCTTTCAATCAGGAAGTCTCAGAGCTGGAGGAGGGAAGTAGCTGCCAGCAAAACTGCTTTCCTCCATCTCAACCCAAAGAGCTGCTCATGCCCAGGAAGAAGACATAGGAGCCCATCTCACCACATACAAGTTGACCTTAACTTTGTCATCTACAGTCAAAAAATTGATTCTATTCATAAATAGAATGTGATTATTGGCCATTCACATATTTTCTTTGAAGAAATGTCTACTTAAATCCTTTGCCCATTCTTTTAATTGGGTTATTTGTCTTTTTGTTGTTGACTTGTAAGAGTTCCTCTGACTACAAGTTCCTTATCAGATATATGATTTGCAAATATTTTCTCCCATTCTGTAAGTTGTCTTTTTACTTTCATGATGGTGTCCTTTGAAGCATAAAAGTTTTTAATTTTCATGAGGCCCAATTTGTCTATTGTTTTCTTTTGTTGTTCAGGTTTATCGGCTGATAGTAGACTACATGATAGAATTTTTACTAATTTTCTTCGGAGTATTAATGATAATGTGGTTACAAAGAGAATGCCCTTATTTTTAGGAGATGCATGCTGAAGGGTTTGGGAATGAAATGTGTGCCACTTTGTGACATTGACATTTTGAAGATTCCAGGCCAGTTGTCCTGTAAAATGTCTCATATTCTGGATTTTTCTGATTGTTTCCTCATGCTATTTAACCAATTCCTCTATCTCCTGAATTTCTTGTGAGGTCAAAGTTAGGTCTAGCTTGATCAGGTGATTTAGGAACATCCTGTCAGAAGCACCTAATATCAAATTGTCCCTTGATCCAGATTTCTCCACTATAAAGGTACATTTTTTCTTTTGCAGTTAATAAGTAATCTGTGAGTCTAACCTTTTAAACTGTGCTTCAGTACAAATCAGTACTTTGATTTAAAAAAATTTTTTTAAGATTGTGAAGGCATATGAAAGGCTTCTAAAAAGGTAGGACGGTGCTACTTTTCACCAGGGAATGAACATAAATAAATAAAGCAGCAATAACTAAAGCATAATGGCATCAGAGCATAAAATACTGGCATTGCAATAAATAAAAACATGCATCATACAGGAGAATAGAATGTTAGTTCGAAGGTACCCTAGAAATAAAATTGAGTTTAACTGCCTCACTTTACAAATGCAAAACCTGAAGCTCAAGAAGCTTAATAAATGTTGTTAAGGCCAATTAAATTAAGTCCAGAAAATAATAATAATTTTTTGAGTACTTTATCCTGGACATTATTCCAGCACTTTATGTGATTAAATTAATTAATGAGTTCATTTAATTATCCCAACAGCTTTATGAGAATAGATTATAATTACTTTCCCCATTTTTTTGGCCAGCAAGAAATTTAGACAGAAGTTAAGTGACTTGCCCTAATTCCCTAGTAAATTAGGGAGCTGGGATGGGAACCCAGGGAAGCTGACTCTAGAATCTGTGTGTTTAAGAGCTCCACACTTCTACCTCACAAGTTATGTCACTGTGGCTATGGGGCCACAGCTAGTTAGGAATCAAATTAGGCCCTCTGAGAATGAATTCCTCCCTCTATCTGGAATACCAAGAGTGGAGTCAGTTGATTGTTCCTCGTAATCTGGAGCATCACCAATTCTAGCCTACACTGGGCAGTCTATCATGAGCAGGCAGCTGCTACTTACCTGTGATAATAAGGGAAGAATGCTACAAGGATGATCCAGCACAGCTGAACACAAGCCCCCTCCCCACAAAACTGAATAAAGTACTTGGCCTTGGGGTATAATATCGTGTTATTTTTTCAGTAGATTTGCCTTCATAATTATGTTTTGCTAACATTGCTATTAAAGTCAGTTGCTATTCTCTATACACCCCATGGACAGCAAGGGACCACAAATGGTAGAAATGCTTCACATGGATATGCCTCTGTGAAAAATGAGACTGGACTGTAAAAGCTCTTCTCCACCCCTTTCTTTCAATCCTACATCCCAGATCTTGGTCTATATCTTACTGATCTCCCATGTTAATTATTTTAACCTTTTCCTCTGTGGGCTCCTTTGTCTCTCATCACCATAGAAACCCATTCTGCCTTAAGAATTGTCTTCCTTGCCAGTTTCTTTGACCCAGGCCCTTTGTTTATGTCCTCCTTCAGCTCCAAGTCACCTGCTGAATTAAATCTAAGCTTCTTGATCTTGGCTTTGGGACCTTTCTCTAATTTGCCCCTTTTTTATTCTCTTTTTAGAAATAATACATTCCTGGAGCAGAGGTTAAAGCAGATCACTGTCAGCCGAAATATTAACAGAAATAACTAATATATTTACACAGTACTTTAGATTTGAGTAAAACATATTCACCATTACCTCAATTAAGTCTCACAATCACTCTATGATATATACATAAAGCAGGTAACAAGATCAGCATTTTAAGTTTGATAAAATTAGGGGCCAAAGAAGTTAAGTGTCTTGACCATGAAAACACAGCTTACCAGTGAAGCTATAGCTTGAATTTATATCTTCAGACTCCCAGATCATGCTTGGTACCTCATACAATACAGTCAATAACCCTGCATTTACCAAAATATTTTTTGTCTTTTGGCTTATATCCTGTGGCAGGCAGAATTCTAAGATCTCTCCCATGATCCTCTCCCCACACCCAGCTCTGTGTACATGCCCTGGGGCTGTGAATATGATGAGATATCAGTCCCCTGATTGTGTTATGTTTATAAGGCAAAGTTGATTTTAAAATAAGGAGATTATCTGGGTGAGCCCGACCTAATCTATGAGGCCTATAAAAGCAAAGATTTTTCTCTAGCTGATAGCAGAGGAGAAAGTCAGAGAGATGTGCTCCATCTGGCCTGGAAGAAAGTAAACAGCCATGATGTGAACTAACCACAGGGGTCATGTGGGAAGGACCTGAGAGTGGCGTGTAGGAGGTGAGGGTGATCCTCACCAATAGCACACAACAAAACAGGGACCTCAGTCCTACAACTGCAACAACTAGAATGAGCCTGGAAGTGGATTTTTCGCCAGAGCCTCAGCCTGATGAGAATTCAGTCCAGTCAACATTTGATTTCAGCTTTATGATACCCTCAGCAGAGAGCCCATTCATGCTGTGCCAGCCTTCTAACCTACAGAAATGTGAGTTCATAAACGGGTGTTGTTTCAAGCCACTAAGTTTGTGATAATTTGTTATACAGCAATAGCAAACAAATACATCTAATATTCCCTTACTCTTCTTAAAAAAAACAAAAACACATTTTCTGAAACCACTTCTACGGGTCTAGGAGCCCAAGATGTGTTCTGAACCACAGCAAGTGTAGAGTACACATTGCTGATGCAGAATGAGGCTAAGTAGCCCTTCTAACAGTGTGGTAGTAAGAACTGGACCAGGAATTTTAAAACTTTTATTTTTTTAAGTGTCATACAGTAAAACTGACTTTTTGGGTGTACAGTTCTATGAATTTTAGCACATGTATCGTTGCATGTAACCACCATCACAGTCAGGATACAGAACAATTCCATAACCCCCCAAAGTTGCCTTGTAGAGGGTCACATCTTTCCCCTACCCCTCATCCCTGGCAACCACTGATCTGTTCACTGTCACTATAGTTTTATCTTTTCAAGAATGTCATAAATAAAATCACATAACATGTAATCTTTTGAGAATGGCTTTTTTCACTCATCATACTGCCTTTGAGATTCATTTAAGTTGTTGTATGTATCAGTAGTCCCTAAAATGGCATATTTTTAAACCTCTTTATGTAGAAGTTTAAAAACTAGAGAAAAGTACCAACAATCAAAGGATGTTGACACTAGAAGGGATGTGTGATATTACCTGAGCCTATGCTGTCCTTTAGAAGATGAGGAATCTGAAATCCAGTGAGGGTTGAGGACTTCCCAAAATTGTATGGCCACAAGTGAATGGTGAGAGAGATTCAATCTCCCTTGCAGTCACATAACCCATCAAAATCTATAAAGTGTGGTAAATGTTAAGACTGGGGGAAGTTCAACAGAGAAATTAAAACCTTTACAGACAAGCAAAAGCTAAGAGAATTCAGCACCACCAAACCAGCTTTACAACAAATGCTAAAGGAACTTCTCTAGGCAGGAAACACAAGAGAAGGAAAAGCACTACAATAACAAACCCAAAATAATTTAAAAATGGTAATAGGAACATACATATCGATAACTACCTTAAATGTAAATGGATTAAATGCTCTAACTAAAAGACATAGACTGGTGGAATGGATACAAAGACAAGACCCATATATATGCTGTCTACAAGAGACCCACTTCAGACCTAGGGACATACAGACTGAAAGTGAGGGGATAGAAAAAGATATTCTATGCAAATGGAAATCAAAAGAGAGCTGGAGTAGCAATTGTCATATCAGACAAAATAGACTTTAAAATAAGGACTATTAAAAGAGACAAAGAAGGACACTACATAATGATCAAGGGATCCATCCAAGAAGAAGATATAACAATTGTAAATATTTATGCACCCAACATAGGAGCACCTCAATATATAAGGCAAATACTAACAGCCATAAAAGGGGAGATCGACAGTAACACATTCATAGTAGGGGACTTTAACACCCCACTTTCACCCAAGGACAGATCATCCAAAATGAAAATAAATAAGGAAACACAAGCTTTAAATGATACATTAAACAAGATGGACTTAATTGATATTTATAGGACACTCCATCCAAAAACAACAAAATACACTTTCTTCTCAAGTGCTCATGGATCATTCTCCAGGATAGATCATACCTTGGGCCACAAATCAAGCCTTGGTAAATTTAAGAAAATTGAAATCGTATCAAGTATCTTTTCTGACCACAACGCTATGACACTAGATATCAATTACAGGAAACGATCTGTAAAAAATACAAACACATGGAGGCTAAACAATACACTACTTAATAACCAAGAGATCACTGAAGAAATAACAGAGGAAATCAAAAAATACCTAGAAACAAATGACAATGAAAACATGGCGACCCAAAACCTATGGGATGCAGCAAAAGCAGCTCTAAGAGGGAAGTTTATAGTAATACAATCCTACCTCAAGAAACAAGAAACATCTCAAATAAACAACCTAACCTTACACCTAAAGCAATTAGAGAAAGAAGAACAAAAAAACCCCAAAGTGAGCAGAAGGAAAGAAATCATAAAGATCAGATCAGAAATAAATGAAAAAGAAATGAGGGAAACAATAGCAAAGATCAATAAAACTAAAAGCTGGTTCTCTGAGAAGATAAACAAAACTGATAAACCACTAGCCAGCCTCATCAAGGAAAAAAGGGAGAAGACTCAAATCAATAGAATTAGAAATGAAAAAGGAGAAGTAACAACTGACACTGCAGAAATAAAAAAAACATGAGAGATTACTACAAGCAACTCTATGCCAATAAAATGGACAACTTCTTAGAAAAGCAAAACCTTCTGAGACTGAACCAGGAAGAAATAGAAAATATAAGCAGACCAATCACAAGCACTGCAAATGAGACTGTGATTAACAATCTTCCAATAAACAAAAGCCCACGACCAGATGGCTTCACAGGCAAATTCAATCAAACATTTAGAGAAGAGCTAACACCTGTCCTTCTCAAACTCTTCCAAAATATAGCAGAGGGAGGAACACTCCCAAACTCATTCTACGAGGCCACCATCACCCTGATACCAAAACCAGACAAAGATGTCACAAGAAAAGAAAACTACAGACCAATATCATTGATGAACATAGATGCAAAAGTCCTCAAACAAAATACTAGCAAACAGAATCCAACAGCACATTAAAGGGATCATACACCATGATCAAGTGGGGTTTATCCCAGGAATGCAAGGATTCTTCAATATACGCAAATCAATCAACGTGATACACCATATTAACAAACTGAAGGAGAAAAACCATATGATCATCTCAATAAATGCAGAAAAAGCTTTCGACAAAATTCAACACCCATTTATGATAAAAACCCTCCAGAAAGTAGGCATAGAGGGAACTTACCTCAACATAATAAAAGCCATATATGACAAAACCACAGCCAACATCGTTCTCAATGGTGAAAAACTGAAACCATTTCCATTAAGATCAGAACAAGACAAGGTTGTCCACTCTCACCACTATTATTCAACACAATTTTGGAAGTTTTAGTCACAACACTCAGAGAAGAAAAAGAAATAAAAGGAATCCAAATCAGAAAAGAAGAAATAAAGCTGTCACTGTTTGCAGATGACATGAAACTATATATAGGGAATCCTAAAGATGCTACCAGAAAACTACTAGAGTTAATTAACGAATTTGGTAAAGTAGCAGGACACAAAATTAATGCACAGAAACCTCTTGCATTCCTATACACTAATGATGAAAAAT
Source organism: Monodon monoceros (assembly GCF_005190385.1). NCBI lineage: Eukaryota > Metazoa > Chordata > Mammalia > Artiodactyla > Monodontidae > Monodon > Monodon monoceros. The sequence continues at coordinate 149,317,210 of NW_021703778.1, read as the reverse complement.
CTGAAAGAGAAATTAAGGAAACACTCCCATTTCCCAATGCAACAAAAAGAATAAAATACCTAGGAATAAACCTACCTGAGGAGACAAAAGACCTTTATGCAGAAAACTGTAAGACACTGATGAAAGAAATTAAAGATGATATGAACAGATGGAGAGATATACCATGTTCTTGGATTGGAAGAATCAACATTGTGTAAATGACTATACTACCCAAAGCAATCTACAGATTCAATGCAATCCCGATCAAACTACCACTGGCATTTTTCACAGAACTAGAACAAAATATTCCACAATTTGTGGAATATTGGTAACACAAAAGACCCTGAATAGCCAAAGCAATCATGAGAAAGAAAAACATAGCTGGAGGAATCAGGCTCTCAGATTTCAGACTATACTACAAAGCTAGAGTAATCAAGATAGTATGGTACTGGCACAAAAACAGAAATATAGATCAATGAAACAGGATAGAAAGCCCAGAGATAAACCCACACACATATGGTCACCTTATTTTTGATAAATGAGGCAAAAATATACAATGGAGAAAAGACAGTCTCTTCAATAAGTGGTGCTGGGAAAACTGGAAAGCTACATGTAAAACAATGAAATTAGAACACTTCCTAACACCATACACAAAAATAAACTCAAAATGGATTAAAGACCTAAATGTAAGGCCAGACACTATCAAACTGTTAGAGGAAAACATAGGCAGAACACTCTATGACATAAATCACAGCAAGATCCTTTCTGACCCACCTCCTAGAGAAATGGAAATAAAAACAAAAATAAACAAATGGAACCTAATGAAACTTAAAAGCTTTTGCACAGCAAAGGAAACCATAAACAACACGAAAAGACAACCCTCAGAATGGGAGAAAATATTTGCAAATGAAGCAACTGACAAAGGATTAATCTCCAAATTTACAAGCAGCTCATGCAGCTCAATATACAAAAAACAAACAACCCAATCCAAAAATGGGCAGAAGACCTAAATAGACATTTCTCCAAAGAAGATATACAGATTGCCAACAAACACATGAAAGAATGCTCAACATCACTAATCATTAGAGAAATGCAAATCAAAACTACAATGAGGTATCACCTCACACTAGTCAGAATGGCCATCATCAAAAACTCTACAAACAATAAATGCTAGAGAGGGTGTGGCGAAAGAGAACCCTCTTGCACTGTTGGTGGGTATGTAAATTGATACAGCCACTATGGAAAACAGCATGGAGTTACTTAAAAAACTAAAAATAGAACTACCATACAACCCAGCAATCCCACTACTGGGCATAAACACTGAGAGAACCATAACTCAAAATGAGTCATGTACCACAATGTTCATTGCAGCTCTATTTACAATAGCCAGGACATGGAAGCAACCTAAGTGTCCATCAACAGATGAGTGGATAAAGAAGATGTGGGACATATATACAATGGAATATTACTCAGCCATAAAAAGAAACGAAATTGAGTTATTTGTAGTGAGGTGGATGTACCTAGAGTCTGTCACACAGAGTAAGTCAGAAAGAGAAAAACAAATATTGTATGCTAACACATATGTATGGAATTGAAAAAAAAATGGTTCTGAATAACCTAGGGGCAGGACAGGAATAAAGACGCAGATGTAGAGAATGGACTTGAGGAAACAGGGAGGGGGAAGGGTAAGCTGGGACAAAGTTAAGAGAGTGGCATGGACTTATAAATACTACCAAATGTAAAATAGATAGCTAGTGGGAAGCAGTCGCATAGCACAGGGAGATCAGCTCGGTGCTTTGTGACCACCTCGAGGGGTGGGATGGGGAGTGTGGGAGGGAGATGCAAGAGGGAGGAGATATGGGGATATATGTATATGTATAGCTGATTCACTTTGTTATAAAGCAGAAACTAACACCCTGTTATAAAGCAATTATACTCCAATAGAGATGTTAAAAAAAAAGACTGGGGGAAGAACAATTATTATGGGAGCACAGAAAATAACCTTTTTGTTGTAAATGATAATAAGCTCAAACTAGTTTAAAGCAACAAAATAATTTATTGGCTCACTTGGTTAAAAAAATTCAAGGTGGTGTGGTCTTTAGGCACTGCTGGATCCAGGAACTCCCATGATGTTGTTCAGAGGTCTCAACCTCTATCAATCTCTTACTCTCCTTCTCTTTACTCTCTGGTCTCTCCTTTTTGCATGGTGGCTTCTTTCTTCCCTGTCACAGGCTCTTGCTTTATGCCAGGAAAGATAGATACTGGTAAATCACACCTACAACCTTATAGCTTCTGATCCAAAAGAAAGGCCTATGCTTTCTCTCCTAATTTCATTGATCAAACCTCTAGCAATTCTCTCTCAGTCTCCTTACTGGTTCCTCCCATGTCCCCAACTTCTAAACTCCAGAAGTCTGTCCTTGGACTACTTCTCTTCTGTACCCACACTCCCTCCATTGGTAATCTCATCTGGTATCATGAATGTAAGTACTATCTGTCTCCAACCTAGATCATTTCCCCCATACTTCAAACTTGTATACAAACTGCCTACTTGACACATTTACTTGGCTGTCTAACAAGGCATTTCAAATGTAACATGTTGAAAACCAAATTCCTGATCTTCCTCCCCCCACCCCAAACATGACCCTCTTGCAGTTTTCCCATCTCAGTAAATGGCAACTCTATCCTGGTTGGAATCATCCTTGATTACTCTCTTTCATACCTCACATCAATTCCATCATCAAAATGTGTTGCTTATACCTTCAAAATAGACCCAGATTCCAACTTCTTACCATATCCCCTACTAACTCCCTGCCTAAGCCATCAGCATCTCTCCCCAAATTATCTCAAAAGCTACGCATTGGTCTCCCCATTTCCTTCCTTGCTTCCTGGAATCCATTTTTAACATAGTAGTCATAATGATCGTCTTAAAAGCATACGTCAGATCAAGTTTTTTCTCTGTTCAGAGCCTCTGATGTAATCTCTATATCCTGCAAAGGAGTGATCTCCAAGATATATTGACAAGTGGAAAAAAGCAAAGTGAACAAAAGTGTGTATGGTATCTGCTACTTGTCTAAGAAAGAAAAAGAAGTATAAAAAAATATATATGGGGACTTCCCTGGTGGTGCAGTGGTTAAGAATCCGCCTGCCAATTCATGGGACATGGGTTCAAGCCCTGGTCTGGGAAGATCCCATATGCGTGGAGCAACTAAGCCCATGCCCAACTACTGAGCCTGCGCTCTAGAGCCCGCAACCATAACTATGGAGCCCGCGTGCCACAACTACTGAAGACTGTGCACCTAGAGCCTGTGCTCTGCAACAAGAGAAGCCACCGCAATGAGAAGCACGCTCAGCACAACTAAGACTGGCCACCTTTCGCCGCAACTAGAGAAACCCGCACGCAGCAACGAAGACCCAACGCAGCCAAAAAATTAATTAATTAATTAATTAAATTTATTAAAAAAATATATATACTTATTTGTGTATACTTTTAAGTGGAAGGATAAACTATAAAAAATATTTTTAAACGTTATCTACAGGGTGAGGAAAGGAAAAAGAAGGAAGAGACAGGGAAATAATCTAGACTTCTCTAAATGTACTACCTGCTTGGTAAATTTTGGATTTGAAACCATATAAGTGTTTCACAAAACTATGTTTTTTAAAAAAAGCAACTCCCAAAAATCCAAAGCAAAATGAAATATTCAGACCTAACTGGGTATCAAGCTAGTGGCATAATGACACACGGAGGAATTATTCCAAGTCACTTTAAAGCAATGCAACTTGACTGTACATGCCTAGAGAGATATACCCTGAGGACAGAAAAGACTTGAAAAAAAAATTCAGAAACTATTATCTTTAGGCATATGTTTAGTAATCATATTAGAAATGTTATTCTGAAACCATTATATATATAGTAGGATAAGGCAAATGAGTAATTATGTTAACACCATTAGGTACTGAGATTTTCAGAAGAGATACATATATAAAATCAAAGTAAAATCTGTATAATCCTAAACTTGGATTGGAATATTAGTATAAATGCATGATGCATTTTCTCAAAAACTATGTGTCTATGTGAATTTTTTAGCTCTGTCCACTGAAAAGGCTTACAAACAATAATTGCCCAGTAACGATGAGCATTTGTAGCATCCAGATTTTCTTTAAATATCACTTTCCACTTAAAGAAAACCTTCTTGGATAAAGGATTGATTCAAGGTCTGGGGCAGAAAAAGTACTAAATTAGCCTTGAACATCTTGTCACACCAGAAATCAAGTGATCTTGGATGTGGGGTGCTTCTGCTGCTGCTCAAACTAGTGCGTGTGGTTTGGAAAAATTCAAAGAACTGTACACTGAGTGTATGCACCTTTCTGTATGTGTGCTATACTGCTATTAAAAGTTCGTTTCGGGCTTCCCTGGTGGCGCAGTGGTTGAGAGTCCGCCTGCTGATGCAGGGGACCCGGGTTCGTGCCCCGGTCCGGGAAGATCTCACATGCTGCGGAGCGGCTGGGCCTGTGAGCCATGGCCGCTGAGCCTGCGCGTCCGGAGCCTGTGCTTCGCAACGGGAGAGGCCACAACAGTGAGAGGCCCGCGTACCGCAAAAAAAAAAAAAAAAAAAAAGTTCGTTTCTACATCATGGAAGATTTCAAACGTATACAAGAGTAGAGAGAATAATATAATAAATATCCATTTCCCCATTATCTAGCCTCAACAGTGATCAAAACTCATAGCTATTCTTGTTTCATCTACCGTATATTCCACCCACCTCCCTCTCCCCAATATTTCGAAGCAGATTTCATGTATCCTATCACTTCATCAAAGACTGTGTTTAATCCATAATCTATGTAAAATACAATCTATCTAAAACACTTACGTATATAAAAACATACATACATAATACACATAAGGAGTGTTCTAAAGGTAACTTACTAAGGATCACACAATACCTCCCCCCGGAGAGTGTTTTGGAGGTGGAGTGTGGAGAAAGAAAGCGTGTAAAAATTTTTGAGTGTGAATGTTTTCACAGCGTCCAATAATTCTGCATTCGCCAGTCTCACGATTTCCCACTCTTTTATTGAACGTTGCCGCCCCCGGAAGGCTTTCGTATTTGGGACACCAACAAGGAAAATGTGATTATGTGTAGAATAAAATAAAGAGACTTAAAAAGCATCTCAACTTCGTTAGTATTTTGCCTAGAGAACGCTCTATCGTGTCACAGTGGAAGAGATGCATTTGCTTTTTCTTAACTGAAGCGCTTATCCCGTGATAACTCCAGTTAGAAGAGAACCGAATTGTAGTCTTGTTCAAAGAACTACAAATCCCTGAAGGCCATTCGGCAAGGGCGCCTGCGCACCGCGCGCTCCTTCCTTTCCCCACCTCTCTGCCGGGAAAGACCCGCCCCGCGGTGCTGTCGCTCGCGCTGGAAGAAGCGGAAGAAGATGGCGCTCACCAGGTGAGTTGTTGATTTGGGTCCTCGATACGGAAGGGTCTGGGAGTACCCACCTTTTTCATTTCTCTTCCCACACTCTCCGGGCAGTAACCCGGCCCGGGTCACAGAGCGACATAGGCCGAGGCCACGGCTAGGCCCTCTCTCCGGCCGCCGGGGCGACTAGGCCTAGCCGAAGCTGGGGTCTTTCCTGAGCGGCTTCCCGGGTTGAGTTCGCCCCCTCACTAGGACCGAAAGCCGCGGCGTGGGGAATAGTTCTCTGGCTTAAGATGCGGAGGAGTCGCATGTGTTTTCGCTTAAGCATCTTGGGGGTGTGGAGAGAGCGCCCTCGGGTCCGCGGCTCGGGTGGGCGCGATGGGAGTGTGGAGGGCAGTGGCTTATTTGTCTTGGCAGAGTGAAGCGGGTGGGAGGCGACCGCCTGGCTTACTGCCGTTCGCCTGCCGAAGTCTCTCTCCTGTCTCTGTCCCTAAACAAGGATTCCCGGGAAAAAAAAAGGTGGGGGCGCGGCACTGAACGGAGATTTAAAATCAGCCATAGTACTGGCCGCTGTCTACTAATTCGCGCCGCTGCTCCGCACTTTAACTTTGGGCCTTAGAATTTCTTCCCGTAGATGGAACCACTTCGGATTTTTGCTGTCCCGGTTGCCTTGGCAACCGCAAGTAAAGTGGTCCCCGCCTTTAAGAGAAAGATGCTTAAGGGGGAGATTCCAAGGAGTTACGTAACTCCTATTAGTTGTCGACCTTGCTGCCCCATCTAAATAGAAAAACTTTCCATGCGAACGAACGCAACAGGAAAAGTTGAGTGTCACAGAAGGTAAAGAAAGTAATCACGTTAGTACATACGCTTGAGTTCCCTAAACACCCTTCATTCTCCTCACATACGTTTTTCCTGGCTGATGACAGTTATGAATCCTAAACATAATTGAATCAGAAAATTCTTTGGGGAATTACTTTTGGATGCCTTGCTCTATCCTAGGGCTTGTGTGTATACAGAAGAAAATCTGACAGTCTTTGGCTGCAGGGAAGATGGGGTACAAGGCATACAGATATGAAACAAAGAACCACACAGAATGCTTATTGTGTAGTACTAACCTTAAGTGCAAAAAGAATTAGATGGAATGAGCTGAATGAAATGGAGCGTGTTCTTTAGTAAATGTTGCAGGCAGCAAACATTTGATTGAGTGCTCTCCAGATGGGAGAAGTGTGACAAAGACTAGTCGAGTTATGAGGAAAGGCTTTGTGGAAAAGATGGAATTGGAAAAGGACACAAAGGAAAAATATCAGAGATATTGTGGGTATTGTGTGCTTAAAAGTGCAGTGGCAGGGACTTCCCTGGTGGTCCAGTGGTTAACACTCAGCGCTTCCAATGCAGGGGACGCGGGTTCAATCCCTGGTTGGGGGAACTGTGTGGCGTGGCCAAAAAATTATTATTTTTTTTCCTTAAAATTGCAGGGGCAGAGTGCAGTCTTTAAACAGCTTGACTTACATAGATTTCAGATTTTGTTGAGTTTTAGCTAATTTGGTTTCTAGAGATGGTCTCAAGTTTCCAGGTGAACTTTTATCTCTGAAATCTACCAGGGATTCTTAACAGCAGGGACTGGACATGCTGATGTGTTACAGTCCTGGTGTTACTAACTAAAGATTTAAAGTCATACTGATTTAACTTTCTAAACTCGTGTGTTTAAGGTTATGTATCTAATAATATCACTTGCATTTAATACGCTTTCTTTAGTAAAGGGGAAAGGATAGACTAAGATGTCTCCACAGTGGCACTACTGATGTTTTGGACTGGATAATTCATTCTTGTATGGGACTGTCCTGCGCATATTAAGATGTTTAGCAGCATCTTTGGCCTCTACCCACTAGATGCCAGTGGAACCTCCAAACCCCTTTCTACCCCCGACCTCCCAAGTTCTAACAATCAAGATGTCTCCAGACATTGTCAAATGTCCACATTGTAGATATTTTGCTCCCAGTTGAGAAACACTGAGGTAGACTTTCTGCTGGCTTATGCAGCCCACCCCCACCATAGGAGTGTACCTCATGGGAATATCATCTTTTACAGGGAACAACAAAATTAAGACCCCCTGGAAGGCTAGGGTGTGTTCTAATCGTAATCCAGGCCAGATTTCGTGTTTACTGGTTTGTCCAAACAATGCCTTTTGATCATTTTACTGACTGGTTCTTCCAACAGAAGGTAAAGACAAGAGAAATGAAACAAAAGTAAATATTTTGGCTTCTTTGTTACTGTCTTTGTATCCCTCCTATGTATTGGGTATACATGGTTTACTGAAAACAACTGTGGTATAAGCCCAAAACGTTTGACTCCATTCATCCAGTTAGTAAATCGCATGTGTTGAAAGTCTACTATGTGTCAGGCTAGGGTTGGTTTTACAGTATTGAATCAGTCAGGCAAACCTCTTATCCTCATGGAACTTATATTCTAGGGAAGACAGACTGCAGGAGTAAACAAATCAGTAATGCAAGTTCAGGTAGTAAGTACTAAGAATAAAATACAAATAAAGGGATAGAGAGTGACTCAAAGTGTGGGGTGGAATGCTGTTTTGGACAAGGTGGTCATGTGACAGCTGTTGGGAGGTATAATTGAGCAGGGACAATGAATACTAAGAAGCAAGCACTAAAAAATCTGGGGAAGAGTTTTCTTAATAAGTAAATAGAATACTTTATGGCAGTGGGAAAGCAAATGTAAAGATCCCGAGATGGCTTGTTTAAAGGAACAAGTAACATAAAAATGAGTGCAAAGGGAAGAGTGAATATATTTATTTTGCCAACATTGAAGTAGGCCCTGCTGTGAGCTAGCTAGACAATGCGTAGAGAGTTAGGAATAAAAGAAACAGAAGGCGTGATTCCTGCCCTCAAGTCGCCTACAGTCTAATGAGAGAAAGAAAGGTAAATAAATAGATGATAGCAGTAAATAAGGTAGATATTGTAATAATGATACATAGAGGGTCTTGTGAGAGCATGGGTGGTTAGTTTGGGCAACTAACCCAAACTGGGGGAATTGGGGAACAGCTCCAAATAATCAAATATTTATGGAACACCTATTGAATGGTATTTAGACACCGTGCCAAGTGGTTCATGGGTACTGTCATTTAATACTTATTACAGCTCTGTGAGATAGGTAATCTTATGGTCTGTCATTACAGATGAGAAAACTGAGGTTCAGAGAGGTAAACAACTAATCCAGGTTAGTGAGTGGCATAGGTAGGATTTGAACTCTTGAGTTCTTAGCCATCACATTACCTGACCCGCCAGACTGGATTAGAGCCCTCTGACATACGCTGTCATAACACTTTGTACTTTTTCTTATCACTTAGTAAGTGGATTACTATGGATTTGTGTGATTTTGATTGTCTCTCTCCCCTGCAAGACTCAGCTGTCTTTTTCCGTTCATCATCTCATTGCCTACCTAACACAGTGCCTGCACCCCAGCAACCACTAAATATTTTTGAATAAATAAGCTCTACTGCTTATTCACATATTCTTTTTTTTTTTTTTTTGCGGTACGCGGGCCTCTCACTGTTGGGGCCTCTCCTGTTGCGGAGCACAGGCTCTGGACGCGCAGGCTCAGCGGCCACGGCTCACGGGCCCAGCTGCTTCGCGGCATGTGGGATCTTCCCGGACGGGGGCACGAACCCATGTCCCCTGCATTGGCAGGCGGACTCTCAACCACTGCGCCACCAGGGAAGCCCTATTCACATATTCTTACTAGTCAAGAATCACAAAGGAACCTTAACTTTTCCATTAAATGTATTATTCATATACTGGAATCCTTTTGTGGTACTTTGGGATATCTCTATAATAACATTTATCATACTTAAAAGTTAAGAATGGTTTAGTAGAAAGGCTGCTTTGATTCAAGAGTACCAAATTACATCTTTAGAATTTCTGCTTTGGATCTTTGACCTCTTAAATTTTAAATTCCATTGTAAACTAGATACCTTGGGAAAACACACTTAAATGTGCAACTCGTGTTTTCTTTTTTTATCCACCTCTTTGCTACGTTCAGTGCTAATTATTTTTTTGTATTGATGCTAAAATAGTTAAAAGTAGGAAGCATAAGAGTAAAATAGTTAAAAATAAGGAGTAAAAGACTAGTAAAGACACTAAGAAAACCATATACTAAAGAGTTGACCCCTTGGTAATTGAGAAAATTTACTTATTGTAAGAAAAGAAAGGTGGAAGCATAAAAACTCATTGGTTTATTATGTGAAATATCTGTTAATTTTTTATTCTGGGCACCAGTTGCCTGCATCCTGGTCAGATGATTTTACTGTATGTCTGTTAGTACTTATTTCTTTCCAGGCATAATAAAATGACTGATAATCCTGCCATAAATCATTGGAAAGTTTGTTCTTTTGCTCAAAGGAAAAAGTATTACAGGAAAATAGTGTCTGATGGCCAAATTGCAATAATCAAATATAAGAGTTTTTAAAATTCTCACTTTTATTATCTTTGCTTATAGTTTTTTACCTGCACCTACTCAGCTATCTCAGGACCAGCTTGAGGCTGAAGAAAAAGCAAGATCGCAGAGATCACGACAGACCTCACTGGTCTCCTCTCGAAGAGAACCTCCCCCATACGGGTACCGGAAAGGCTGGATACCTCGGTTATTAGAGGTAAATAATTGTGCTGAAAATTATTATAGCACCTTTGTAAAATAAGTTTAAACCCTAGAACTTCTGCATATGAATGTCAGTATGATAGAAATTCTGGTTGTGAGCTCTCAAGACATGTACTTCCCTCAGAAGATTGAGCTTTTTCTTCTTGCTTATTCGCACTGCTTTATGATCACTGAAAAAGTGTACAATTTATGTCTATTCTTATGTCAAACTGTTACTTATGTACAGAAGAAACTAACAAACCCTTTATGTTTGGGGGGGATTATAGTATATGGAAAATAATGGGAAAGTAAGAGGAAAAAGATGAAAAATGGTTTCACGTTCAGGTGCCTTTCCCTCCCTCTCCCCTTCATGCACAATGCTGCATCACCCTGAAGAAACAACTTTCCTCCAGGGAAAACTCCAGCAGCATTTCCTTTTCTGATTTCTTCCTGTTGGTATAGTGGATAGAACACTGACAAGGAGGGTTTTTTTAATTAATTGTTTTGCATTATAGCTGTGTTCCTTACTCTTTTTTTTTTTTTTTTTTTTTTTTTGCGGTACGCGGGCCTCTCACTGCTGTGGCCTCTCCCGTTGCGGAGCACAGGCTCCGGACGCGCAGGCTCAGCGGCCATGGCTCACGGGCCCAGCCGCTCCGCGGCACGTGGGATCTTCCCGGACCGGGGCACGAACCCATGTCCCCTGCGTCGGCAGGTGGACTCTCAACCACTGCGCCACCAGGGAAGCCCTGTTCCTTACTCTTTGTGTCACCCTGGACAGGTCCTAAGCTCTCTTCATCTGTTTTCTTATCTTCAACTTGAGAATGTTAATATATCCTAACATACAGATTAGATAAATTTGGGAGAAGGTATAAGAGACAGAATTTGTTGGTTGATTCAGAGGCAGTGAGGGAGAAGGAGGAATCTGAAATGATCTTTTTATATCTCTAGCTTGTTCCCAAAGAACAAACTTTTTTGGCAGCACCTATTCACAGGATCTTGTGCGTCAGTTCAGTGCATATTCCTTTCCCTAATTCCAGGGCATACTGCCCATGCTTGATCACCTTTTTTTTAATCTAGGGGGAAACACAGACATTTGAGACTTCCCTCCTCCAAGCTGCTTCCTGTTCTCCATCTCCCTGTATTCATTCTGACTCCTGCAAATTTTCCTCCTCCAATTCCGAAGGGATATACCTGCCCTATTGAAAACCTCTGTGCCTATTCATGTTTGTACCCAGTTATTTTCTTTTCTTTTTTTTTTTTTAACATCTTTATTGGGGTATAATTGCTTTACAATGGTGTGTTAGTTTCTGCTTTATAACAAAGTGAATCAGTTATACATATACATATGTTCCCATATGTCTTCCCTCTTGCGTCTCCCTCCCTCCCACTCTCCCTATCCCACCCCTCCAGGCTGTCACAAAGCACCGAGCTAATATCCCTGTGCCATGCGGCTGCTTCCCACTAGCTATCTACCTTACTCCATTTGTTAGTGTGTATATGTCCATAACTCTCTCTCTCCCTGTCAAAGCTCACCTTTCCCCCTCTCCATATCCTCAAGTCCGTTCCCCAGTAGGTCTGCGTCTTTATTCCTGTCTTACCCCTAGGTTCTTCATGACATTTTTTTTTCCTTAAATTCCATATATATGTGTTAGCATACGGTATTTGTCTTTTTCTTTCTGACTTACTTCACTCTGTATGACAGACTCTAGGTCTATCCATCTCATTACAAATAGCTCAATTTCGTTTCTTTTTAAGGCTGAGTGATATTCCATTGTATATATGTGCCCCATCTTCTTTATCCATTCATCCGATGATGGGCACTTAGGTTGTTTCCATCTCCGGGCTATTGTAAATAGAGCTGCAATGAACATTTTGGTACATGACTCTTTTTGAATTTTGGTTTTCTCAGGGTATATGCCCAGTAGTGGGATTGCTGGGTCATATGGTAATTCTATTTGTAGTTTTTTAAGGAACCTCCATACTGTTCTCCATAGTGGCTGAACCAATTCACATTCCCACCAGCAGTGCAAGAGTGTTCCCTTTTCTCCACACCCTCTCCAGCATTTATTGTTTCTAGATTTTTTGATGATGGCCATTCTGACTGGTGTGAGATGATATCTCATTGTAGTTTTGATTTGCATTTCTCTAATGATTAATGATGTTGAGTATTCTTTCATGTGTTTGTTGGCATTCTGTATATCTTCTTTGGAGAAATGTCTATTTAGGTCTTCTGCCCATTTTTGGATTGGGTTGTTTGTTTTTTTGTTATTGAGCTGCATGAGCTGCTTGTAAATTTTGGAGATTAATCCTTTGTCAGTTGCTTCATTTGCAAATATTTTCTCCCATTCTGAGGGTTGTCTTTTGGTCCTGTTTACGGTTTCCTTTGCTGTGCAAAAGCTTTGAAGTTTCATTAGGTCCCATTTGTTTATTTTTGTTTTTATTTCCATTACTCTAGGAGGTGGGTCAGAAAGGATCTTGCTGTGATTTATGTCATAGAGTGTTCTGCCTATGTTTTCCTCTAAGAGTTTGATAGTGTCTGGCCTTACATTTAGGTCTTTAATCCATTTTGAGCTTATTTTTGTGTATGGTGTTAGGGAGTGATCTAATCTCATACTTTTACATGTACCTGTCCAGTTTTCCCAGCACCATTTATTGAAGAGGCTGTCCTTTCTCCACTGTACTTTCCTGCCACCTTTATCAAAGATAAGGTGTCCATATGTGCGTGGGTTTATCTCTGGGCTTTCTATCCTGTTCCATTGATCTATCTTTCTGTTTTTGTGCCAGTACCATACTGTCTTGATTACTGTAGCTTTGTAGTATAGTCTGAAGTCAGGGAGCCTGATTCCTCCAGCTCCTTTTTTCGTTCTCAAGATTGCTTTGGCTATTCGGGGTCTTTTCTGTTTCCATACAAATTGCGAAATTTTTTGTTCTAGTTCTGTGAAAAATGCCAGTGGTAGTTTGATAGGGACTGCATTGAATCTGTAGATTGCTTTGGGTAGTAGAGTCATTTTCACAATGTTGATTCTTCCCATCCAAGAACATGGTATATCTCTCCATCTATTTGTATCATCTTTAATTTCTTTTATCAGTGTCTTATAATTTTCTGCATACAGCTCTTTTGTCTCCTTAGGTAGGTTTATTCCTAGATATTTTATTCTTTTTGTTGCAATGGTAAATGGGAGTGTTTTCTTGATTTCACTTTCAGATTTTTCATCATTAGTATGTAGGAATGCCAGAGATTTCTGTGCATTAATTTTGTATCCTGCTACTTTACCAAATTCATTGATTAGCTCTAGTAGTTTTCTGGTAGCATCTTTAGGATTTTCTATGTATAGTATCATGTCATATGCAAACAGTGACAGCTTTACTTCTTCTTTTCCGATTTGGATTCCTTTTATTTCCTTTTCTTCTCTGATTGCTGTGGCTAAAACTTCCAAAACTATGTTGAATAAGAGTGGTGAGAGTGGGCAACCTTGTCTTGTTCCTGATCTTAGTGGAAATGCTTTCAGTTTTTCACCATTGAGGACGATGTTTGCTGTGGCCTTGTCATATATGGCCTTTATTATGTTGAGGAAAGTTCCCTCTATGCCTACTTTCTGCAGGGTTTTTATCATAAATGGGTGTTGAATTTTGTCGAAAGCTTTCTCTGCATCTATTGAGATGATCATATGGTTTTTCTCCTTCAATTTGTTAATATGGTTTATCACATTGATAGATTTGCATATATTGAAGAATCCTTGCATTCCTGGAATAAACCCCACTTGATCATGGTGTATGATCCTTTTAATGTGCTGTTGGATTCTGTTTGCTAGTATTTTGTTGAGGATTTTTGCATCTATGTTCATCAGTGATATTGGCCTGTAGTTTTCTTTCTTTGTGACATCCTTGTCTGGTTTTGGTATCAAGGTGATGGTGGCCTCGTAGAAGGAATTTGGGAGTGTTCCTTCCTCTGCTATATTTTGGAAGAGTTTGAGAAGGATAGGTGTTAGCTCTTCTCTAAACGTTTGATAGAATTCACCTGTGAAGCCATCTGGTCCTGGGCTTTTGTTTGTTGGAAGAATTTTAATCACAGTTTCAATTTCAGTGCTTGTGATTGGTCTGTTCATATTTTCTATTTCTTCCTGATTCAGTCTTGGCAGGTTGTGCATTTCTAAGAATTTGTCCATTTCTTCCAGATTGTCCATTTTATTGGCATAGAGTTGCTTGTAGTAATCTCTCATGATTTTTTTTATTTCTGCAGTGTCAGTTGTTAGTTCTCCTTTTTCATTTCTAATTCTATTGATTTGAGTCTTCTCCCTTTTTTTCTTGATGAGTCTGGCTAGTGGTTTATCTATTTTGTTTATCTTCTCAAAGAACCAGCTTTTAGTTTTATTGATCTTTGCTATCGTTTCCTTCATTTCTTTTTCATTTATTTCTGATCTGATTTTTATGATTTCTTTCCTTCTGCTAGCTTTGGGGTTTTTTTGTTCTTCTTCCTCTAATTGCCTGAGGTGCAAGGTTAGGTTGTTTATTCAAGATGTTTCCTGCTTCTTAAGGTGAGCTTGTATTGCTATAAACTTCCCCCTTAGAACTGCTTTTGCTGCATCCCATAGGCTTTGGGTCGTTGTGTCTCCATTGTCATTTGTTTCTAGGTATTTTTTGATTTCCTCTGTTATTTCTTCAGTGATCTCTTGGTTATTAAGTAGTGTATTGTTTAGCCTCCATGTGTTTGTATTTTTTACAGATCTTTTCCTGTAATTGATATCTAGTCTCATGGCGTTGTGGTCAGAAAAGATACTTGATACAATTTCAATTTTCTTAAATTTACCAAGGCTTGATTTGTGACCCAAGATATGATCTATCCTGGAGAATGTTCCATGAGCACTTGAGAAAAATGTGTATTCTGTTGTTTTTGGATGGAGTGTCCTATAAATATCAATTAAGTCCATCTTGTTTAATGTATCATTTAAAGCTTGTGTTTCCTTATTTATTTTCATTTTGGATGATCTGTCCTTGGGTGAAAGTGGGGTGTTAAAGTCCCCTACTATGAATGTGTTACTGTCGATCTCCCCTTTTATGGCTGTTAGTATTTGCCTTATGTATTGAGGTGCTCCTATGTTGGGTGCATAAATATTTACAATTGTTATATCTTCTTCTTGAATGGATCCCTTGATCATTATGTAGTGTCCTTCTTTGTCTCTTTTAATAGTCCTTATTTTAAAGTCTATTTTGTCTGATATGAGAATTGCTACTCCAGCTTTCTTTTGGTTTCCATTTGCATGGAATATCTTTTTCCACCCCCTTACTTTCAGTCTGTATGTGTCTCTAGGTCTGAAGTGGGTCTCTTGTAGACAGCATATATAAGGGTCTTGTTTTTGTATCCATTCAGCCAATCTGTGTCTTTTGGTGGGAGCATTTAGTCCATTTACATTTAAGGTAATTATCGATATGTATGTTCCTATTCCCATTTTCTAAATTGTTTTGGGTTCGTTATGATAGGTCTTTTCCTTCTCTTGTGTTTCTTGTCTAGAGAAGTTCCTTTAGCATTTGTTGTAAAGCTGGTTTGGTGGTGCTGAACTCTCTCAGCTTTTGCTTGTCTGTAAAGGTTTTAATTTCTCCATCAAATCTGAATGAGATCCTTGCTGGGTAGAGTAGTCTTGGTTGCAGGTTTTTCTCCTTCATCACTTTCAGTATGTCCTGCCACTCCCTTCTGGCTTGTAGGGTTTCTGCTGGGAGATCAGCTGTTAACCTTATGGGGATTCCCTTGTGTGTTATTTGTTGTTTTTCCCTTGCTGCTTTTAATATGCTTTCTTTGTATTTAATTTTTGACAGTTTGATTAATATGTGTCTTGGTGTATTTCTCCTTGTATTTATCCTGTATGGTACTCTCTGTACTTCCTGGACTTGATTAACTATTTCCTTTCCCATATTAGGGCCAGTTATTTTCATTTTATCACTTTGTCGTGTTCTGTCTTTATATGGTTATAATTTTACTTTACAAATGGGAAGGGCCAAGTGTCCTTAGCTTTTTTTCATCTGCCTGCAAGTGGTGATCATAGTGAACTAAGTATTCAGTGGATTGAAATATGTTGCTTAGCACCTATAAAAAGGCAACTGTATTCTCAGCCTCTCTCATGTTTGTCATTACCCCTGCCCTACCAAACTCTTTGTACAGCCTAGAAGAAGAACACTCAAGTAAAGAGATCATGTCTTCTCCTAACATATTCCCTGGTGATTTTTTTGTTTCTCTGGTTGATTTTTGATCAGCGGTCCTCTGGTCCTTATTAATTCTAGTGTGTGAAAGCCAGTCTTACCACACTTATGATGGGATTTTTTGTTGTGTTTGCTTTTGTTTTCACTGATAATGTAATTTGTGAGAAGCAGAGCAAAATAAAAGATATCAAGGAAGCTGTGATGCCGTCTTATCTGTGGCAAGAAAGACAGAACTTGTCATTATCTAACAGAAGGCTTGAGTGTTTCTTTTTAGGGATTACAGATGCTCTACTTTTGGCCTCTCGATAGATTAGGGTGGGGTGGCAGGCATCATTTTACCTACGGTAGAAATCTCATCCTTACTTGGATTTCAGCATCAGGACATTCAGGTACTATTAGCTTTTAAAATCTTACTTGACTATCAAAAGTGTCATATATCCTGGTGGAGCAGAACAGTTTATTTGAAAATCAAACCAAAATGGCCAGCTAATAGAAATACTGTGAGTGCTTCTTGAGGAGAGTGAAAGTTCTGTGGAAGGAAGCATCTTGTTCTAGTTTTTAAAGTAAAAGCTATGATTTTTCTGGCAAGCTTTATGACCATGTAATGCCACATCTACAGTCTTGAAGTGCTTATTATAGTTGAAGAACTCTAGTAAATCTGAACCTGTGTCAGATTGATGGCCTGGCTACAGGTCGTACCTTTCTTGGGAATACCTTAACTATTTTCTGCCTAATTTACAAGAAAACGTCTCCTTTAGCTTTATTGTTTGTTTTAAAAAATGTCAAACCTTTCTTTAGCAAGTAAGCATGTTGTACCTAGAAAATCACATATCCAGGATCTAATAGAATATTTCTTGAAGGAGGAGATCATATAAAAGTGGCTATTTTCATAATTTTTTTCCATCAAACCCCCTCTAAATGATTAATATTAATATATTTTTTCTCTCATTTCTTAGTGAAATGATTTGCCTTTTTTTGAGTCAGGGTATTTCAGTTTAGTAAAAAATTTAACAACTTTTGGAGTCAAAAGATCTGGGTTCAGGTCCTCATAGCTATCCATGAAACCTTGGAAAAATCACTTTTAACTTTTCTAAACTTGAATTTTTTCCATATGAAAATATGAGGTGTTGAAGAACTACAAGAATTAAATGAGAATATACGTGTGGGCAAGTATTATTAAATTTAACAAAACTATTTAAATTATATTTAATATTCATATGTTAATTTGATGATATACATTTTTGTAATATTAAACTTCATTGACAGACTTAGCTTGTTCTACTTTAGAAGTCTTAATTCTCTTCTAAGTAATTGTATAATCATCGTTAGAAATGTGGTAAACTCATTTCTGGGTCCTTCCTATTTATTTGCTTCTCATGGAACACTGAATAAATAAGATGTTGTTAAAATCTGAAGAAGAAATATAATTCTATACTTTTTTTTTTTTTTGGCTGTGCTGCTCAGCTTGCGGGATCTCAGTTCCCTGACCAGGGATTGAACCTGGGCCACAGTGGTGAAAGCCCGGAATCCTAACCACTAGGCCACCAGGGAACTCCCTAATACTTTACATTTTTGCTCTACCTATAGCATGAATGACCTGTCCTTCACTAAGAAAATTATGTATGCTAAAATGGAAAATCTTTTCCTTATGCTAAACATTTTGTTTAATTTCTTCCTGTCATGTACATAAAATCCACATCCTTGCCGTGGTCTAGAAGCCCTTTCGTGATCTGGTGTTTGTACACCCATGCAGACTTATCACCTATATGTCTGCTCTTCTGCCCTCAGTAAGCTACAGCCCCAATGGACACTCATTTCCTAGAACATGCCAAGTTCGTTCTTGGCAGCAGGGCCTTCACACTTGCTATATAATCTGCCTAGAAAATGCTTCCTTCAGATTTTCCCATGACTGATTTCTCATCATTCAGGCTTTAGCTCGTGTTACCTCTTCACAAAGGTTATCCCAACCACACTATCAAAAATAGCCCCTCTTGGGACTTCCCTGGTGGCGCAGTGGTTAAGAATCCGCCTGCCAATGCAGGGGACACGGGTTCTAGCCCTGGTCCGGGAAGATCCCACATGCTGCAGAGCAACTAAGCCTGTGCGCCACAACTACTGAGCTTGCACTCTAGAGCCCACGAGCCACAGCTACTGAAGTCCGCACACCTAGAGCCTGTGGTCAGCAACAAGAGAAGCCACCGCAATGAGAAGCCCGCGCACTGCAAGGAAGAGTAGCCCCTGTTCACCGCAACTAGAGAAAGCCCGCGCGCAGCAACAAAGACCCAATGCAGCCTAAAATAAATTAACAAATTTTAAAAATAATAAAGAAAATAGCCCCTCTTCCCAGTCCCTTTATTGCTTTCAAGGCATTTATCACAAGCCAAAAATCATGCTTTTTATATCTTTGCCCACTAAAATGCACACTCCACAAGGTCAGAAACCTCTGTTTTGTTTACTGCCATTTCTGTAGCATCTAGCATAATAAGGGCTCAATGGTTATTTGTTGAATAAGTGAATATATCTTAAATCTCAAACTACTATTAAATGTTCTTTTTATTTCTTTTTAATATATAGGATTTTGGAGATGGAGGTGCTTTTCCAGAGATCCACGTGGCCCAGTATCCCCTGGATATGGGACGAAAGAAAAAAATGTCAAATGCACTGGCCATTCAGGTGGATGCTGAAGGAAAAATTAAGTATGATGCAATTGCTCGACAGGGACAGTCAAAAGACAAGGTAACCCTCTCATTGATTTTTTTTCCCCATTGATAAATATTTTGTGAGGAGTTTTTTTAATTGTATGAAAAATGATAAATCTGGCCATTTAGTTTATGTTAAAAGTAACAGTGACGTATACTCAGGCTAACTGAAGATGACTTCATAACAGTATGAACAATATAATATGACTTCATAACAGCAATGACTTTTTCCTTTGAAATTCCCCAAATTGATGATTAGGTTATGTATACTTAAGGGTTTTTATGTATTTGTTTTACATTTAAAAAACAGTTCTTCTTTTTCCCTTCTAGTTTTATTGAGATATAATTGACATACAGCACTGTATATTAAAAACAATTCTTTTATAGTACTAACTTTTTTAAAGGCTAGCAAATTTTTTAAAATCTACAATCCTAGCACCCTAAAAAAATTAAATTTAGTTTTGTGTATAGTCTTCTATTTCTCTTCCATGTACTTAAAGAGTACATAGATACTGGGCTTCCCTGGTGGCACAGTGGTTGAGAATCTGCCTGCCGATGCAGGGGACGCGGGTTCGTGCCCCGGTCCGGGAAGATCCCACGGACCCGTGAGCCTTGGCCGCTGAGCCTGTGCGTCCGGAGCCTGTGCTCCGCAACAGGAGAGGCCACAACAGTGAGAGGCCTGCGTACCACACACACACACAAAAAAAAGAGTACATAGATACTTAATTATTTTAATGGTTCATTTGAATAGAATTAATCATATAAACTTCTTTCTCCCTTGATTAAGTCCAAAACTGACACTTGCTACTTTTAGGATGGCCCTGCTTACAAAGTAATCCAAAGACCAAAAATGAAGTTTACTTAAAATAATCTCATCACAGAGCAGCCACAGTCAGAGCCAAGGAACTGTTTTTAAGCCCTCGTTTGTTTTTTTTTTAATAAATAAATACTCCAAGTATTTGGAGTATTTTGGAGGTAAAAGGGCTCTTCAGAATTGAAGATACTGGGGAAGGTACTTGAGAACCTTCACTACCTGTCCTTTGCTTCTCTCTCTCCCAAACATTTTCATTTTACCCTGTAAGACAGCACTAATGATAAACCATCCTTTGCTCCTCCGTCATGGTTGCTAGTTTTTGGGGAAAACAATTATGCAGTCATGCAAATTTGTATCTCAGGTTTCAGCAGAGCTGTCTTGATGTTCCTTCAAGCTTAGCTCCTATTCCTCTCCATCCCCCCTCAGTTTAACAGGCAACTCCCCATCTGTTTGCAGATAAGGCTATTGGAAGAAAATTGTGGCTTTCTTTATCCTGCACGTGTCTTTTTGTCTTGACTATTCCTTTTGTCTCTATAACAGATCTCTTCTCCTATCTAAACCTAATCTTGCCAAGTGTATTCTAGTGTATCCTGGATCTCGTCCCTTCCCCTTTTCTTTGTAACCTCACCTTTACATGTATTCCCACTTTACATATATACACACACACACACGTACACACTCAAACATACTCATCCTTTTTTTACATGAATGAGATTTTAATTCTCATAAGTCCCATAGACGCTTTTTTTTTCTTAAGATGTTTTGAAGATTTTCATTAAGAAAAATCTATATAGATATTCTAAGCATTAGTGGTTTCCAATTTTTTAGTTTTGCACACAGTGCTGTATTCAAGATCCATATATAAACATCTTTGCACATGAGTATTTGTGTAAAATAAATTCTTAGTAGTCTATGCATTGGGTCAAAGGATATTCACATTTCAAATGTGACACATAATGCCAGTATGTTCTCTAAAAAGCCTTTGCTTAAAATTATTCCATTCTTTTGTGTTTCCCTCAGACCCTCCATCTGTTAGTCACCATGATTTATCTTATTTCCTTAACATTTCTCTAGTATTGTCCCTTCTTTGCTACTTAGTTCAGACGCTTATTTTTTCTCGCTTAATTTACTGCAGCAGAGTCTGAACCCATCTCCTTGGCATTTGTCTTGCCTGCCTGAAGAAACAGTCATTCACGTTTTTCTGTTTCTCTCCCTCTCTCCCCCACAAAAACACATACAGGCATGCACACTTAAAATCTTTCCATAGCCTTCAGGATAAGAACCAGCCAAGCACCTTATGGCACACTTGACCCCTTGCTTACCTTTCTAGCCTAGCATCAACTTTCATGACCAGAATACTGAAATCCAAAAATAAAGAGTCCAGTTTTAGCCGTTCTATTTATTTTCAATAGAAAATAATCACCATAACAGGTGGTTGTTAAAGAAGAAGAAGCTTGCAGGCATTCCCTATGAATGTCTGCTATGAGGAACTTCTTGCAGCTCCCCTATTATGGCACGTTCTTTCTTACCTTGGGAGCTTCCCCTGGGTGCCCTCCGATGCTGGGGAAAGCCGTCTCCCTATTCTTTTTTCTGGCTAAATTCTATTGTTTTCAAGTCGCAACTTGCTCTTCACTATTCCAGGATACTGTCCCTGATCCTCCCTAGCTAGACTGGGTGTCCTTCCTCCCTATTCCCTGTGTTTACTATAAAGTAGCAGTTGTAATTATCCATTTTGTTGCAATTATCCTTTTGTTGTAGTTATCCATTCACTAACGATGTTCTATGTCATTTGACTAAAAGCTCCTTGAGTACAGAGATTATATCTTTTCATTTTCCTCTTTGGCACCTAACTTAGTGCCTGACAGCTTGACACACAGGCATTCAGAAGTGTTTGTTGGAGGTATTATAGCAATATTTATTGAATAACAGAAAGCCACTTTTCCTGAAGCCACTAAGGAAGCATGGTCCACTCCTGCAAAAGGAAAAATAGATCCCTATACTTGCAGGGCATATACTGGAAATTTACCCTGGGCCATGAAGGCCTTCATTCACCTTTGTTTTTGTGCACCTCTCCTTCTCTGGAATAATAACTATGCTTTATCGGTATTTGCTACCTCTCCTCTCATTTATTAGGAAAAAGCAGCATTTTAGGACAATAATTTGACTTTGACAGGATGTGTAATTTTGAATGAAATACAGTTTTAGCCCATTTTACATGTATATTGGTGATTCTTTTGTATTGAAAGTAGAGTAGAAATGTTAAAACTGAACTGTTTATTTTTGGATTTCAGTATTCTGGCCAAATAAGGTCTCCATAGTATTGTTCGTTACACAGTAAAAGCCTTACATGTTTGCCTAGAAATCAGCCACTGGAAATGAACCCTAGACTAGTAGTTTATAGGGGTACCACTCTCAGGTTCATACTAACCCTGACTGTAATGGGGAGGCTGTACATGTGTGGGGTATATAGGAAATCTCTTTACATCCTGTTAATTTTGCTGTGAACCGAAAACTGCTCTGAAAACTGCTCTTAAGACTGCTTAAAAAAAATCATAATAAATAACCACAATGAAGATTTAAAAAAAAAGAATAGGGCATTCAATGAGTTGAGAAGAAGGATACTGAAGAGAGTGACTACCTGGAGTATTCTAACATTGTTTATGATGGATGTATTTCCTTGCTGGACTTTATACCCTGGAATATACACTTGAATTCCTTATACAAATTTAATTAATACGTTATTTTAAAAAGTGGATGTATTAATGCATGAAGTTCTAGACTGCATGTAATGATTCAACATTAACTATGCATTGGCATTTAGAGGAGAGGGACACTTCTTGATTGTTTGGGACTGTCTTGAGCATTGTATTATGTTTAACATAACTGGCACTACCTATTAAATGCCAGTAGTGCCCCCTCCTGCCCCCCCCCGCCATTGTCTTAAACAGAAACATCTCACATATTTTCATAGGCCCTGGGAGGGGAGTTGGAGGCGTTAGCATTGCCCTGTGTTAAAACCACTGATTTTCCTGTTTTAGAAGTAGGAATTGGCTACTAGATGCACAAAATGGGATTTTTAAAAAATTCATTGTCATTCAGAATGCTGATATGCAAGGTCCTTGACATAGGATGAAAATGGCTTATTGGATTATTGAATTTGCGCTATACTGCAGTGGTTTCTGATTTGTATCAGAGGGATCTGGCATTCTTCAGAAACCAGGGACTTCTCACTGAAATATTAATAGTGAAAAAGTAAGAATGGAAAATGCTAGCTGTAGGTATAAGAGGTGAACAAGGAAAGGTTCCAAGGGATAATCTTCTAGGGCAAGTCTAAGGCGATTGATCTCTCTAAATGTAAAGTAAATACTGTGTACAAGACTTAATGGTAATACAAAATTGGGAAGGAGAAAAAAATTTTTAAGTAAATCTCAATAGAACTAAATCCTTTTTTTTTTTTTTCCAGTTGTGACTTCAGTCATAAATCTTGAAATAAAAAGCCTGATGTTTACATTTTTCCTTCTGAAATTATTAAATAGGAAATGTTACATACATGATATTGCCTAAAAGAATGCCTTCAACCCCTCAGCCCCCCCCAAAAAAACTCCAAACAACCTTAACCCCAAGATAAATTGTATGTTATTACCTTGTTCATAGGATTTCACGAACTATGTCTATAAAGACAGTGTTTTCTTTCTCTACCTCTGAAATGGTAGCTATGCTGACAAGCTTATCCTTTTAGTCAATCCAATCCTTTGCCAGTTTTCAGTAATAAAAAACTTCTGTTTCATAGATGAGTTATTACTTTATCTTGTTCACAAAACGCATTTGTGCTCCTGATACCTTGGAAGGTATGTTGTAATTTTTCGGATAATCCTCCCCAGCCCCTTTGCCCCCTGAGATATACTGAGTTTCTTCAGCACATTTGGTTCTCAGGCAATAAAAATTGGGGGTTTTATAGTTAATACCATGGAGGAATCTTGCTCTTCAAATGTCCTTCATCAGCTTTGTGAAATGCTAGAATCTTACTGATGCTCATTTAAAGGGTTATTAACTTTGGAATACCCAAATAAGAAGCAGCAAATGGCTCTTGTATGCTAAATTAGTATTGAGACTTTATGTTGAGCATATACGACTACCAGGGAGTAGGATCCCTTCCTGTAGCAATTACTGTGTAAAAGTAATTAACTCTTCATAGTCTTGGTATTATTTTCTAGAGACTGTTATATAACTTTTAATTCTTATGATATAGATTTTTTCCATACTGAAAAGAAGTAAGACTTTTTTTTTTTTAATTTATTTTTATTGTTGGCTGCGTTGGGTCTTTGTTCCTGCATGCGGGCTTTCTCTAGTTGCGGCGAGCCAGGGCTGCTCTTCATTGCAGTGCGTGGGCTTCTCACTGCGGTGGCTTCTCTTGTTGCAGAGCATGGGCTCTAGGCACGCGGGCTTCAGTAGTTGCGGCACGCAGGCTCAGTAGTTGTGGCTCGCATGCTCTAGAGCGCAGGCTCAGTAGTTGTGGCGCACGGGCTTAGTTGTTCTGCGGCATGTGGGATCTTCCCTGACCAGAGCTTGAACCCGTGTACCCTGCATTGGCAGGCGGATTCTTAACCACTGCGCCTTAACCACTGCGCCACCAGGGAAGCCCAAGAAGTAAAACTTTTGAGGTCAGCTACAAGCTGTGTGATCTTAACGCACTGAGCCTTGCTTTTCTCACTGGAGTGAGCTTTAGGGTCCCTTCCAAAATGAACACTCTGAGAGGATGGTGACACTAGTAGCTCCCATATCAAGAGACATGTTTGTGGTAAATTATCTACATTTCTTACCTGATCCCTTTTCTTATTCCTGAGAAAAACAAGCTAGAGATTTCAGTCTATAGTCATGATACAGTTTTTCCAGGAAATCAACAGCTTATGTAGAACATTCTGCAGGCCCAAAATATATGTACCTTTAGCATAGAATAGAGCCTCTCTGAAAGTCATACATTCAATCATTTGTACAAAAACTATTGACTGAGTGCCTCCTGGGGACCAAGCATTGTTAGAAGCACTGTAGATACTTTAATGAATGAGAGATTCCTCATCAATAATGTAGGTATAATCATTGTGCACACCTCATAGGGTTGATGCGAAAGTTAGGTTAGTTTATATATATAAACATTTATTAAGCGCAAAATAAGTGCTTAATAAATGTTACCTATTATAATTGTTATTACTTTAATGGGCAAGACAGGTAAAGATTTAAAGTAGATAATAATTTCATACTGTAAGCAGTGCTTTGAAGAGAGTAAACAGAGTTCTGTGACACTGAATGATTGGGTAGGGAGGGGTTGCTCCTTTAGTGAGGGTAGTCATAGGAGGCCTCCCCCTTGCATACCTGACCTTTGAACGAAGACTCAGGTTGAGAACCCAGTTGAAGAACCGGGAGCAATACTCTGTAAAGGCCCAGAATTGGGGGAAAGCAGGTTGTGTTCGAAAAACAGAAGAGTCCATGTGACTGAAGCATAAAGAATGAGGGAGCGAGAGGTACAGGGGAAGATTGAAGCTGTAGGCAAAGCCAGGTCAGGTCATATAGGCCATTAAGTTTTTTTGCTCTGTTGTTTGGAGTGAGAAATTAGCAATAGCATGCATTTCGTTTAAGCTGTTTTAAGGAATGTCATGGTAGAATGCAATTATTGATATAAGACTTTGACTTATAGTAGTAAACATTTTCTTCTGCAGAAAATTTCTGAAGATCTCAAGTGCCCAGGAATTTGGTTTTCTTTCATATTTATAAGTTGTCCTTTATCTCTGTGTGTGTCAAAGAATTCCTAACTCAAGCAGCAAAATCTAGAATGCTGCTTATCTGTTAAATTTCCAGTACTTCTGTTTTTCTATAAAATCTGCCATGTAAGTTATTATGGAAGTATTCGAAAGGATAGATGGACATGAAAGTCAGTAATATTCTGTTCGGCAGAGGCCTACCAATCAGATAACAGTCCTAAATTTGGATAATGAGTGTAAAATAAGGTATGTGTGTAGAATTTTGTTTTTTCATGGAAGAAAGTGTTCTGGGTTTTTTGACCATGGCATATGTTCATTTTCTTAGTCTATGAATAGAGTTGATGCCATAAAAGACAAACATTATAAGTAGGGCGAGGTCAATGAAATTTTTTAGGCCTCCTGAATTTGGAAATTATTCAGTAACCTGACTTAAATTCCAGTGAGCTTGTAATCCAAGATAATGGTGCTATAGGCAGTTTATATCATCATTAATTTCAAGTCCTAGTGAGGCTCAAAAATAGGGATCACTGATGCATAAGATTTCGTTGGCACAATTTATTTGGACACTGACTTGATTAGACGATCTCGAATAATTTAAATGCATGAGGTCAGAGGAAAATTATTAACTTTTATAGCCAGGGCAGCAATTTGTGTATATATATTTTAAACTTCCTTGGTTTTAAAATCTAAAAGACAAAATCTGTGTCCTAAATTTATAAGTGTGCTGAGAGGACATTTTGACTTCTGAAATGACTTAATGAGGTTGCTTCTCTTCATTCTTTGCTTTTCTTAAGCCTGCTTTTGTTTGAACATTTTAGGTCATTTATAGCAAGTACACTGACCTGGTTCCCAAAGAAGTCATGAATGCAGATGACCCAGACCTGCAAAGACCTGATGAAGAAGCCATTAAAGAGGTAACTGGGAATTGATATATATAATTATTTTAGATGACGTTTTACATCTTTATTAACTTTCAAACCACTCAATGTGTTGTTTCTTATTTCAGATAACAGAAAAGACAAGGGTAGCCTTAGAAAAATCCGTATCGCAGAAGGTTGCTGCAGCCATGCCAGTCCGAGCAGCTGATAAACTGGCTCCTGCTCAGTATATCCGGTATGAATCATGCCTGGAGGTTTTAGTTTCATGTTGGAAGTGATTGGAGTTGGGGGTCCTGGTATTCTTTCACTATCTTTAGTCGCAACTGTAAATGCAGTTTTTTGAATAATGACTTGAAGCCTATTGACTCTTTTGTGCATTCAGTTGAAAGCAGAATATTTTAAGCTATCCACTTTTAAGATATTAGCTATTATGCTATTTTAAAAACATTTTTTGTTTTTAGAAATTAACAATTACATAGAGTATGTGATGCAAACCACAATGATTATAGTTTTCCATTTTTATATAATATATAACAGTATATTGGAAATATTATATAGTATAATACTATTATAATTATTTAATATAATAGTATACTATAAATATTAATATATTAATATCATTTATATAATAGGCATCCTTATAATACTTCCAAATTTTGAGGGATTTCACTCAACTAAATCTTTATGTGGAAAGATGATTCATATATAGATATTAACGGAGAATTGAGAGCTGGTAGGACTGCTGCCATTATTCTTTCTGTTTTACAGCCTATGCTTAGTCAAAAACTACTAACTATAAGTTGCTTGCTTAGGATATTATGAGGCATTTTTTCCTCAAATAGGTGCAGACTTACAAAATAGGTGCTATTTTCTAGACCTCTTATCTGTGAAATTGAACACTGTGGCATCCATGGTTCAAAATGGACTGTGATGAATTATTTGCAAATTAATACAACTGTAGTTTACATTGTGCTTATAATTCAGAATTGCTGTTAGTTCTCTTATCTCTGTTGCTATCTGCTCTGCCTAAATTTTGTTGCAATTTTCGATTAATACTTTGTGAGAGAAATTGACAGTGTAGTCCAGTTTAGGATTGTAATAGAAGAAAGATACCTATTGAAAACTTGAACTGGTTATACCTTTAGTTTCATCTACATTCTTTAGATACACACCATCTCAACAAGGAGTGGCTTTCAACTCTGGAGCTAAACAGAGAGTTATTCGAATGGTGGAAATGCAGAAAGATCCGATGGAACCTCCAAGGTTCAAGTAAGTAGGTGGTTTCATGAGAAGGAACCACTATTCCTAAAAAGAGATATCAAAGGAGGAAAATGTATATCAACATGTAAATGGGTAAACAGATCGTGAGACATCTATACGTGGAATACTGTTGAGCAATAAAAAGGAATAAACTTTAATATGTGCAGTAAAGTGAAATGGGTGAATCTCAAAATAATTATGCTGAGTGAAAGAAGTGAGACACAAACAAGTACATACTGTATGATTCTTTTCATATAGAACTCTAGAAAATGCAAACTAGTCTACGATGACAGGAAGCAGATCAGTGGTTGCCTGCTGGGAAGGAGGGAGTATGGATAGGCGATGAGAGGAAAAAGAGGGATAGGCAAAGGGGCATGCAGAAACTTTTGGTAGTGATGGGTATCTTCACTATTTTGATTGTGATGATGGTTTCACAGGTATTTACTTGTGTCAGAAGTTAATCAGATTGTACACTTCATGTATAGTTAATTGTACATTAGTTGTACCTCAGTAAAGCTGTTTCTTAAGAAGGCAAAAATATATTGCTCGATGAAATGATGTTAATAGTGTGGAGGTGAAGTGGGTAATGATGATGACAGAGTTGGCTGTGTTTTAATAATTGTTGAAGATGAGTGGTTGTGATGAGAAAAACAACTTTTGAGGGAAACAACTTTTTTTTTCCTGAGTTGCTGCCTAGGCATTTTACAGTATGATAACCCTGCTCACACCTAGAGACTGGACATTTAGATTAAGACTTGTGTTTAGGATGCCGGTCATAAGTTCCCACTTTGCCTTTCCCAGGGAGCCTTTTAAAATATAGTTGGCCCTTTGTATCTGCAGGTTCTGCGCCCGTTGTTCCAACCAACCACAGATCAAAAATATTTGGGAGGGTTTTCCCTGGTGGTCAAGTGGTTAGTACTCTGTGCTTCCACTGCAGGGGGCACGGGCTCAGTCTCTGGTCGGGGAGCTAAGATCCCACATGCTGCGTGGCATGGCCAAAAGAATTCTTTGTAAAAAAAAATTCAGGAAAAAAAAGTCCAGAAAGTTCTCAAAAGCAAAACTTAATTTGCCACACCTACCAGAACTATTTATATAACATTTACATTGTATTAGGTATTATACGTAATCTAGAAATGATTTAAAGTATATGGGAGGGGCTTCACTGGTGGCACAGTGGTTGAGAGTCCGCCTGCCAATGCAGGGGACACGGGTTCGTGCCCCAATCTGGGAAGATCCCACATGCCGCGGAGCGGCTGGGCCCGTGAGCCATGGCCGCTGAGCCTGCGCGTCCGGATCCTGAGCTCCGCAACGGGAGAGGCCACGACAGTGAGAGGCCAGCGTACCACAAAAAAATAATAAATAAATAAATAAATAAATAAAGTATATGCGAGGATGTGTATAGGTTATATGCAGATACTACGCCACTTTTTTTTTTTTTTTCTTTTTGCTGTATGCGGGCCTCTCACTGTCGTGGCCTCTCCCGTTGCGGAGCACAGGCTCCGGACACGCAGGCTCAGCGGCCATGGCTCATGGGCCTAGCCGCTCCATGGCATGTGAGATCTTCCCAGACCCAGGCACGAACCCGTGTCTGCTAGCATTGGCAGGCGGACTCTCAACCACTGCGCCACCAAGGAAGCCCCTACGCCACTTTAATAAAGGACTTGAGCATTCACGGCTTTTGGTATCCTCAGGCGTCGAGGGACCAATCCTCCTCAGATACCAAAGGGTGACTATAACTACTTAGAGTTAAGCCCCAGGAAAAGTTAGTATCCTCTGTCCCAACTACCTTATAAGTAATAGGTATTGCTATGCTGCTCTCCATCTCCTGCTCACTTGTGGCCTAGGACAGAAGATTATCGCTTCCTCCAGTTCTTTCCTCATTCCTCACTCCTCACTTCTCGGATCTGAAAGTAATAATAAATCTTGTGACTCTACTTCAGGTGGGTGTATTAAAACTGCACCTTTAATTGAAACAACCCAATGGGTTTCACTTCCCCAGAGTGGGAGCTTGGATGCTCAGAGAGCTATCTGCGGACCCCGGGTGGGTGTCTTGTGCCCCTCATTCAGCAGGTCATAATCTGCACATTCTTAATTGAATACACCAGCTCTAGCTTCTCAACGCGTTGCTATATAATAGGTGGACATTTGTTATATACTCTCTGTTTTTGTATCTGTTTGAAGCTTTACATAATAAAAAATAAGGAGGGGAGACGACATATTAACTAAAAAGGAAAAATCTGTATCACTCTGTGGTTGTGCTTTGGTTTATCCTTCAGGATTAATAAGAAAATTCCCCGGGGACCACCTTCTCCTCCTGCACCTGTCATGCATTCTCCTAGCCGAAAGGTAATCTTTGCTCTAGTTTAAAATCTCTTTTTGTACTCATGATTACTAATTTTATAAATAACCTCGCATAGAATAAAGTCTAGATGCCTATGTAGTTACATTTCACCACACTTATGGTTTCTTTAATTTGTTTTCCAAGACCAAATAGGGACCCACTCAAGACTATAACATGCAGTTCCAGAGTGCCTATGAGAATGTATGTAAAATGTTAGTTAGTAGTTTTATTATTATTAACCTAACCCCTGCATTTAATGGAATGAAAAGGGTCTGGTATTTGACAAGAAGAATGTTATCATAGTTATAGGAAGGAAGTACCTGGGATCATTAGGTCTGTGCTTCATAGTCCAAGTGGCTTTTTTTAGATATATTTTATTACCCAACTAAAAAAACAAGTTTCTCATCTGAAAGAAGTCACATCAGTTTAAATATGTAAAAATACTAACCAGCATTTATAACTGTCAAAAATAATTTATAGATTATTTTCCATTTTTTATATTAAAGTTATTACTAGAACCCATGATATGGGAAGATAGTATATAGTGCCACCAAACAAATGGAATTAGGACCTTTGACTAAATCCATCCATATGTAGTGTATACTGAGCTGTCTTTGAAGAGAAAGATTGCACTTAGGTTTTTAGCTAGACTATAAATCTAAAAATGTCTCTTCTTCCTCTCTTTTCTCAATTCAGATGACCGTGAAGGAACAACAAGAGTGGAAGATTCCTCCCTGTATTTCAAACTGGAAAAATGCAAAGGTAATTAACTTGTCATAAAATCATAAAAGGTAATTAACTTGTCTTAGTTTTAGAACCTCCTGGAAAACACCCAGGAAGGACCTTCAGCCTGGGTACCTTTAGTTGAAACCTCAGCATCTCATTTAGCTGAAGATTTTCCAGAAGGAACACTCAACTTATGTGACTTTTCTCTTTTTATTTTAATGTAATAGAAATGTTAGTATGCCAGGCACATGAATACCATGTGGATTCTCCTAGTAAATTGTAGTTACTGGAAGCATATAGAGAAGGAAAGGGTAGAATAAAGTAACATATCAATGAAAGATAGTATTCTTTAGAAAACTCAAATTTATACCTAAAATTCTTCCTGAAAGGATTTAAACCAATTTAAATAATCATATGACAAAACAGAGTAAATGTTTGGATATATTCATTGCTTTAATTTTTAAATTACTTGTTTCTCTTTATAACAATGCAAGTATAAACTATATGTACTAATCACCAAAGCTACCAGGAGTCATGAAGAATCTGTAAAATAGTGCAGACTAAATTTCCTAATCACTGTTTCCTCTTTTCTCTCAAATAATATTTCATGATTCTGATGTTGATGGGTGAAGAAGGCTACTTTAACCCATGGTTTAAATATAAATTATTCCTTAAAGGAAGTTAGGGAATTCCCTGGTGGTCCAGTGGATAAGACGCCGCACTTTCACTGCCAAGGGCCCGGGTTCAGTCCCTGGTCGGGGAAGTAAGATCCCACAAGCTGTGCAGCGTGTCCAAAAAAAAAAAGAAGAAGTTATACACTCATCCTGAAACAAAAAGATTGTTGGGTGGTCTGGTTTGGATTGATTAATATGTATGTAACTATGGTATCTTGAGCTGACTCTGTAACACTTCCTTATATTGGGAATAAAGACCATGGACTAGAGGTCAGTATTTGGGAGTCTAGTCAGAAATCTGGAAAAATAAAGCTAAGCCTGAAAATTACATGAATGTTCAAACGTATTCCTTGAGTTGTTGAAGTAGGATGCAAAATTTCAAAACACAGAATCTTAGTTGTCTAGCAAATTTTATCTTTTTTCCATTTACTAAAACTTGCAGGGTTCCTAGAATCTGACAAGTCATGAGAACAGTATAGCAGATTAAGCTACCTATAGACACTGATTTTAGTGATTTGTTCTACCTTTGTATGGCTGTTACATTTACTTGATGAACAACTATTAACTATTTGATAGTGATTTCCTTTTATTATAACCCACAAACTTAACATGAGAATCTGTTTTCCCAGAGCGTGCACTCTGAAATCGTACTTCCCAAGTTTAAATCCTAGTTTGTCTGTTTATTAACTGTATGACCTTGGGGACGTTACCTCAGTATCCTTATTTGTGAAATGGAAATAATAATGTTACCAGTCTTACAGAATTGCTGTGAAGGTTAAATGAGGCCATGGATATAAAGTGCTTAAACAATCCTCCACACAAAGCACTCATTGTTAGCTGCTGCTGTTGTTGCTTAATTGTGAAGAAAGATGTAAGGAAAAAACTTTAAATGGTTGTCAAAATGGATATATATAAATCTAGTTTTAAAGACTCTGCAGTAGCTCTTTTGTGACCAGTGTTTTCTATCTGCCTTCACACTAGGGTTATACAATTCCATTAGATAAACGTCTGGCAGCTGATGGAAGAGGACTGCAGACAGTTCACATCAATGAAAATTTTGCAAAACTGGCCGAAGCCCTCTACATTGCTGATCGGAAGGTTGATCTGTTATAATTAAGTTGTTTAATGCTCTTGATAATTTGTAAATCCGTTCTCAGTTACCTAAGATACTGTTATTTTAGCTACACTGCTGAGTACCTGAAGAGGCTGTCACCTGTGGATGTGTTCGAGAGATGACAGGTGCTGGTTGCAGCTCTGTACCTGGTCTCAGCGTTCGTAGACTCGTACACCTTCCTCACCACTGGTGGTTCGGCTTCCTCACAACATTCCAGAATAATGATTAACTAGGCTGATCACATTTTGGGAAGATTGCCAGCTGCTCTTTTTAGGTTTCATCATTTTTCTCTCTTAAATGTAGGTGTCTCCCAAAAGGTATCAGGGAGCGGCAAATAAACATTCCGATGTGTTGAATGCTATAGAAAATGACATTCATAATATTGGCTGTCTATTAATATCATGGTATTAATATGTGTATTTGAACTTTACATACATCATGGCATGTGTATAGAACATAGAAGAGTACACCTTCTGTATCACAGTGAGCACCCTTATGGAAATTATCTCTTGCACATCTACACTAAGGCTTTATCTTTTTTTTTGAATTTTATTTATCTTGTTATACAGCAGGTTCTTATTAGTCATCCATTTTATCCACATCAGTGTATACATGTCAGTCTCAGTCTCCCAATTCATCACACACACACACACGCCACTTTTCCCCCTTGGTGTCCATACATTTCTTCTCTGCATGTGTGTCAACTTCTGCCCTGCAAACCGGTTCATCTGTACCATTTTTCTAGGTTCCACATATATGCGTTAATATACAATTTGTTTTTCTCTTTCTGACTTACTTCACTCTGTATGACAGTCTTTAGATCCATCCACATCTCTACAAATGACCCAATTTCATTCCTCTTTTATGGCTGAGTAATATTTCATTGTATATATTTACCACATCTTCTTTATCTATTCATCTGTCGATGGGTATTTAGGTTGCTTCCATGACCTGGCTATTGTAAATAGTGCTGCAGTGAACATTGAGGTGCATGTGTCTTTGAATTATGGTTTTCTATGGGTATATGCCCAGTAGTGGGATTGCTGGGTCATATGGTAATTCTATTTTTAGTTTTATAAGGAACCTCCATACTGTTCTTCATAGTGGCTGTATCAATTTACATTCCCACCAACAGTGCAAGAGGGTTCTCTTTGCTCCACACCCTCTCCAGCATTTGTTGTTTGTAGATTTTCTGATGCCCATTCTAACAGCTGTGGGGAGATACCTCATTGTAGTTTTGATTTGCATTTCTCTAATAGTTAGTCATGTTGAGCAGCTTTTGATGTGCTTCTCGGCCATCTGTATGTCTTCTTTGAAGAAATGTCTATTTAGGTCTTCTGCCCATTTTTTGATTGGGTTGCTTGTTTTTTTTAATATTGAGCTGCATGAGCTATTTATATATTTTGGAGATTAATCCTTTGTCCGTTGATTCGTTTGCAAATATTTTCCCCCATTCTGAGGGTTGTCTTTTCATCTGGTTTATGGTTTCCTTTACTGTGCAAAAGCTCTGAAGTTTCATTAGGTCCCATTTATTTTTGCTTTTATTTCCATAACTCTAGGAGGTGGATCAAAAAAGGTCTTGCTGTGATTTATGTCAAAGAGTGTTCTTCCTATGTTTTCCTCTGAGAGTTTTATAGTGTCCAGTCTTACATTTAGGTCTCTAATCCATTTTGAGTTTATTTTTGTGTATGGTGTTAGGAAGCGTTCTAATTTCATTCTTTTACATGTAGCTGTCCAGTTTTCCCAGCACCACTTATTGAAGAGACTGTCTTTTCTCCATTGTATATCCTTGCCTCCTTTGTCATAGATTAGCTGACCATAGGTGTGTGGGTTTATCTCTGGGCTTTCTATCTTGTTCCATTGATCTATGTTCCTGTTTTTGTGCCAGTACCATATTGTCTTGATTACTGTAGCTTTGTAGTATAGTCTGAAGTCAGGGAGTCTGATTCCTCCAGCTCTGTGTTTTGCCCTCAAGACTGCTTTGGGTATTCGGGGTCTTTTTTGTCTCCATACAAATTTTAAGATTTTTTGTTCTAGTTCTGTAAAAAATGCCATTGGTAATTTGATAGGGATTCCATTCAATCTGTAGATTGCTTTGGGTAGTATAGTCATTTTCACAATATTGATTCTTCCAATCCAAGAACATGGTATATCTCCATCTGTTGGTATCATCTTTAATTTCTTTCATCAGTGTCTTATAATTTTCTGCATACAGGTCTTTTGTCTCCCTAGGTAGGTTTATTCCTAGGTATTTTATTCTTTTTGTTGCAGTGGTAAATGGGAGTGTTTCTTTAATTTCACTTTCAGATTTTTCATCATTAGTTTATAGGAATGCAAGAGATTTCTGTGCATTAATTTTGTATCCTGCAACTTTACCAAATTCACTGATTAGCTCTAGTAGTTTTCTGGTAGCATCTTTAGGGTTCTCTATGTGTAGTATCATGTCATCTGCAAACAGTGACAGTTTTACTTCTTCTTTTCCAGTTTGTATTCCTTTTACTTCTTTTTCTTCTCTGATTGCTGTTGCTAGGACTTCCAAAACTAGGTTGAATAATAGTGGTGAGAGTGGACATCCTTGTCTTATTCCTGATCTTAGAGGAAATGCTTTCAGTTTTTCACCATTGAGAATGATGTTTGTTGTGGGTTTGTCGTATATGGCCTTTATTATGTTGACGTAGGTTCCCTCTATGCCCATTTTCTGGAGAGTTTTTATCATAAATGGGTGCTGAATTTTGTCAAAAGCTTTTTCTGCATCTGTTGAAATGATCATATGGTTTTTATTCTTCAGTTTGTTGATATGGTGTATCACATTGATTGATTTGTGTATGTTGAAGAATCCTTGCATCCCTGGGATAAATCCCACTTGATCATGGTGTATGATCCTTTTAATGTCTTGTTGGATTCCGTTTGCTAGTATTTTGTTGAGGAGTTTTGCATCTATATTCATCAGTGATATTGGTCTCTAATTTTCTTTTTTTGTAGTATCTGTCTGGTTTTGGTATCAGGGTGATAGTGGCCTCATAGAATGAGTTTGGGAGTGTTCCTTCCTCTGCCATTTTTTGGAAGAGTTTGAGAAGGATGGGTGTTAGCTCTTCTCTAAATGTTTGATAGAATTCACCTGTGAAGCCATCTGGTCCTGGACTTTGTTGGAAGAATTTTAATCACAGTTTCAATTTCATTACTTGTGATTGGTCTGTTCATATTTTCTGTTTCTTCCTGGTTCAGTCTTGGAAGCTTATACCTTTCTAAGAATTTGTCCATTTCTTCCAGGTTGTCCATTTTATTGTCATAGAGTTGCCTGTAGTAGTCTTTTAGGATGCTTTGTATTTCTGCGGTGTCTGTTGTAACTTCTCCTTTTTCGTTTCTAATTTTATTGATTTGAGTCCTCTCCCTCTTTTTCTTGATGAGTCTGGCTAATGGTTTATCAATTTTGTTTATCTTCTAAAAAAACCAGCTTTTAGTTTTATTGATCTTTGCTGTTGTTTTCTTTGTTTCTATTTCATTTATTTCTGCTCTGATCTTTATGATTTCTTTCCTTCTGCTAACTTTCGTTTTGTTTGTTCTTCTTTCTATGGTTCCTTTAGGTGTAAGGTTAGATTGTTTATTTGAGATTTTTCTTGTTTCTTGAGGTAGGCTTTATAGCTATAAACTTCCCTCTTAGAACTGCTTTTGCTGCATCCCATAGGTTTTGGATCGTCATTGTCATTTGTCTGTAGGTAGTGTTTGATTTCCTCTTTGATTTCTTCAGTTATCCCTTGGTTATTTAGTAATGTATTGTTTAGCCTCCACGTGTTTGTGTTTTTTAGGGGTTTTTTCCCTGTAATTCATTTCTAATCTTATAGCGTTGTGGTCAGAAAAGATGCTTGATATGATTTCAATTTTCTTATATTTACTGAGGCTGGATTTGTCACCCAAGATGTGATCTATCCTGGAGAATGTTCCGTGCGCACTTGAGAAGTGTAATCTGCTGTTTTCAGATGGAATGTCCTATAAATATCAATTAAATCTATCTGGTCTATTTTGTCATTTAAAGCTTGTGTTTTCTTATTTATTTTCATTTTGGATGATCTGTCCATTGGTGTAAGTGAGGTGTTAAAGTCCCCCACCATTATTGTGTTACTGTCGATTTCCTCTTTTATAGCTGTTAGGAGTTGCCTTATGTATTGAGGTGCTCCTATGTTGGGTGCATATATATTTATAATTGTTATATCTTCTTCTTGGATTGATCCCTTGATCATTATGTAGTGTCCTTCCTTGTCTTTTGGACATTCTTTATTTTAAAGTTTATTTTGTCTGATATGAGTATTGCTACTCCAGCTTTCTTTTGATTTCCATTTGCATGGAATATCTTTTTCCATCCCCTCACTTTCAATCTGTATGTGTCCATAGGTCTGAAGTGGGTCTCTTGTAGACAGCATATATATGGGTCTTGGTTTTCTATCCATTCAGAAAGCCTGTGTCTTTTGGTTGGCGCATTTAATCCATTTACATTTAAGGTAATTATCGATATGTATGTTCCTATGACCATTTTCTTAATTGTTTTGGGTTTGTTTCTGTAGGTCCTTTTCTTCTCTTGTTTTTCCCACTTAGAGAAGTTCCTGTAGCATTTGTTGTAGAGCTGGTCTGGTGGTGGTGAAGTCTCTTAGCTTTTGCTTGTCTGTAAAGCTTTTGATTTCTCTGTTTAATCTGAATGAGATCCTTGCTGGGTAGAGTAATCTTGGTTGTAGGTTCTTCACTTTCATCACTTTAAGTATGATCATGCCACTCCCTTCTGGCTTGTAGAGTTTCTGCTGAGAAATCAGCTGTTAACCTTATGGGAGTTCCCTTGTATGTTATTTGCCGTTTTTCCCTTGCTGCTTTCAATAATTTTTCTTTGTCTTTAATTTTTGCTAATGTGATTATTATGTGTCTCGGTGTGTTTCTCCTTGAGTTTATCCTGTATGGGACTCTTTGCACTTCCTGGACTTGGGTGGCTATTTCCTTTCCCATGTTAGGGAAGTTTTTGACTATAATCTCTTCAAATATTTTCTTGGGTCCTTTCTCTCTCTCTTCTCCTTCTGGG
The DNA here is from genome assembly GCF_005190385.1 of Monodon monoceros. Classification (NCBI taxonomy): domain Eukaryota; kingdom Metazoa; phylum Chordata; class Mammalia; order Artiodactyla; family Monodontidae; genus Monodon; species Monodon monoceros. Next base: position 149,279,651 of record NW_021703778.1, on the reverse strand, counting down.
ACCCCTGTAATGCGAATCTTGTTGCATTTAACGTTGTCCCAGAGGTCTCTTAGGCTGTCTTCATTTCTTTTCATTGTTTTTTCTTTATGCTGTTCCACAGCAGTGAATTCCACCATTCTGTCCCAGGTCACTTATCTGTTCTTCTTCCTCAGTTATTCTGCTATTGATTCGTTCTAGTGTAGTTTTCATTTCAGTTATTGTATTGTTCATCTCTGTTTGTTTGTTTTTTAATTCTTGTAGGTCTTTGTTAAACATTTCTTGCATCTTCTTGATCTTTGCCTCCATTCTTTTTCCGAGGTCCTGGATCATCTTCACTATCGTTATTCTGAATTCTTTTTGTGGAAGGTTGCCTATCTCCACTTTATTTAGTTGTTTTTCTGGGGTTTTATCTTGTTCCTTCATCTGGTACATAGCCCTCTGCATTTTCATCTTGTCTATCTTTCTGTGAATGTGGTTTTTGTTCCACAGGCTGCAGGATTGTAATTCTTCTTGCATCTGCTATCTGCCCTCTAAGGCTTTATCTTGAGTTGGTCTGATTGATTTTGAGAATATAACCAGTTCCTGTTATTGATATTGAAATTTGCTTTACTGGAATCTTGTTTAATTTTATTTTTTAGGTTGTTTCTGAGGAAACATTAGTGAAACACTGACTTACAAGATTGATTGGGGTCACTATAGTTTCAACCACTAAAACATTTCTCTGAGTGAAAAAGCTAAATTTGCAATGTTGTCTAGGGAAGTAATCTTTTTGTAGACAAGAATCTTTGTTTTAATTGGCAGTAACAAATTTGAATTCTTTATAACTTCTTTCAAGCCAGAGTTTAGTCCGGGAGTTACGTGACAGCTGTAATTCTTTATCCCCAGTAGTGTCTTATTTAACATCTGACTTTACTAACAGGCTCGTGAAGCTGTGGAAATGCGTGCTCAAGTAGAGAGAAAGATGGCTCAAAAAGAAAAGGAGAAACATGAAGAGAAACTTAGAGAAATGGCCCAGAAAGCCAGGGAGAGAAGAGCTGGGATCAAAACCCATGTGGAAAAAGGTATGACATACTCATTACTAAACTGAATTTGCATTGTTAATAATATCTATCTCATTTTAGAAAATCTCTATTGTTTTTTATTGCATACAGAAGCAGTACATACATATAAAGAAAATATAGATATTTCAGAAATAATTTAGAAGTGAAACAGTAATTTATGCCTTATTAAGCTGAAGCAGTAGAAAATAAAGAATGTGTATTTAAATGTGGGCCTCTAATATGCAAGAACACCAGAAGTTTTTAAAGTTCTGAGCAGTATACTTTTAAAAATCACATATTACTCAAATGATAGGCTTAGTGTTCTCTTATTTTAATTTTCTTGAAACTTAGAGAAATCTTATCTCCAACTGAATAATTCATCTCCCCCACATGGTAAACTGATCCAGAGTTTTTCTATCTTTTAGGCCTTTGATCATTAAATTTGCCAGTATTTTCTCTCTGGCTTTATCTAGTGGTCTACATTGGTATTTTAATTCAGGTAGAGTGAGAAGACTAATTCTAATTCAAGAAAATTATGAGGGTAGTTTTTCTTTCATTAATAAATCCTAGACTAGTGTAATTATTCATTCAGTTCATACTGAGCACCTACTGTGTGCAAGGCTCTCTTCTAGACACAGAGTTTTCTACTAGACAGGTAGTGAGCATTTTAGTGAATGTAGATAGACCAAAAAAAGTTAGTCATATAGTATATTAGAAGGTGATAATAGCTATGGAGAAAAATAAAACAGAGAAGGAGTAAAAAAGTGCCAGAAGGAGAGGGTGGTTGGAATAGGCCTCACTTCTGTGATAGTAACATTAGCACAAACACTTGAAGGAAGTAAGGAACTGAGCCATGTGGATATCTGAGGGAGGAGCATCCCAGATAGAAGGAACAGCAAGTGCAAAGGCCCTGAGTTGGGAGTATAACTGGTGTGTTCAAGGAAAAGCAGGAGGCCAGTATGGGTGGATTAGACTGAGAAAGCTAAGCAGTAGGAGATGAGGTGTCAGAGTAGTTAGGGCAAAGTGGCCAGGTCATGTATGCCTTCTAGTCGTTGTAAGAACATAGCTTTTACTTCAAGTAACAAGGGAAGCAATTTGAAGAGTTTTGAGCAGAGTGACATGATTTTGCATGTTAGAAGGCTATGGAATGGTCATTTGGAGAAGCAGGGAAACCGTTTGGAAAGCTATTGCAGTAATCCAGATGAGAGATAATAATGAGAGGTAGTGAAAACATGTTCAGTTACTGGAAGTATTTTGGAAGTAGAGCTGACAAAATTTGCTTATGGATTTGGTAGAGGAATGACAGAAAGGGAGTCAAGGATGACCTAGAAGTTTTGATCTAAATATTTGAGAAGGATTGAGTTGCCATTTACTAATATTGAGAAGACTGCAGGGGGAAGAGATTTGGGAGGGAAAGATTAAGAGTTTAGTTGTGGACATGTTAAGTTTAAAATGGAGGTGTCAAGCAGACAATTTGTCATAGGAGTCTAGAGTTCAACTGTAGGGAAGTAACTAAGGTTATAAGTAGTAATCCACTTCCTTGAATCATATATAAATGTCTTAGTGAGGCAAGATTTAAAAAGCTACCTGTTGTAACCTAGCCTCTGAAGGTCATTCAGAGTAAAACTTCCCTGTATCTAAGTTCTCTAAACTGATTAAAAAAAAAACAAAACAGAATGGTTCTTGAGAAATTAAAAATTTTAAAAATATCTTGCCAAATATTAATAAAAGCTAACGCTTATTGAGTGTTTATTATGGCAGGCACCACTCTGAGCACTTTACATATATTACCTTATATAATCCCTACAGCAACCCTATGCGGTGGTTCTGTTATTATCACTGTTTTACAGAGGAGGAGACGAAGTCTCAGAGGGGTTAAGTCATCAGCACAATTTCACATTTGCTAATCTGTTGTAGAAACAGGATTTGAATCCACACAGTCTGGCTCCAGAGCTCATGCTCTACACTGTATTCCTTCTATATCTACACGATATCCCTTCAGCCTGGAGAGGGCAGAGAAATGAAGATAGACATAAACACAATAGATACAGATCAAGGTGCAGCCAGCCCCAATGTACCATGAGCAAAAGGTTCTTTATTCGAAGTCAGTCTTTGAAAATATAAGGATAAACTTTGCATAATTCTTTTTTCCTGACATTTTATTATGAAAATTTTAAAACACATAGAAAAGTTGAAAGAATTGTACAATGAAAACCCATATCTCCACCACCTAGATTCTACAGTTAACATTTATTTAAAAACTATTAGCATTGCTAAATTTGCTTTATCACATACCTATCCAGCTCTCTCTCCATCTGTTAATCCACCATACTACTTTGATGTGTTTCATAAAGATATCAGTACACTTCATGCCTAAACACTTTAGCTGCATGCATGATTCTGGAATTCACATTCAAAAATTAAACGAATACTGTTGGATTTAAATTAATTGCAAGTAAGGTTAAAAGGGCTGAATGTGAGTACAAAGAAATTCATGGATTTTTCTGTCTAAGGTTAAAGAATATTCTCTTGTTCAAAATATTAATGGGTAATATAGTGATAAAATAATTTTCAGGGCTTCCCTGGTGGCGCAGTGGTTGAGAGTCCGCCTGCCAATGCAGGGGACACGGGTTCGTGCCCCAGTCCGGGAAGATCCCACATGCCGCGGAGCAGCTGGGCCAGTGAGCCATGGCCTCTGGGCCTGCGCATCCGGAGCCTGTGCTCCGCAATGGGAGAGGCCACAACAGTGAGAGGCCCGCATACTGAAAAAAATAATAATAATTTTCAACTGTGTCCACACAGAGGATGGGGAGGCACGTGAGAGGGATGAAATCCGGCATGACAGGCGAAAAGAGAGACAGCATGACCGGAATCTTTCCAGGGCAGCTCCAGATAAGAGGTAGGTACTATTTGAGATAAATACGAATTATGAAGAGTGGCCTCTGTGAACCTTTTAGAGAGGAGGTTTAGTGCACTAAGACCAGTTTGCTTCTCTCTCTTTCCTCTTCAGGTTGATAACTTAATAAATCAGCACTTACTTTCTTGCACTTAACTGCTTACTCTGTCTTAGCAGAAGAAGTAACTATCCGTGGAAGTTATCTTTTCTTCCATTACCTTGTAGAGTCAGCTAGAATTGAGAATGATGGGGATATAGAAAAGGGAATTGAGATCATGTTTGTGAATAGAAAGTCGTGGATATGCCTGTTCTGGTCTGTTCTTTTCCTGTTTCAAATGGTGAGACAAATTTATCATGTGCCTATTCCTCTAGACAGGAAATAAGCTTCTGTACCTTTATTGAGATCCTTTCACGTGCAGAGTACTGTACCAAGTACGGTGGGGAAGAAGAGCAGGTTTTGTAAGAAGTGAAGGTCAGCCTCTTTTCATGAGCAGTTTTACTTAAAATTCAGAAAGACAGAGCTGTCATTTGAAATTACTTAGGAAAATTGACAGAGTGCTCTTAGTAAGTACAGACTTATATAGAACAAAGGAAATACATGTATGGAGATTGGGAATAAAGTAGGGATTAGTGAAGTTTGTGGTTCACCAAAGGCCGAGGACTGAAATTGCTGAAACGTTGAAGACATGCTGTAATACAGAGGTGGAATTCTGAGTAAGGGTTAAATGCAAATGTAAAACATTTTCTTTCCAAATAAGCAGTTTTCCATGCTCTCATCCTCCTCTGAGCTGATACAATCTATTTTTTCAAGTCATATCTAAAACAGATTCCTGCTGGTGGTATTCTTTGTTGTTTAATGGCATATTTCATCTCCCTGATGAGTGAAGTCATAGGGAAGCAGAAAATCTGAATTTAGAGTTGTGTTTAAATGTACAGTGTAGGAGAGAGGAACGAAGTATGAAAGTGCACAGTTAATGACACTCTTAGTCTGAAATTCCTAAGCTGCAAAAATCAAAATGGCTCTGTGGATAAATTGAGCCCTTAAAACCAGTAATGTAACTATGAGAACTGATAACATAGAAAAGCTTTAAACTTGTGATTGTATGAAAGTTAGATTGTCTATAGAAATCATTTTAAGACCTAAGCCTCTAGTAAAATAAATGATGATGGTTACTATGGTATCACTGCGATGTAGATTGCATATATACTGAAACAGCAGGGGGATCAAGTTAATCTGAATGTCAGAAATCTTACTGAGTAATCCAGTCATTGACATGTTTACCTCAGAATTCTAATAGAATAAACTTACTAAGTGTGGTTAGGTAAAAGAACTGACTCTAGCTTATTGAAAATGATTCGTGTGATACATCTAATTTGCATCTACTCCCCCAACCCTTTATAATAGCAGATATAGACCATAGCAGTTTCATATCTCAGCATGCATTACAAGGTGATTGCTTGTATTAAAGACTTCCATATCAAGAATGATTCTTTTGAGAAAGGACAGTCTCTTCAATAAATGGTATTGGAAAAACTGGACAGCTACAGGCAAAAGAATGAAACTAGACCACTATCTTACACCATGCACAAAAATTAACTCAAAATGAATTAAGGATTTGAATGTTAAACCTTAAACCATAAAATTCCTAGAAGAAAACACAAGTAGTAATAAGCTCTTTGACATTGGTCTTAGCAATGTTTTTTGTGAATCTGACTCCAAAGGCAAAGGAATCAAAAGGAAAAAGAAATGGGACTATATTAAACTAAAAACTTTTGCACGGTGAAGGAAACCATCTTCAAAACGAAAAGGCAACCTACTGAATGGGAGAAGATACTTGCAAATCATATATCCCACAAGGGATTAATATCTAAAATATATAAAGAACTCATACAACTCAACAACAAAAACACAAACCCAATTAAATGGGCAGAGGATCTGGATAGATATTTTTGCAAAGAAGATATGCAGATGGTCAACAGGCACATGAAAAGATAATCAACATCACTAATTATTAGGGAAATGCAAATTAAAACCGCACACCTGTTAGAATGGCTGTTATCAGAAAGACAAGAAATAGCAAGCATTGGAGAGGATGTGGAGAAAAGAGAACCCTCATGCACTGTTTGTGGGAATATAAATTAGTGCAGTCAGTATGGAAAACACTATGGAGATTCCTTAAAAAATTAAGAATAGAACTACCATATGATCCAGCTATTCCACTTCTGGGCATTTTTCTGAAGAATACAAAAACACGAATTCAAAAAAGTATATGCATCCCTGTGTTCACTGCAGCATTATTTACAATAGCCAAGATGTGGAAGCCAAGTGCCCATCAACAGATGAATGGATAAAGATGATCTGGGCATGTGTGTGTACACTAGAATACAACTCAGGCATAAAAATGAAATCCTGCTATTTGTGACAACATGGATGAACCTTGAGGGTATTATGCCAAGTGAAACAAGTCAGAGAAAGAAAAATACTGTGTGATTTCACTCTTGTGAAGTCTACAAAAACAGAACAAAATGAACAAAACAAAAACAAACTCATAGATACAGAAAACAGATTGGTGGTTACCAGAGGGGAAGGGGGTTGAGGGATTGGTGAAATGGCTGAAGGTCAATTTTATGGTGATGGACAGTAACTAGACTTTTGGTGATCACTTTGTGTAGGGTATACAGATGCCGAATTATGTTGTAGTCCTGAAACTTATATAATGTTATATACCAATTTTATCTCAAGGAAAGAAGAGTCTCTTAGCAGTTCTTTTCTGCTGTCATGAAGGCTTAACTGTAAAACCCTATCTCTTATAATCATGTATCTGAAATGCCTTAAGAGCTGCCATCCTGATTATGCATTATCAAGGAATATATATATTCACAAGATGTGAATGTACATATTTACTCTGCTTCTGATATCGATTGTATTTAAGTGGAAATTCAACTTGTTTGTGAAGAATTTTCAGTTTGTGGCATGGTATTTCAAAACAGGTCGAAACTGCAGAGAAATGAAAATCGAGATATCAGCGAAGTCATTGCTCTGGGTGTGCCCAATCCTCGGACTTCCAATGAAGTTCAGTATGACCAAAGGCTCTTCAACCAATCCAAGGTACAAAGAGTCTAGAAATAGCATGTATTAGCTGTTGATGAATACCAATCCTCAGGGAAAAGGAAATTAACATACTAGTATCCTCCAATTTTAAAGACCACTACGCTAAAGCAGTCAGTTGTTAGGGAGCATCACATTTAACCTAAGAACCCAAAGCGGGTATGAACAAAAGTTAATGGACTTTGTGACTGTTCTTTAATGACCTTTTTATTTGCAGTTCAGATTATTGAAAATGTGAGCTATAAATGAGCAAGGGTTTTTACTCTTCGCAAGAATGTAATCAGATTCAACTTTTAATAAATAATAACATGTACATTTTTAACATCCTCTGTTTTTCCACAGGGTATGGACAGTGGTTTTGCAGGTGGAGAAGATGAAATTTACAATGTTTATGATCAAGCCTGGAGAGGTGGTAAAGATATGGCCCAGAATATTTACAGGCCCAGTAAAAATCTGGACAAGGACATGTATGGTGATGACCTAGAAGCCAGAATAAAGACTAACAGGTACCAAGGCAGACAGTTTAGTTTGTGTCTGCACCAGTGAAAACAAAGTAGTTCATGGTCATTTCTTTTTCCCTAGATTTGTTCCCGATAAGGAGTTTTCTGGTTCAGACCGTAGACAAAGAGGCCGAGAAGGACCAGTTCAGTTTGAGGAGGATCCTTTTGGTTTGGACAAATTTTTGGAAGAAGCCAAACAGCACGGTGGCTCTAAAAGACCCTCAGATAGCAGCCGCCCCAAGGAACATGAGCATGAAGGCAAGAAGAGGAGAAAGGAGTAGATACTTTCTTCAGAGTGAATGAACTATTATTCATAACCCTAATGATGAAAGTCATATAGGGGAACACTTTGTAAATGGCCAGGATGAAAACTAAATCTGGGTGTCAGAGCCCAGCACTACTTTTTATTATAGGAGAAAGGGGGGGATGGAAAAATTCTACTTTGAATTATTTAGTTTTTTTTAAAGAGTGGGTTGTGTTTGTGCTTTCTCCCACCTTTTGGCATTTACAGAACATACTGCCCCACACATGAAATTAAGGCCACTTCCCTTTCGAGTGACATTAGTACTTTGGGGTTAATATTTTGTCTAAGAATGACTGCTTACAAATAAAGTTAGCCCACAGTGCGTAGAAAGAAGGATGTTCACATATCGGAACTGTCCTGCCAAATGATGTTGGCCCCGGTTGTGCTCTGTTTTAATTTGGAGTGGGGAAAGTACGCTCTTGCTTGGTGCAACTATCTGTTTCCAATAAAAACATTTAGACAGAATTTCCAGTTTTGTTTACTTTATTTAATAGGCAGTGATGTTCTCAAAAATCCCTCTCTTCATCAGATGTTTGGTCCCCTTGCAAAGCTTTGGGTTTTTGAACTTGAACATGGAGCTGGGAAGAAAAAAGCAATCACATAATAAGCACTCTAAAGAAAGGCAATGTCTGCAAAAACATTAAAACTGAAAACTGTTGTTTTATTAGGAAGTCAGTCAGCACCAGGAAGTCAAAGGATGTTATTTGTTCCTTGTACTTAAGACTCTCTGAACTTCAATTAAAAACTGTACATCAGTCTGGCCCAAGGTCACATAGTAAGTGGAAAAGCCAGGATTTCAACCAGGGTCTCCCTGCTGTTTCCACTGTTGTGTGTTGCATATACCTCGCTAGCCATTAAAGTGTCTTCTTGTACTTCCCTTTCCAGACCTTTTAGAACTGGGCACTCTCCCACCACCACCATTCTTTAACAAACATTAAATTACACATCTTCCAAAGTCCCTGTCATTTCACACTTCTGACCTATTTAACTGATATACAGAAAGCTCATGACATGATACAGAAAAATATTTACCTTTACTCCATCAATAACATGATTTTCCTGTTGTAGTGCATTGTGAAGTTCTTCTTCTGAAGAAAATTGAATCCAGCCCATACCTCTGTGAAAGCCAGTCTCTTTGTCCTAAAAACTCAAAATTTAGGAAGAGATTAATAATCATGAACTTGAGAAAGTTTCCAGGAGTTCCAAATCAAACTACCAACTTTTTCATCTGCCAAAGTGGAGTAAAACACATTTTAATAAATATAAAAAACCCTGCTTTGATACAAATACTCTATTTACCCAAAGCTTAATCTCTTAATCATAACACTCTCTCTGCTTCTCTACTGCCACTGGAGAAATAAAATATGAGTAAAGAGCTTTCTGTGTCATTCTAGATATAAACCATTAACAGCAACAGTCAAGCGAAATTTTGATCACATAAAGAAATACTCTTCCTGTTTCTAACTTCTTCACTTCTAGAAACTAGAAAATTAACCCTTAAAACCTAGGTGCGTTTCTAGTAATTTCTGAGATTAACCACCCTCATCACAACTACCACCATTATCATCACATGCTCCTAATGAAAAAGGGAAAAAAAGTTACCCTTATTTACCTAGTTCTAGACTTCTGGTTAATTTAAGCAGTTCTGCTACTTCCCTTTGTGCAAAAGACAGAGTGCTTATCATTCAACCTATACATCAGATTCTATATGTCTTATACATCAGAGATTCTAGTGTGCTTAGACGTACCCTGCCCAGCCCTCCAGCCCTTCTATGTAAAAAAGGCCAAGATGTCTATTCACTCAATGCACATCATCAGTCTTGTTACAAAGTTATGTTGTGCTCTGCCCCCAAAAACACATTCTTGGAAATTGCCCCCATATACCTGGAAGGTAAGTTTATAAGATTAACCTAGAACACAGGAAAAGTTTCTGTTAATGTCCCAGTGATTCACTCCTTACCTCAGATAGATAGGACGATTTCTAAAGCACTCTACTCCACGTGGCCATTTCCATTTGTAAAGGCATTAACATTTTTGTGCTAAAATTTAGATACTATGTATCTAAAATTGGAACCTGCATTTCTAACTTGAGTACAATGAGCTTGTTACTAGAAACTAATTTTCTTCCTGTTACACACTTACTTAATTTTCCCAAGAATCAAAACCTCATGTTTAAAATCTGTTAACTCTGGCTCCTAAGTTCTTTTAAGAGGGAAATAGCAACCAAGAAAAATGTTACCTTTTGGAGAAACTTTTTTTATTTTTTAATATTTTTATTTATTTATTTTTTGGCCGCATGGCATGCGGGATCTTGGTTCCCCAACTAGGGATCGAACCCTTTGCCCCCTGCAGTAGAAGCACGGAGTCCTAACCACTGGACTGCCAGGGAATTCCCAAGAAACATTTTTTTCAATGCTCTTCAAAAAATACAAAGTTCATCACTTTTTTTTTTGGAGGGGGGGTACACGGGCCTCTCACTGTTGTGACCTCTCCCGTTGCGGAGCACAGGCTCCAGACGCGCAGGCTCAGCGGCCACGGCTCAAGGGCCTAGCCGCTCTGCGGCATGTGGGATCTTCCCGGACTGGGGCACAAACCCGTGTCCCCTGCATTGACAGGTGGACTCTCAACCACTGCGCCACCAGGGAAGCCCAATTTCATACACTTTTAAAACTATTTTTTATGCTTATAGATTTTCATGTCTGTAATACGCATGCTCATTTTTTTAATCAACTATAAATCCCATTGTATCAATGAATTAGTATCTATTTAACCAACCCCACTGACGAACACTTAGATTTTCCAATTATGATACTATTAAACAATGCTGTTTTGAACGTTCTTGACCTCACGTTTCTGTAGAATAAATTCCTAGAAATGGAACTGCTACATCAAAGGCAAATTCTTATTGTTAATAGATTTTGCCAAATTACCCTTCAGTGAAGGTATCAGTTAACTTCTCAACAATTTCAGTACCAGTTTCCCTACACCTTTACTAGCACTGGATATGCATAATCTGTTAGATCTTTGTAAGGCAAGTAACGTTTAACCAAGCGTTAAGAATTTAAGTTGATACTTTACCACAGCCTTTTCAGTGCCATGAGGAAAAAAGCAGTTTTAGTGAAGCATGTGTAAACTCTGTGTATTCACGTCACACACCCCAAAAAACAGTAATCTAGAGAGTCCACAGAAAAAGACAGCCCAGGATAAAGTAGAACAAATCTATAGATTGATTTTTTTAAGACTTTTTTTTGGAATTAAAGGACTCCATTACTTTTTTTTTAACTTATTTACTTATTTATGCCATACCCCGAGGCTTGTGGGATCTTAGTTCCCCCACCAGGGATTGAACCCACGCCCTCCACAGTGAGAGCACAGAGTCCTTACCACTGGACCGCTAGGGAATTCCCTATAGATTGATTTCTAAACCCTCATGAGGAGGCAAAGAAAATGTAACAAATATAAACACACATAAAAAGCACTCAACTCAATGAGGATAAAGGTTAAAATATTCTCCACCAGTTAGTTTGATAAAATTACCCTCTACTCTCTGAAGTCCTTATTACAACACTGTAATAGACAAAATTCCAAAACAGCCCCAAGATCTCCATGTGTCCCACCATGTTGACCCTGTATAGTCTCTCCCCTTGAATGTGGGCAAGGCCTATGACACGCTTCTAACCGTAAGAATATAGCAAAAGTGATGGGATATTGCTCCCTTGATCAGGTTATACAGCAAGGATGATGGGGTGTCACTCCAAAGACTACATTATAAAACTATCTTACCGGACCAGAGAAACTCCCTTGCTGACTTTGAAGCAAGCTGCCACATGGGAGAGAAGCTGGCTAACAAGGAACTGCAGGCAGTTCCTAGGAGCTGAAAGCAGCCTCCAGCTGAAAGCCAGAATGATAGCAGACACCCCACTCCTACAGCTGAAAGACTGATTCTACCAACAACCTAAGGGAGCTTGGAAATCAGTCGTTCCCAGTTGAGCCTCTGATGAGACTGCAGCTCCAGCTGACACCTGGATTGCAGCTACGTGAAACTCTGAATAGAGGACCCAGCAAAGCTATGCCTGGACTCCTGATCTGTACAAACTGTGAGATAATGTATGTGTGTTGTTTTGAGCCATTAAGTTTGTCATAATTTTATGCAACAATAAAAAACTAACACAAATACCTCAAATACCTAGGATAAGGTTTATATTTTTAAAGCAGTATCACCCATAATTTAATCAACAAAGACTGAACAGCTTCACTTCATTACAAATTCTATAAATTGATAATGCTTTCACACAAAAAAATCAAGAATTAGAGGATAACATTATTACTTTTTTTAAAAAAGATAATACTCACAAAAGGAACAGTGCACTTTCGTACATGGCCAAATTGTGAAAAGTGTTCTCTCAGTTCACCTGTATAAGAAGAGAAAACTATTAAGAGTTGTTAATTTTGTATCGTCCATCCTAGATTGATATAGAAACCAAAAGGGCTCCTAGAGCTCCCAAACTTCTTGTGAACAGGAGTTAGTTACTTTGTATTCCCTTGAAGCCTTAAGATCTAGGAAATAGCTATGGTATTGATTATAAAATTGTAATGTACTAGATTTGGGAAGGTGATGAGGTGGGAACATGGACAGATAAATTGCTGAGTTGACTAATCTTCATCCCCAGCAAATACTGAGTGTCTTCACCACACCAGGTACTATGCTAAACGCATGGATTATAATCCTTCAGAAGATTACACAGAAGACAGAAAAACAATTACAGTACAGCATGTTGTTAGCTATATTAGAGATTTCCAAATAAAATCTCAATTTACTTGCCTTTCATTATTTACAGTTTACATTAGGTTATATCGTTGTTACTCTTAAAAGTTTGTTGAGTCGACCCTACCTATCCTTCCTGCCTTACTTCCCATTGCATGCCCATAGTTACTTTCTAGTACAACAAATGAAAATCTGTGTATCTGTCCTGTGGATTCCTGTCTTTGCCTGCTGTTCTTTCCCTTTAACATGTAGTAATCCAATCTCCTTTTACCTAAATTGTATCTATCCTTCAAGACCCAGGCCAAAAACATTCACAGATTTTATTGGGCTCCTACTGCAAAACAAGACAACATACTAGCCCAGTGAGGCCTTAAAGATGAATAGTAGATTATTTTAAAGATCAAAAACTACATGATCGGCGTGCCCGCGTCCAGGAAGTGTGGGGTGATGCTGTAAACGCTGGGGTGAGAGACTAATGTGTGGAAACTCTGCACCCCGCACCTGCTGCAGTAGCTGTGCAGGGCTGGGTGGGTGCGGGATCCGTACGTCATGAAACTCTCGGCACCCAGGAAGAGCGTGAAGCGTGAGACTGGGACGAGGAAGTGTGGGTGCTACTTTTTCCTGCACAGCCTGCAGCTGCAAACCAGAACTCACAGGTTTGCAGGGGCCCAGGCTCAAATTTAACCGTGCAGCAGTGGTTCACCCCCAGCGTAGTTCACCAGGCCTGGGGACTCGAAGGTGTCCAACAAACTTGGCCGTATGCATGCAGCTGAGGCCTCACAGCTTCCCCAATGTCTCCAGCGCTCTGGCTGCGCGCCCAGGTGTATCTCGCTGAAGGGGACACGGAGGGCGCCGGCAGCTTCAGGGCTTGCTGCACACCTCTGGAGCCCGCCTCCCCCAGAGCGTCTGCTGAATCCTTACCAGATCCCACCTGGCCGCCGCTGGCCTCCTCCCCGCCGCGTGGCTGCCCACCAGAACTTGGATAAGTGGGTACCGCGTGTCCCTGACCGGATGGCTGCGCAGATGGCGGCAGGATCCCCGGGTTCCTTTTGGCCCCGAAGCTGAACGTTCGCGCTGCTCCTCACTCTGCCCAAAGTGCCTGCAGCCTTCAAGTGTGTGCCCACCGCCCCTGGTTTCCCAGTAAGTTACTGAGCAGCCTCACTGCATCAGCCCGACTGACCACTTGTGCTGTGAAGAGACCCTTCCCTGGCCCTGTGAAACAGCCTTTACCGGCCTGCGACTCTGGCTGAGCCCATCAGCTGCTCCTTCTCCTAACTACTGTTCTCTGTTGTCGACGCAAATCAGCAGCCAGCCTTAAAATACTGAAACACTGAAAATACTGCTGACCTTTTAGCTAGCAGGCAGCAGCAGGCAGAAGAGGTCAAAATAAGCATTGTTGAGGCGCAGTCCGCTTGCGCCCCGAGCCGCGCACGCGCGGTGACGGTAAAATGGTGGAGTTGGTACCTTTCGCGGTTCCCATCGCGGGTGACAAAACCTTGCTGGTGTGGGAGCTGAGCTCTGGACCCACGGCCGAGGCCTTGCAATCTTCTCCCAGTTTGGCCTTCTGTATTCGGTCCGAGTCTTCCCAAACGCAGCAGTGGCCAGTCCTGGGTTCTATGCCATCATCAAGTTTTATTCAGTAAGGGATGCTCACAGAGCCCAAAAGCCATGCGTCCAGAAGCAGCTTTTTCAGACATCTCCAGTGAAGGTTCGTCTCAGCACCAGACGTAAGGCGGTTCAACATAATACGCCTGCCCTAAACAGCTCCAGATGCCAAGAATTGGCAAATTACTACTTTGGTTTCAATGGGTGGTCAAAAAGGATCATCAAGAGGTGGTGTTGCCCTCCCACAAGTGCAGGAGTCCCGAAGTTGGCATGGCTGAGGAACCTTTGGATAACTTGCAGGAAGGGTCATTATCATTCCTTATGAAAAGGAAGGTAACCCAGAAGGTTGCTATTCAGAAGGCTACGAGAGATGCATTCCAGAAACTGCTGATTGTGGTTTTAGAAAGTGGTAAAATAGCTGTGGCATATAGACCGTGTGAAGAGGTCACAGATGCTAGAACCGAAGAGGAACTACAGGATTTAATTCAAGTATGTGGAGATAAAAACTCAAGGGGTACACAGCCAGTGTAGCCATAATTCAAAACAACCAGCAGGATTTGGAAGACTTTGGCATGTCTACTCAGCTGTCATCCTTCGGAAAAGGTAAAACTCTGAAACTGCTTTGGAGGCAGGGAATTTCTAGGACTTTTCCAAGTCCCGAGCCTTGTCTCTGGCCCCTTATTTGAAGTTTGGAGAGCAGGATTGAGGGCCATCAGTGTACGTCTACAGTTGTGGACACAGGAGAAGACACAGACCTTTTAGAACTCCCCTCTAATAGAATTGCAGGGATTTGGGAAGAAAGTAACTATGGCCTTAAGTGTGATTATGCTACAGTGTTTAAAAACTATTCCTGCCTTTCAAGTAAGGTATATCACCCAGATCTCAGCATCTCATATATATCTTGTGTTAAATATTTTGCCGAAGAACCTTTCTGTAAACCAATTATATGGATGCCTCAAATTAGGGATTAAGTTGTCAACGTAATTTCTAAAAGAAAACATTAATGTACTGCATATAGGATTTTTATTAAAAAGGAGCAAAAAATGTGTTTCATGTCATTGAGAGCTTAATTTGGGGCTAGATTTCTGATTATTTAACTCACCCCAGTGTTGCAAAGTTTGTTTTTACGGGAAGAAAGTAGAGAAAGAAAAGGTGGTTATGTTCTGAAAAATGTAAAAATTTTGAAAGTTTTCCTGTACAATATAATTATTTTAATTCAATTTAAATCAGTCAGGGAAACTTCAGACGCATCCATGTTTGGGCTTTAAGAAGTTTAGCTTCCTGTGAAATGTGAGAGGAAAGGATTCCATATTGATACTAAAGATTTCGGAAACCTGATTATAACAGCAGATCCTTTCCTAAATGAGGCCAATTTTGGAATCAGTTCCATTTAGAAACCATTATGTGCTAGGCACTGGAAATAAGATGAAGCTCCTTCTCTCTTGGAGTTTAGGTGTTAAAGGTGTACCAGACAATTAAAAAGGACTAAAATTAAATAGATTATGAAAAGGACTGTGAAGAAAGTAAACTGGGTGCTAGTTACAGTATTTCAAGAAAATTACTTAACATGCTGACTTTAACATTCTAAGTGTCTTCTCCATGTGTGCACACAGGGTAGACCTCTGAAAAGTGACACTGTAGTTTTTTCTAGATTAATGGCTCTGTTGAGACAAGGTGGGATGTGGGAAGTTTGCCCATGCTAATTTAACGGCCATTCACTTGGTTTTAGACTCTCTTTCCCAGAATGAATTGCTCACCTGCCCCAAACCCCTTCTACAGAAGTTCTGGAGTCATCACTGATTCAGTGGTAACCCCTAATAACAGAGTGGTGAATTAATAATGAGACGTGAATACTGAGAGTTTGGAGGAAATGGCAACATTTTATTTTATTTTATTGTTTTTTATTTTTTTAACATCTTTGTTGGAATATATTTGCTTTACAATGGTGTGTTAGTTTCTGTTTTATAACAAAGTAAATCAGTTATACATATAAAAAAAATAAGCATTGTTCACCTAGCAGAGTCAAACTGAGGCACACACAGACCTTCAGGGATGTGAGTGTGTAGTGTGTGAGTAGCTGTGCTAAAGTTGGGAGTAGTAAAGTTGATGACCCACAATACTATGTTAAAACACACCAGTGGATCCATAGAGAAACTGGATGTTAACCTCAATATAGGACAAAAAGTCACTTATTTAAATTCGTTCTCTAAGAACAGGAAGTAAAAGAAGAAACAATACATTAATTTGTCCATCTCTACCAAGAACAAATTAACAGCTCTGGGAAGCATAGATAGGAAGCTGAACCGTTCTCTGGAGATTGATGTGATCATTGGGCATGGCCAGAGGAGAGACCCCACAAAATGAACATAGATCCTCTTCCCTGAGGTGTAACAGTTAAACAGTGAGGAGTTTTCAAAAAATTGCTTCCTGAATTAGGTAGTGACATCTACACATATTGGCTGCAAGCAGAGATGTACAACTCCACCCACAATCTAAATTCAGTCATTCTTAACATTTTGTCATATACACTTATCTATATGCATGCATATATATGTAGTTTTTCAAAAACATTTTTAAGTAAGATACACACATCAGTGCCATTACGTCTCTCAACACTTCAGCACTCCTGTCCTAGGAATAAAGACATAATTTATAGCCACAATATCATTATCACACTTACAAGTCAATGATAATTTCCTAATTTCATCTAACTCCCAGTGTAATAGGGAAGAACTTTTGTATTCTATGACAAGTTAATCACTAAAGGGATGTTGCCTATAAAGCTTAAATTATACATAATGGGGCTTCCCTGGTAGCCCAGTGGTTGAGAATCTGCCTGCTAATACAGGGGACACGGGTTCGAGCCCTGGTCTGGGAGGATCCCACATGCCGCGGAGCAACTAGGCCTGTGAGCCACAACTACTGAGCCTGTGCTCCGCAACAAGAGAGGCCGTGATAGTGAGAGGCCCACGCACCGCTATGAAGAGTGGCCCCCAACTTGCCACAACTAGGGATAGCTCTCGCACAGAAACAAAGACCCAACACAGCAAAATAATTAATTAATTAATTAATTAATAAACTCCTACCCCCAACATCTTCTTTAAAAAAAAAAAAAAATTATACATAATGGCCCATCTCTGGGAACCCTGCCTCCCTGGTAATGAGTGTTAAGCTAAAATACCTTTGTTTAGCTCATAGGAAATGTCCGGACCAGGCCCACCTGTGAATGGCTGTACCAAAGAAGAAATTAACACATCCCCTCCGGAGTCTGGCTGGAACCAGGGGTTTACCCGCTTCCCTTTCAGCATAAAAGAAGCCTGAATTTTAACTCAGGGAAGGTGTTTCTTTGGAACACTAGTCCACCGTCTTCTTGGTCTGCTGGCTTTCCGAATAAAGCTGCTATTCTTTGCCCCACCCAACAACTCATCTCTCAATTTACTCGCCTGTTGTGCAGTGAGTAGCACAAACTTGGACTTGGTAACACCAGTATATATTTTAAACTTCCAAATTGTTTCCTAAATGTGTTTTTTAAATTTCCCCCCTCAACACAGGATCTATTAAAAATCACACATTTGAAAAAAACAAAAAACTACATGATCGCTTTCTCTTCTGTACTACAGTGCCTGTACTTTCACTGATTTACATTTCATGTTACCTGTTTCACCACCCTAGTTCATTTAAACCTCACTGGTTCAAAAACTGCCTATATTTGTTGTTTGTAAGTCTCCTCACCCCCACCACTATACCATAAGCTTGCCAAGTGTTGAGTCCACTATGTCCACAGTGATTGTGTATCAACAGGGCGATATTTGCTGAATGAATAAATAAATGTCCAGTAATCCTTCAACCAGCCACAGGGGCTAAATTTCTGTAGCGCTCTAATAGTTGATCAAACCAAGGTCAGGCTCTCACACAGAACATATTACTGGAGGATAAACAAAATAGTTTTAAACCAGGTATTAAAAGTTCTAGAAAACATTCACTTCCAAAACAAACTAGCTCTAGAAAGTAACCCTTTTCCCAAATTACCTACAACTGTTATGGAAAAACAGCTGCAAACACCAAGAACAATGCCTACCACATAACAGACACTCCTTAAACATCTGCTGAATGAATGAACTGAGAGAGGCTGTAGTCAAGGTCGTATTTTATACACTCTTTAAGGATCTTGAGCAAGTCCATTATGGTCTGGAAACGCATCTGCAAGATGCTTGCAGAAACCCCTCGGCCTTTCCAGTTTCACAGGGCCTAAAGCAAGACATTCTGCTGGGTGTGGTCTGAGAAGGTGGGGCACAAACTGATCTATTTCCCATTCTACTACCCACACTCATTCCATTCCTTGTTTAAGGGAGCTGACCTGATACATGAATGTCTGCAAAAGTGACCATGGATTTTTAAAGTTTTGTAAGCATATGTAAAAACCTTAACTCAAAACTGCAGCTGACAAAAATCAACGTTGGTGAGAGATTTCAGTACTGATTACTCCCAGCCCTCTATCTCCAGCCTAGGCCTCTCCCATGAGCTTCAATTTTTGTAATCATGAAAACAACTATCATTTATTGAGTACTTACTCTGTATTGAGCACAAGTCTAAGCAGTTTACATATAAATTCATTTAATCCAATCAACAATCCTAGGAGAAAGTTATTATTGACTCCATTTTGTAGATGATGAAACTGAGGCACGGTAGTGAGCCCTTTTCCCCAGTTACTTCCGTTAGTCAGGTTACACAACTACCAAATGGCCAAGCTGGAACTCTAACCCAAGGAGTACGGCTTCAGAGTGCATTTCTCCATCGATACACACCGTCCTCTGTCCAACTAACGGAGACCTCACAGGTTTTTCAAACTAAACACATTTAAACTTTACTCCTCATCTTCTTTCGATCTGCTTCTCCTACATTCTAATCACGAAATTCACCAACGCTAAAAACCTGTAAGTCATTCCACCCTTTCTCCCATCCGTACTCTTCCCCCATTCAAGCCATCTGTCGATTTTGTTTGGTTAACATAAGTGAATCTGACTCTTCCTTCTATCACTACCCTGAAATCCTCAGTTTTGAACTAAATCACTGAAACTACTTTTGCCACTTTGAATCCATCCTCCACCCTGCCGTCAATATAACCCCTTCTATATCGTTAGTCTTAAGTTTCCACGTAATTAAACCTTTAAACTCCGAAAGGCTAGAGGCCGTGAATACGTGCCCCAAAACCTCAAGGGGGATCCCTAAACGGCTAATGGCAAACAAAATTTCTTTCTACTCAGTGGCTTGCTCAGGAGCATACTCAGCCGCCTTAATCCAACCACCACGCTGATTTAAGTGCTCCGCAGAAAGCAAGGTTTTTCAGGATTGCTTGGACCTAAAACTTCCGCCCTTACTACATCTCCAACTCACTCGAGGCCGCGGTCCATGGAATTTTTCTGACAAACGCAACCGGCCGGCGGATATTCGTACGCAGTGCCACTGCTGTCCTCGCTGCCGATGCCGCCATCTTCCGAATGAGAGACCTCCAGTGACCTGAGGTCACGACCCCGGAAGAGCCGGCCTGATCCGGAGCACGGAAATCAGTTTCCGGGTCAAAGGAGGCCGGGCAGCGAGATGGGGGAGATGGGGAAGATGGCGGCCGCCGTGGGGTCTGTGGCGACGCTGGCGGCGGAGCCTGGGGAGGACGCCTTTCGGAAGCTTTTCCGCTTCTACCGGCAGAGCCGCCCCGGGACCGTAGACCTGGGAGGGGTCATCGATTTCTCGGTAGCCCACGCAGCCCGCGGCACGGGGCCTGGTGCCCACAAGGTACGGAGAGAGGAGCGGCGCGCACCTCCCCGTCGCCACGCCTCGCTTCTTGGAGAGGCTTCAGTGTTCTCCTAACCTCTTTTGCCTTCCAGACTGATGATTATTGAGCGATCCCGCCTTCCATGGGTGCACAGTTGAACTGCCCAGAAAGTATCACACTTTGACGATGAAGGGCTCTATTGACCATTATCTCCACGCAGCTATTCTTGGCTGCGGCCTCGGTCAAAAAATGCCTGGGAATTGGTGTTTATTCCTTACATTAACTGTCCATTTGAATTTGCACCTAGATTTGTGTGAAAACACGTAAACCGTGTTCGCAAACGTTACGGTAGCGTTCTACAGCTTGAAACCAGTTACCCTAGTCTTCCTAGAAACCGTTGTCCATAAAAGGCCCTGTCTTCTCTGGGACTTTTAGAAAGAGAGCATTGAAAGATTCTGAGATAATCCCTCCAGGTTGAAAGTAAAGGGCAACTGAATCCAAGCACTATACATTATTTCTACCTTATTTCTGCATTATTCCTCATGGAAATTGAAGAAAACACGGGGAGAGGGGAAGGGGACGCAGGGAGAATCACAACTATAACGTATGTTTCTTTTCAGTCGCTTTAACACTGAAGATAGATCCCTAATTTAACATCGGTGTTGTCCACAGATGGCTGGATGAGGCATTCTTTTCAAGCTTAGTAATAGATCTAAGTAACAAAATTGGAATGCTATAGTAACATCATATTTGTCTAGAGCTCAGCTTCTTAGAAACTTCATTTGTTAGCAGAGATGGTCTTAGAGTTGTCAAAATAACATAGAGAAAGTACAGGAATAGTGTACTTGGCTCATGGAAGAACCCCTCAGACTTTCATTAACTCCTTTTGCCCATATTTTACCGTAATACTTACATAATTTTTAAATGTAAGCCACCTGAGAAGGGGACATTGTATCTGGCACAGTACCTAAAACAGTAAGTACACAGTAAATGCACTGTCTATTGAGTACATAAAAACATGGGTAGTATTTCATTCTCCAGCTCAAAACAGATTGAAAGTAGCAAATTAGAGAAGAAGAAAGTTGCTATTAATAAGACATCAGATGAGAGCGGAGGAGAAAGTGATGGCTAACAGTCTGACAAGGGAGGAAGCAGACAAACTTTAAAAGGCTGAGAGGTTTGATTCAGCTTAGAATATGATAGATTAGGTCCACAAACTTCTTTCCAGTTTGAGGGTGTTGCTGAATTACAGTGCAGTATTAAGTACGATCTATTTAAGAAATCATTATGAAATGTTTGAAATAAAAACATTCTGTTCTCTGGGTACTTGAAAGAGTTAGGTGGTCAGGACTCTCAGAGAGTTTCAGATAGCCATTTCATTATAGAGGCTGGATATACAGCAGCCACTTGTTGGTAGTTTGTCTGGAAATCTACGCTCTTGGCAAAGTTAATAGATTAAGAGATCATCATATCTTTTGGGGAGAGAACATTGGAGGTATTCTAAGGCAAGCCAGACCCTAAGTTTATTATTAATGTAAGAATAGTTTGGTTTTTTTAAATATCCTTAGTTACTTTAGTGACTGAATATTGGATTTCTCAACTAGTTTAATGAGCCATCCATAAGATACTCCTAAATGCAAAGAAGCCTTCATAGGTCCCTTAAAAGCTTAATTTTTAAGTAACTAGCAAAGACAAAAAGTTAACAAGTTTCATTTTGAAGTTCCATCTAAGAGAGCAAATATTGTACTTCTAGCAAACAGGATTCCCAATGTTTTATTGAACCATTTTTTCTGAGTGGTTTGAGTACTCACCCTGCCCAACCTGGTGTTCCTCATAGCTCTGTTTAAATACCATCTGTGTACAAGTTCCTCAGGAGCGTTATTGTTAGCCCTAACCGAAGTAAATAGCATTGTGACTTAGAGTATTCCATATACCAAGCACCTTTCATAATTCAGAGTCCTATAAGAAATCACAAAGGTGTGGTATCATAGGAAAAGATAGTCTTAAAGGCCAAAGTTAGTCTGCTTCTCATCACTACTTCAATTTTGTATAGCCCTGTTGTGTTATTAGTACATAGCTGAGGAAACTGAGGTTCTAAGAAGTTAAGTGACTTATCTAAGTCATGCATTAAGTAAGTGATAGAGCTAAGTTTAGTACCCCAAACTTAGGACTCCTAACTGCCCCATATCAGAAATGCCTTTAGAGGTTTGAGATTCTCACAGTTAATCTGTAAAATAGCTCTAACCCACTGACTTCTGTTTCCTTCCTGCCAGGTGGTCAAATCTCACCTAAACGTGTCCTCAGTCAGTGACCATGATGCGTACAGAGCTGGACTTCAGCCCGTAAGCAAGTGGAGAGCCTACGGTCTCCAGGGCTATCCTGGTGAGTGCACTTGAGCTCAGAAGGCAAAATCAATCATTTGTCTAATTTTGGAGGAGGAGTTATAATCAAGTAAATAGACAAAGAAGAAAACTAAACACACAAATGTTCCACTCCCAAACCCCTCCTGAATTCTGCCATGTCTAAGATTTCCATTTATTTGGCATTCCCAAAGGATAGAACAGGAATCAGTAATGCCTGCCTTATAGTGCAGAACGTGACAAACCAGGTGCGAGTCAAAAATTAGGGCACTGACTCTGGGCTCCCTGCTGCAGCTCTGAACATCTCCTCTGGCAAAAGAAGCACTTTGAATTGATAGAGTAACTCATAATGTTCATTCAGGTCGCAAAATCCCTACATTCACGAATGGCATAACAACTTAAAAATTGTTGCTATCATCAAGACTGAATTTTTGAAAAGAGAATTAAAGTTAATGAGATCAAAAGTCCTAAAAGACTAAATAATCTAGAATTTTGAATTTTAATGATATCAGGTAGTTCATTTTACAGGTAGAGAAATTAATGATGAAGAGTGGGTAATGTTACTAACCTTTTTTCTAGGCTCATGGGACCATTGTGTTGATAGATTAATTATCATGAATGATTTAGAAAATTTGTAAATGCCTTTGGCCAAACGATTTTATATTTGCATCCTGTTTCTAGAAGACATAAAGTTAACATTGCACTTGTGATTTCAAATATGGGTCAAAAGCAAGAAAAATTCCTTTAAAAAAAATTAATTTTCGTTGTACCAAGGGCCAGGTCTGTGTTACAGTTATTAGTACATTCTCAGCACTGAAGTATATGTTGATAACATTGGAAAGGGTAACAGCTTTAAAACTTTTATAAAAGGCCTTGTGTACTTTAGTTCTATATTAAAGAACTAAAGACCAGTTTTGTGTCTGAAGTCACAAAGAAAACAGTTGAAATGTGGCTTTTATATATGAAAGCATTGCTCTTCATGAGTTTGAGTAAATGAGCATACATCACCAGTAGTGTTTTGTGCACCTTTTGTTCTTGAATGCTGCTCTTTACCTTTCAGGCCTTGCTCCTGTTTTCACGGCCATGTTTCTGTTGTTGTGCCTTCTTCCCTTAACAGATTGTTCAGACTACAAAGTTATCAATCCCACTTCGGTTTTCTGTTGTCCAGGTTGGAGTATGCCTCATTTTATTGTGCTTCACAGATACTGTTTTTTGTTTGTTTGTTTTTCTTTTTTACAAACTGAAGGTTTTTGGCAACGCTGCATTAAGCAAGTCTATCAGTGCCATTTTTCCAACAGCATTTGCTCATTTTGTGTCTCTGTCACATTTTGATAATTCTCGTAATATTTCAAACCCTCCACCAGCAAAAAAAGTTACAACTCATTAAAGGCTCAGATGATGGTTAGCATTTTTCAGCATTATTTTATATAATTAAAATAAATAAATTAAAATTTTTAATTAAAGTGTGTTCATTGTTTTTTTAGACATAATGCTATTGCACAGTTAATAAAGTACAGTAGAGCATAAGTATAAGTTTTATATGCACTGGGAAACAAAAAATTCATGTGACTTGCAATATTTGCTTTATTGCCGTGGTCTAGAGCCAAAGTCGCAGTATCTCTGAGGTATGATTGTACTTGCTATTTGAGGTTTCCTAGGACTTCACACTTAAGCCACATCATTTGAGTTGGTACCTCATTATGTTATGTTTCCTGCCATTGTAAGCTGCATTTAAGTGCAGTACCATGTCCAGAACATGGGAAAGGAGTCTCCTCTTACTCTGACTTGATCAGAAGGATTATGTTTACTTCCGGATCCTGCTTATTCTGAAGGAATCTGAGTATACCACAAGCTGTCCTTACAAGAGTGAGCAGGAAGGTGATGGGTCTGAAGACTGAAGCTGAGCCTGGGAAAGAGTAGACCTGAGTGGGAACATGACAGCATCAAACATTTGAAAATTTGTTGTACACAAAAAGGGGTGGGAAGCAATGCATACTAGTGATTAAGGTCTGACACCAGACTACATGGCTTCATGTCCTGGTTCTATCACTTCCTACTGTATGATCTTGGGCAAGTTTCTTAATCTCTCTTGGCCTCAGTTTCCGCATATGTAAAATGTGTCTAAAGGTAGTACCCACTTCATAAGGTTAGGATTAAATGTGAGTGTACATGTAAAGTACTTAGGTCAGTGCCTTGCACATAGTAAATGCTCAGTAAATGTTAGCTACAGAGTTAGAGGCATTTATCAAGAAGAATTGACAACTGATTTGGGGTTGCTGTATGTGTCAGGACCTGAGACCAATACATGAAAAATTAAAAAGAGGCAAATTTTAACTCCATAAAGGGAAGACAACAGTTGTCTGGAATGGACTGCCTATAAAAGTATTCAGTTTCCTGTCACTGTTCAAACTTGAATTAGATCAGAAGTATTCTTCCTTTGATGTGATATCTTTGTGGGTATTACAATATTCTTATTTTGTGAAATAGTGGTGATAGCAGACAGTAGGTTATTGGAAATTTTTTTCATATTTTTTTTTCTTTAAAAATATTGACAGTCCTGTTACTCCTAAATTACTTGGAGAATTTGACTAATACATGACATGCAGAAGTGGCCTCCACACTTATAAGTGAATGTCCATTCCTGTCCTCCAATTTTAGAGGAAAAGGGATTGCTTCTGTTCAAAACCACTCCCTTCACCCTTTAATCACACCTTCTTTTACCCCTTCCAGCTTTCAAGACCTTGCTGTGGTCCTTTCTTCTCTTCTGTTTTCAACCAGTTCCTTTCTGCTGGCTCTTTGCTCATGTAAGCATGCTTAGGTCTTTCCAAACCCTAAAAACAATAAACTCCCCCCTTATTCTTCTGTGACTACTCAGCCTTTGTTTCCTTTCACAGCCAGACTTCTAAAGGCATTATCTGTATAACCGTCTCTACTGTTCTATCTCCAGGTACTTAGGACAAAGTTTTTCATCTCCTTATCTCTAATTCTTAAGAAAGTACATATAGTGTATGTTTGTTGAATGTTTGATGAATGAATCCTTAACCATGCATAGGATTCCAGTTAAGTATTGTTATTCGTCTTTTACAGAGGAAAAATGGTTAGGTATTTGCCTACTGAGCAGATGTCTATACCACCTTTCTTCCCTGTTATAGTGATCAGAGTTCAAAGGAAGCAGAAATCACACCAATTATTTTAACAGATGATTTTATATAAAAAAAATCATTAGCCAGATATTAGAAAACAAAAAAGGCAACACTGAGATATCACAAAAGTAGTAACTACAGGAAGCAGTTTCCACCTCTCTAAATGATACCTGGTGAAATTTGAGAGGTGACTCGTCAGTTTCGGTTCTGAAGTTTGCTTTGGAATAACACAATTGATAATTGTGTAATATTTGTTTCTCTTGAGGATAACCCAAAAAACTAGAGATAATTGCATAGTGGTAGATGTCTAACATTCATCATCAAAACAGCTTTTATTAACTTGAAGGAACTCCTCTTCCTCTGAAATTAGAGAATAGGAATGAGAATATATGCTTATGTGTGGAAGCCACTGGAAGCATTAGCAAAAGGAGACACGGAATAAATAATAATGTAATGGGTATAAGGATGTCAACAAAAATACATGATCTGATTAACTGACGGAGGATTTCCTCCTCTTCTTTTTTTCTCATCCATCTTTTGTATAGGATTTATTTTTATCCCAAACCCCTTCCTCCCAGGTTACCAATGGCACTGGGTGAAGCAGTGCCTTAAGCTATATTCTCAGAAACCTAATGTATGTAACCTGGACAAACATATGACTACAGAAGAGACCCAAGATTTGTGGGAACAGAGCAAAGAGTTTCTAAGGTAAGTCTTAGCAGTCACAGTAAAGCATTCGTATTCAGCTCACGTCATCACAGCTCTTTAAAGGAACTACTCTATAATAGTTCGGTGAAAGATACTAACATATTTATTTTTCCTCATTTCCACTCAAATACAGCACAGTTATATTCTTTCCCCCACGAACATTTGGACAGACACTTTGACAGTTATATTAAATTGAGGTCCACTTTAAAGATTTGCTTATCATATCTTAGATAACGAGTTCATTCTCAATCATCAGATGATCCATTTTCTTTTCTTTTCTTTTCTTTTTTTTTTTTTTTTTTTGCGGTACGCGGGCCTCTCACTGTTGTGGCCTCTCCCGTTGCGGAGCACAGGCTCCGGACGCGGAAGCTCAGTGGCCATGGCTCACGGGCCCAGCCGCTCCGCGGCATGTGGGATCTTCCCGGACCGGGGCATGAACCCGTGTCCCCTGCATCGGCAGGCGGACTCTCAACCACTACACCACGAGGGAAGCCCAGATTATCCATTTTCATTCAGCTTCAGCCCTTTTTTCTACCTAAAGTAGAAAAGACTTCAAAAGCCTTTTTTCAAGACTTACGGTATCCTGAAGAAAGTAACACTGAAAGCACTACTCTCCTAGATGAAGTCAGTGTTACTGCCTGTTTTACGGTAGGTCAGCTGTTCGTGGAAACTAGTCCTTGTACCTTAATGTTTCAGCATTTCATTCATTCTACAAATATATTTTTTAATCTATTTATTTTTATTTATTTTACTATCGTTTGTATTTATTTAGTTATTTTTTGTCTTCATTGGGTCTTCGTTGCTGTGCACGGGCTTTCTCCAGTTGTCGCAAGCAGGGGCTTCTCTTCGTTGTGGTGCGCGGGCTTGTCATTACAGTGGCTTCTCCTGTTGTGGAGCACGGGCTCCAGGCGCACAGGCTTCAGTAGTTGTGGCACATGGGCTCAGTAGTTGTGGCTCGCAGGCTCTAGAGCACAGGCTCAGTAGTTGTGGCACACGGGCTTAGTTGCTCTGTGGCATGTGGGATCTTCTCGGACCAGGGCTCGAACCTGTGTCCCTTGCATTGGCAGGCAGATTCTTAACCACCGTGCCACCAGGGAAGCCCCTACAAATATTTTTTGAGGGTCAGTTATGTACCAGGTGTGATGCTAAGCATTGGAGATAAAAAGATAAACAGGACACTGTCCCTGCACACAGGAGTGCATAGTCTACAGCAGACACTCAGTATCAAAAGGAATAAAATAATAGATCTCAGAAACTGCTACGATAGGTGTTTAGGAAAATGCAGTGGGGGCCAGAGGAAGAAATAATTCTTCTAGGCAAGAAGGAGGTGTCAAGGAAAGATGATTTTTTAATTGGGCCCATTATCCTCTTTTTTTCTCTGTCCATTTGAAATGAGTCTTCAAAAATGATTAGGAATTTGCCAGTCAGAAAAGCAAGAAGGCTGTTGTCAGTAGAGAAAGCAGCCTGAGCAAAGACAGAGTAACTTGTTCTGTGAGATAGGAGCACAGAATATGTACATTCGTGTGTTCATTCAACAAATACCTGTTGAGTTTCTGCTGTGTCAGATAACTGTGCTTGTGTGTTAGAGATTCAAGACCAAAAAGACACACTCCCTGTCTTCAAGCAGTTTGTAGGTTAGTCGAGGACAGAGACATGTAAACATAATTAAATACAATTTGGCAGGTACAGGGATAGAGTTTATAAGATTATGAGTATGGTCACTTAAGTGGCTAGATTAAAGATAGATGATGGGAGATGCTTCCTGGAAGTCATGAATAGAATTGGCAAGAGATGACACCGGAAAGGTAGGTTAGGGCCGGATTGTAAAGAGTTCAGTGATGTAAAGTACTAGTTCTAGCGTCAGATTGCCTGGGTTCAAATCCCAGCTCTGCCACTTACTAGCTTTGTTAACTTAAGCAGTTTCTTAACCTTTCTGTACCTCAGAGTCGTCTTTTCCTCGTTTAATAGTGTGAGGATTAAACAAGATAGTATGTGAGAAATCCTTAGAACATCCTGATAAAACCATTATACCAGCTCTGTGTGGTCTGTTTCAACTTAAGTGGCTCTAATGGTGTAGTTTTCAGAAACTATGTCATGTTAATTCTAGCAGGGAAATAGACGATTTTCTTAAGTTGAAAGGAAAATGAAAATTAAATGCATTGGTTTTCCTTTAAAACCCTCTTGGTCTGTAGGTTATGTTATAGACAAGAGCAGTAAGGAAAATCCTGTTCTCAAGTATGTCTTCTGTAGAATTGAGAGCAAAGTAAAGGAAGATCATGGCTGAGTGAAATTAGTCAGAGAGGTTAGAGTTTGTTACTAAGCCAGCCTGTGTTTTCAAGTAATTGATATTTTTGTTTCTGACAAATGACTCTGTAGAAATCCCAGTTGTCATTTTCTATAATAGCTCAGATGAATCTCTTTAATAAATCATCCTGTAAACAATGGTGAGATACCTTTTTTTCTGGTCTAATAAATTAGCAAAAAATGAAAAATGCTATGGTCAAACCTTCTGTTGTCAAGGATTGGAAGAAATTGATATGCTCAGACATTGCTGGCAGCACTGAAAATCAATAAGGGACTAGTTCTCCTTCTGTCACTGTATAGAATGTGTGTTTCAGTTTCCTTATCTGGGAAACAAAGGGATTGGGCTGGATAAGCCATTCAGGGTGACTGAATCACGGTCAGAGTCACCTAGACAATACATGCCAGTTCTCCCACTGTCCCAGAGCATATCAGAAAGGGAGAAGGTCTGTGGTTCAAAAAGATTTCCCTGGAGATTCTGATTATCTACCATAACATTCACATTGAGAACCACTGAACTAGAGGACCTCTAAGAATCCTTTCGATTTTAACTTTCTAGGTTTCTGTGGTCAGGGAGGAAGAAACTGAAGGAATATTTGGAACATATTAGCAAAAATAGTTCACATTATTAGGGCAACTCAATTCTATGTTTTGTTCAAAGTTTATTGTCAGTGAATAGTGTAGCTAGAGATCCTCATACAAGCGTACTATAGTTAGGTGTAAGCATCGTTATTGCAGCATTGTTCGTAATGGGGGAAAATGAGAAACAAGTGTCTGTCAGCAGGAGATCAGATAAATCAAGCATGACAGACCCCAGCAGTAGAATGCAGCCACTTACAGCCATTAAAAAATCCTAACTCCAACCCTCCAGCAAATATAGTAGGGTCTACAGTTGTAATAAACAAAATCATTCCTCAGCACCTCCATCACAACCACTGTAGTCTAAGCCACCATCATTTACTGCAGTAGCCTCCTAACCAGTCTCCCTGTGTCTGCTCTTGTGCCTCTTCAGTCTGTTTTCTACAGAGTATAGAAATTGTGTCATTTCTTTTATAGTTTCTAATGTGCAATACTGCAGTTCAATTCTAATGCAAACCATCCAGAGTCAGCACAGACATCACAAGTTAAGGGCGTGGTCCTTAACCAAATTACCCTCACTTCAGACACCACCTACAAGTTTGGGAGGGCCCCAGGCTGTACAACACTTCTTAACAACTGGTTACAAATTCAGGGGAATTCCCATGACCTCCTCAGGTTCATTAACTCACTAGAACAGCTCATAAAACTCAAGAAAGCATTATACTTATGATTATAATTTCACTATAAAGGATACAAATCAGGGCCATCCAATGAAGAGATCTGTAAGGTGATGTCTGGGAGGGTCCTGAATACAGACCTTCCATGTCCTCTTCCCATGGAATCAGGGCATGTAGCCCTCCCAGGAAGCTCTCCCAAGGCCTAGTGTTCACAGCTTTATTGGGATTTCACTACTTGAATATGACTGATTGACTCATTGGCTGCATGCTTGAACTCAGTCTCTAGCCCTCCACCTATCGAGTAGGTCATGCTAATATCACCAAGCCTAAACCCTCTAAGTTGACATTGGTCTTTCTAGCTTAACAAACCCACATCCTGAGTCATCTTTTAAGCATAAACTCAGGTGTGGTCTTAGGGTCCACAGTGAATAACAGATACTCCTATCCCTCCCAGAAATTCCAAGGATTTAAAACCTTGCTGTAAAGAACCAAGGACAAAGGCCAGTCAGATTCTTTGTTTACAGCCCCATCACACTTAGAATAAAATCAAACGTCTTTATCAAGGCCATGAGGCCTAGATGATCTGGCTCTCCCACCTCATCTCCTATTCCTTTTCATTTATTCTCCAGCAGTACTGGCTTCCATTCTGTTCCTTAAACACATCAGGCATACTCAGATTCTTTGTACAAGCTGTTTGTTCTGATGTCATTTTATGAGATGATTCCTTTATTCAATTAAAAATAGCCCCTGTTTCCCGTCCTCTTTATCCCTTTGCCCTGTGTTTTTATTTTTCAGTGCATGGTAGTTACTAAATAAATATTTGTAGAATTACTTAGTTAATGGATACTTTTTTATGCCTTTTGAATTTTGTGAATGTATTATCTATTCAAAAATAACTTTTTAAAGAATAAGGCAGGGCTTCCCTGATGGCGCAGTGGTTGAGAGTCCGCCTGCCGATGCAGGGGACACGGGTTCGTGCCCCGGTCCCGGAAGATCCCACATGCCGCGGAGCGGCTGGGCCCGTGAGCCATGGCCGCTGAACCTGCGCGTCCGGAGCCTGTGCTCCGCAACGGGAGAGGCCACAGCAGTGAGAGGCCTGCGTAGCGGAAAAAAAAAATAATAAAAAAAATAAGGCAAGGGAAAATATACATTTAAATAAAGCAACTTAGCTTTATTTATTCCATAAGTTAGCTTATGAAGTGCTTTGTATCCATTTTTGTATGTGTGCTTTTTTCCATTGATATTCTCAATGTGGAAGCAGAATTAATTCCTTCCCCTTTCTATTTCTTTAAGACTTTATGATGCTGTTATAGCATTTATTGTAGTGAATCCTGTCATCTGCCCCCTTCTCCTTCCTACTACCTGCCCTGCCTCATCCCTGCCCCCAGACCTTGAAATTCTTGTAGCCTTGGCACCAACCACAATTCTTAGTATATATTAGAAGGTGTTCAGTAAATACTAATTTTAAGTAAATTGATATCTTCTCTATTAGTCCAATAAAAGCATAATGCTGAACTTGAGAATCATCAATTAAAAACTGTATAGTACAATACCTTTCCATCTTAGTTTCATTAATTTATTAAATAATGTACATTTGTGCTTTAGGAAATATTTGGTGCTAGCATAGATATAAAACTCATTACATGTCTTTGAGGAAGGAACTATTAAAGGAGGAATTCAGGTGCTTTCATAAGGTATTTACAGCACTAAAGCTGTATTCTTTAATAGAGGAAGTTCCAAGGTGCTGTATGGGCACAGTAGATAGAGGGAGAGACTGAATCGAGGATAAAGATTTCCCTTAAGTGTTTAAACTGTGTGGAAAAGCAAGTTAGAAAAATCTGCTATGCAGAGAGTAGAGTAGGAGAGTAGAGAGCATTTCAGTAGAAAATTGTATGGTCAAAAACACAGCCATGAAAGAAGGAGGGTAGGTTACCTTGTAGGAAATGTTTGAAGATGAAAGTAGAAAGGTTCGTGCCAGATCGTAAGGGGGTTTGCATGCCATATACTGTAGACAAAAAATTAATTACTCGATCTAAGAAAGAAATGGAAACATTTTATTCAAGCCAAATTGAGGATTATTATCTGGGAACAGCATGTCAGAAAGCTCCAAGAACTGTTCAGCCATTAGAAGTCAAGGCACAGTTATATAAGTTTTTTGACACAGAGAGTTGTATATTAAGTGATGGATTATTGACAATTTACACAATCCAGATCTAAGCATCCCCTTACAAGATCAAGAAGGAACATTATCTTTTAAGGAGTTGTCTTGTTGCTAAGAGAATGTTGCTCTTTACGTGAGCAGGTATTTCTGCCGATAGGGTGAGGTTTGCTCGATGCATAATGCAGATACACAATGCACAGTAAGGGGAAGAGAGGGAGCCAAAGGGCAGAGAAGATTTTTTTATGTTTAAATTTTTCTTGTCTTGGGAGTTCCCTGGCAGTCCAATGGTTAAGACTCCACACTGTCACTGCCAAGGGCCTGGGTTCAGCCCCTGGTCAAGGAACTAAGATCTCACAAAAAGTACGGCACAGCAAATAAATGAATGAATGAATGAATGAATGAATTTATCTCATCTTGCCATAAAACATAAACTTTATTTCACAATAGGAAAATGTGGACTTTGTCCTTATAAACAGGAGGAATTCATCAAGATTAGTAATAGATTTTTCACTTTAGAGAGATAATTCTTGTGGCAGTGAGGAAAATGGATTGAAAATTTAGTCATTGCAAAAAGCACAATTAAGAACTTAGCTTGGGCTTCCCTGGTGGCGCAGTGGTTGAGGGTCTGCCTGCCGATGCAGGGGACACGGGTTCGTGCCCCGGTCCGGGAAGATCCCACATGCCACGGAGCGGCTAGGCCCGTGAGCCATGGCCGCTGAGCCTGCGCATCCGGAGCCTGTGCTCCGCAACGGGAGAGGCCACAACAGTGAGAGGCCCGCGTACCACAAAAAAAAAAAAAGAATTTAGCTTAAGGGACTTCCCTGGCGGTCCAGTGGTTAAGACTCCGCGCTTCCACTGCAGGGGGTGCGGGCTCAGTCCCTGGTCGGAGAGCTAAGACCCTGCATGCTGTGCGGTGCGGCCAAAAAAAGAATGAATTTAGCTTAATAACCCACACAAAAGATGAAAAAGGCCTGGAAAAAACATTTTGTATAGGGCTTGGGAACCAAGAGATTATGAAAAGTGACAGAGAAGTAGTTAAGGATTATGCACAGATTTCTAAGTGACAGGCAGGTTTACACTTCAGTTGTGGGGGTTCCCCCAAGTTTATTGAGGTAATTGACACATAACAGCGTGTTAGTCCAGGGTGTACGGCATGATGATT
The DNA here is from genome assembly GCF_005190385.1 of Monodon monoceros. NCBI lineage: Eukaryota > Metazoa > Chordata > Mammalia > Artiodactyla > Monodontidae > Monodon > Monodon monoceros. The sequence continues at coordinate 149,246,592 of NW_021703778.1, read as the reverse complement.
TCATACGTGTATATATTCCAGATGGTTATCACGATAAACTTCGTTCACGTTAGTCACCTCACATCATTACAAATTATTTTTCTTGTGATAAGAACTTTTAAGATCTACTCTCTTAGCAACTTTCTAGTATATAATACAGTGTTAACTATAGTTACCATGCTGTACTTTGCATCCCCAAAACTTACTTCTCTTACAATGACAAGTTTTTATCTTTTGACCACCTTTACCCATTTCTCTCTCTCTCACACACACACACACACACACACACACACACACACCACCCCCGCCTCTGGCAACCACGAGTCTGTTCTATTTCAGATTTTTTAGAGTCCACATAAAAGTATGATCGTTTGTCTTTCTCTGATTTATTCCATTTAGCATAATGCCATCAAGTTTCATCCAAGTTGTCACAAATGGCAGGATTCCCCTTTTTTATGGCTGAATAATATTCTGTGTGTGTATCACATTTTCTTTATCCATTCATCTGTTGTTGGACACTTAAGTTGTTTCCATGTCTTGGCTGTTGTAAATAATGCTGTAATTATTTATTTATGCAAAACAGTATAGAAGTTTCTCAGAAAATTAAAAATAGAACTACTATATGATCCAGCAATTCCACTTCTCAGTCTGTATCCAAAGAAAACAAAATCATTATCCCAAAAACATACCTGCACCTCCGTGTTCCTCAGTGGAACATTATATACTAAGATTTAATGGAAATAGGGTTTGGAGGAAGAGGAGAATGAGCAGAGGTGATCCTTAGTGTAGTTTGGGGCTTATTGTTTTTGAAATGCCTTTGGAGTATCCACATGGAGATGTCTAGTATGCCTTTGGAAATATGGAACTGAGCTTAGGAGCATAATGAGAGAGAGGGAGAGAAACAGAGATAGATATAGATGTGGGAGTTACACATGAAGGCCATAGTGAAGCAAACAGTGGGAATAATGTGTTTGTTTGTTTGTTTATGGAAAACACACAGAGAAAAGAAAGCGATTGGCCCTAGGAAGCATCAGCTCTGGGTGGGGAAAAAAGGTACTATTAGAAGCCAAGGCAGGGAAGTGTTTCCAAAATAAGAGAAGGACCAACCAGGTCTGTAGGCCTGGAATTTGACAATTAAATGGTATAATTGAAACTAAACTAGTTTTGGTAGAGTGGTGTAAGCAAAAGTCAGATCTCAGAGAAGGGGTGGGGGCAGCAAATATTGAGTCCTTTTAGGAACGTTTAATTGTGAAGAGAAGAAGCAATGTGGAGCAGAGGGAGGCAGGACATACAGGGTATCAGAGTAAGAGGTCAAGTTGAAAAGATGTTTTCTCAAGTATGTGGAAATGTTGAACATTTTTGCAGATCAAGAGGAAGAAACAAGTACACAGGAAGAGTTGAAAATATGAGGAGAAAGATGATAATGGAGAAGGGACTCAGAGGCCACATCAGGGAAATGGGAGATAGTATAGGTGGAGAATTGGCCTTAATGAAAAGAAGTAAGACCACTGCTGAAAACAGGAAGGAAGGACAGAGTAAGGATTTCAAAAAGTTTAGAGGTGTAGGGGAGGAAAGTTGAAATCAGTAACTGGATCACTTGATCAGGCCTCTATTCTCCTTGTCCTGGAAGGGAGCAAGAGCAGGACTGAGGACTTGGGATAAATGGTGAAAGTTTACAGCAGAAGGTAGAAGATTAGATAAGACTAACATTTGCAAGATAGCAAAAGAGTGTTAAGGTAGAGTTGGATGTCCATTTGCGCTGACTGACAGAGATTCAGGTTGAGAAGGGAAACAAAACTGGAAGCACTCAAATACTGAAAAAATGGAGTTCTAGGGACAGGAGATGGAACTTTAGCTTTAATGGAAACGAGAGACTAGGAAAGGATGAAGGACAGAAAGCTGTAGTCATGGAGGGAAATATTCAGAGTTGTGAAAGACTCAATCCCTAAATCTTTAAAAATGATTGAAAAAGCAATACCTGCAATAGGATTTTGAAGGTTTTCTGTCATAAACAACCTTCAGACTTCTGTCCTGAGTGAGTAGTTTTGCTTTCACAATGGTTCACTACTGTCCCTTGAGGCAAGAAAGAAAAGAAAATACCAGTGCTTACCCACTGCATAGAGAGTGGACAAGCAGGACAGAGTTCGTTTCCACCCAGTTAGGGTTCAGTTGAAAGCAGTGCTATAGGATGAGATTGCTGAAAGAAATGCCAACGCTTACATTAAGATTTTACCCCTGACAGAAAGTGAGCAAAGTGCTGGGTGGGCACATTCACCAGGGGAGAAGGTGCCAGCCCACCCATCCATCATCCTCCAGCTAGTGCCTGGAGGGGCAGCATGTTTCTGTTTGCAGTGAGAACCAATAATTAGGGTCACACCTGCTTGAAAACATTCTTTTGGATAATTGGGTGAAGATTTAAAGTTAGGTTAGGTGCCAACATATTCCCTGCCTTCCTTTGGGTGGATAAGTGGCTCCACTGGCACTGAGCCTTCTTGGCTTCTTTTTTGGACAAATCAGGTACAAAAAAAGAACAGCCCACCCATCCTTTCATTAATCCCTCAGTATTTTCTGTTTGAAAAAGATCTGGGAGCATGTGAAACTTGGTTTGGGCCTTACACTATTCACAATGTTCAAGTGAATTTTTTGGAATCTTTGTTACCCACGAGGCCTGTGGGGACCAGAAAGGTCCCTAAATGGTACTAAGACAAGAAATGTCTAGCCCTGGCCAGTCCTTCTCTCACATCTTGAAGGCAAGTGTTAAAACAATTGTTGCTGCTTTTCCTTCCAGAAATTCTGTACAAAGGCAAGAATGGAAGTCAAGTTCTCAGAAGAGGATATGAAATAAGGGATAGAATCTCATACCTACCTGGGTCTAACACAGTACATACATACACACACACACACACACATACACACACACACACATTTTCACCTCAAAATGGCACACTCGGTGATCACAACTGTTCTTTCACTAAGCGTCTTTAAGCTTTTTTTTTTTCCTTTTTGTTATGAGGACTGGACTTATTGCTTGTGAAAGTATGGCTCTTCTCTGACTTCTTTTGCATCCTGGACCTGTCCCCGTCTATAATATAAGCAAAACCCAAAGCCTTTTTTATAGTGATACAGTTAAGGTAGAAAAGACATGTTCTTTTTGGTTTCCTAAAAAAGAAACTAAATTTTAAAGGGTATGTTATAGGCTATATGTTCATGTTTGGTTGTTACTATAATTTTGATAATTTTATTAATGCCATAAACCTGTGTTAATTATAATAATGTATACCCTGTTCTTAAAGAACATTAGACCCAATCTTTTGATGAAAAGTAGCTTATTGGTGCCATATCAAATGTCTAAAATGCCATCAAGTTTTCAGAGCTGCCTTGTTATCTTTATTTGTACAGATCAATCTGATTTTGGGTTCTTTGTCAAGAATAAAATGATCTCTTATTGAGCTAGAAAGAGATAGAAGGTGTTTTGTATTTTAATTTTGGCTAGAAAAGTGTGGTTCCTGGACCAGCAGCATCAGTATGATTTAAAGAAGCTCAGTGCCCGGATTTTTACTAGGGGATGGCACATAGGCAGTCTCTGCCTGACAGGTACAAAAATTCAGATTCCCAGAAGGGAGGCAGGTGTTCAGCATAAACTGTATTGTTTATACAGACAATGTAGGCACAGTGAGTTCTGGCAATGGTGTGAACCTCCCCAGAATCCAAGTTCCAGATGCTTGCCAAGGGCCAACCTAATATGCAGTGCTTTCAAAGGATAGCAGTCGGACCTGCTATGCTTCTTTCTTCACAGCTGTCCTAAATATATCAGTGTTTGATCCATTCTTTTTATTGAGTTACTGGTCTTGATGTATGTCTGTGTGGCAATTTCCTTAGAATGTAAACTCTTTGAGGGCAGATAGCATCTATTCTGTAAACTTTGTCAGACCTCAAGATGAGTGCCACTTACAGTGTGAGCCTGTAATAAATCCTTTGCTTCTGTTCATGCTTTGTGCCTATATTGCCTATTGCATCACTCCTTGTTTAAATGCTGACCATTCTTCAATGCCATACTCAACTCCCCAACTCTGCCATGAAGCCTTAACTGATTAGACAGTTGACTTTGAGCTCTGCTTTTTCTTAATTCTAGTGGCCCTCCAAGTCTTGTGCTATTCAGTTTAGTGCCAAATTTTATACTGCCTTAAAATTTCCTCTCATTTCTTATACTTATCTGTCGTCTCTTGTCAAAATATAAACTCCTTAAAGCAGCCTGATCTTTTCTTTTTTAAAGAGCAGTGGTTCCTAGACCCCCCAAAATTTTTTTTGATTGATTAATGATGTAAATTACATAGAAAAAACAAACTAAATAAAATGATTAGACCTAGCATTCTTGTATTTTTAGATATTTAGAGGTAAATCAAACAATCTTCCTCTTTAGAAGGAGAGTAGTTAGGGAATTCCCTGATGGTCCAGTGTTTAGGACTCCGTGCTTTCACTGACAAATGCCCTGGGTTCAATCCCTGGTTGGGGAGCTAAGATCCTGCAAGCCATGCAGCGCGGCCAAAAAAAAAAGAAAAAGAGTAGTTAATCCCATAGATTTGATTAAACAAGGTATAATTACAGAAAGGATACCTCCATTTTACAGAAACCTCCTGTGGTTTGAATAAGGGAATGTCAGAAACCAAATCAATTACAGTGGCCCTTAATTGTTAGCTGGGCCTCAGTTATCTAAGTTGTTATATGGGGTTAAAGAAGTCATGTTAAACCAGTAATTTTTGATTGTATACTGTATTTTGCCAAATGTTTTTTCCCCAAATTGCAATTCTGGGAAGCCGCCATTATTCTAGACATAGTTGATAGCTGTAATTAATCACGTCCTGCTTTTAGCAAACCAAATTGAACATGTTCTGTTAGCCAAATTTTCGGTTATCTGTAGGGTTCTTTGTCCCATTTCCCATGGACGGGTAAAGGCATTTCTGTTGTCATTTTGTTTAATTATTATTGAGATGCTGGAGACTCGACATTTAAAATTAATACCATTCAGCAGAGGATTTAGAACCAACGATTAGAAATTAGAAATGCTAACATGTGTTTTAGTAGTATTGTATTCTTCTTTTATAAATTTATTTATTTATTTATTTTTGGCTGTGTTGGGTCTTCGTTTCTGTGAGAGGACTTCTCTAGTTGTGGCGAACGGAGGCCACTCTTCATTGCAGTGCGCAGGCCTCTCACTGTCGTGGCCTCTCTTGTTGCGGAGCACAGGCTCCAGACGCGCAGGCTCAGTAGTTGTGGCTTATGGGCCCAGTTGCTCCGCGGCATGTGGGATCCTCCCAGACCAGGGCTCGAACCCGTGTCCCCTGCATTGGCAGGCAGATTCTCAACCACTGCGCCACCAGGGAGTATTGTATTCTTGGTCAACTCATTTCTGTTCTAATTTCCCCTGTGGAGGTCTTGGCTAACAGCTTATATAGAATACCACATTTAGACTCCAGGATCCATGCAACGGGCTATTGCTGCCATTTGAAGTGAATAAATCGTTTTTGTCTCCAATCTTTGCAGGTATAAAGAAGTGAATAAACGGAGACCCCGAAGTTTACTAGAGAAACTGCGCTGGGTGACCCTAGGCTACCATTATAACTGGGACAATAAGGTATTAAAATTTTCTTGCTAATTCCATTGTTTTTCCATTTTTATTCTTTTTGGGCCCACATAGTTTGACTTCTTCCTGGCCAAGCTTAAAGTATCAGAATATACATATGTGGAAGGATTTCTTTCATTTATTCCCTCCTAAAATCCTCTTGATATGGTATCTCGAGAGGAATGAATAATTTATCAAGAGAAAATTACTTTTTCATATGTTCTCAGGTTATATTATTTTATCAGAAGTCATTGGTGGTGCTTCTGGGGAGGTTTCAGGGATACAGATTTTTCTTTACTGTATTCAAGAGCAGTTCTCAATTACAATCTTTATTTCCATTATTATTTAGTGTTTGTTGATCATTTATTTTCTACATAATATGTGCCTGGAGTAAAAGAAGCTCCATGTACTTCTGGTATTCTCTTCCATCAACTCACAAAAGAACTTTCAAGATCTAGACGCCTTTGACTGCTGTATAAGGTGTGAGCAGGAGAGAGATGGGAAAGAATGTCCTACAGTTAACAAAGTTCCATGTTTTCTTGAGGTACAATTTCTTCTTTTGTGACCCCTACGATTCAGAAAATGCCTCCTTTATCGCTGGCATCTCAGTGCCTCTTTTCGCAATGATATGTTTGCCACCAAGTGGAAGGACTAATTCTGAGAGTAAACTGAATAAAGCAAATTGGTATAGACCATCTTCCTACTAATCAGTTACTTTTTAAGAGCTCCATAGTTTCAGTCAACCCAGCTCATTAATAAATATGTTAACTACTCAAAATAATGGTAAATGTTGCTCAGAACTATTCATGATAAAATTCTTATTTTCAGTGATATAGATTTAATGGAAAACTAGACATCTATTTGGGGAAATGGCCATGTGGTTTTCTTTGTGTTAGACACCTTGGATTTGAATCTTGCCTTCAATATGGATAGTGCCTCCCCCATAAGGTGGTTGTGAGGATTAAATGATTAACGCCTTTGTAGTATTAACAACAGTGCCTGGCTATTCTAAGCAGTTAAATGTATTAACACCATAAATGTTAGCTTATTGTTTTTTATGATATTAATTTTACTGTAGATATTGTTATTCTCCAAGGAATAAGTTAGCCTCATTTACTAAGAAAAACATGGAGTGAAAATTATCAAAAGCACTGAAAGGGTAATCAGAAAAAGAGAAAGAGAATTAAGAAAGAAGAGTAGTACATAGACAGTTTGGATAGGGATGAAAGCCCAAAAAGGTAATTCTTATATTATAGCAGAGGCAATCTAGTGATAGAATAGGAGCTCTAAGTGGCTGGTCTTCTGAAGGACTAAAACAAAATGTTAGAGAAAACCTTCTTAAAGTTCTCTAACTACACCCTTAGTTTTCAGAAATTAAATAGGAGCTCTCATTTGCAGTTCAGGAAAAGAAGAAAAAAGTAAAACAGATTCCAACTGAAAAGGCTTGGCCATCCATCAAAGACTTTTCAGAAAAGTCTTTCTTAATGAGAAGTTAAAGCTCACTTCTCAGCCCTGAACCAAGATGCTGGTGTAGAAGGACGTGCTCTCACTCCCTCTTGTGAGAACACCAGAATCACAGCTAGCTGCTGGACAATCATCGACAGGAAGACACTGGAACTCACCAAAAAAAGATACCCCACATCCAAAGACAAAGGAGAAGCCACAGTGATACGGTAGGAGGGGTGTACTCACAGTAAAATCAAATCCCATAACTGCTGGGCGGGTGACCCACAGACTGGGGAACACTTATACCACAGAAGTCCACCCACTGGAGTGAAGGTTCTGAGCCCCACGTCAGGCTTCCCAACCTGGGGGTCCGGCAACGGGAGGAGGAATTCCTAGAGAATCAGACTTTGAAGGCTAGTGGGATTTCATTGCATGACTTTGACAGAACTGTGGGAAATAGAGACTGCACTCTTGCAGGGCATACACAAAGTAGTGTACACATTGGAACCCAAGGGAAGGAGCAGTGACCCCAGGGGAGACTGAACCAGACGTACCTGCTACTGTTGGAGGGTCTCCTGCAGAGGCGGGGGTTGGCTGTGGCTTGCCGTGGGGACAAGGACACTGCCAGCAGAAGTTCTGGGAAGTACTCCTTGGTGTGAGCCCTCTCAGAGTCTGCCATTAGCCCGAACAAACAGCCCAGGTAGTCTCCAGTGTTGGGTTGCCTCAGGCCAGAAAACCAACGCGGCGGGGGTGGGGTGGGGGGGGTGGGGGGCGACCCAGCTCCACCCATCAGCAGTCAAGCCGATTAAAGTTTTACTGAGCTCTGCCCACCAGAGCAACTGTCAGCTCTACCCACCACCAGTCCCTCCCATCAGGAAACTTGCACAAGCCTCTTAGATAGCCTCATCCACTAGAGGGCAGACAGCAGAAGCAAGAAGAACTACAATCCTGTAGCCTGTGAAAAAAAAAACCACATTCACAGAAACATAGACAACATGAAAAGGCAGAGGGCTATGTACCAGATGAAAGAAAAAGATAAAACCCCAGAAAAACAACTAAATGAAGTGGAGATAGGCAACCTTCCAGAAAAAGAATTCAGAATGGTAGTGAAGATGATCCAGGACCTCGGAAAAAGAATGGAGGCAAAGATCGAGAAGATGCAAGAAATGTTTAACAAAAGACCTACAAGAATTGAAGAGCAAACAAACAGATGAACAATACAATAACTGAAATGCAAACTACACTAGAAGGAATCAATAGCAGAATAACTGAGGCAGAAGAACAGATAAGTGACCTGGAAGACAGAATGGTGGAATTCACTGCTGCGGAACAGAATAAAGAAAAAAGAATGAAAAGAAATGAAGACAGCCTAGGAGACCTCTGGGACAACATTAAACGCAACAACATTTGCATTATAGGGGTCCCAGAAGGAGAAGAGAGAGAGAAAGGACCCACGAAAATATTTGAAGAGATTATAGTCAAAAACTTCCCTAACATGGGAAAGGAAATAGCCACCCAAGTCCAGGAAGCGTAGAGAGTCCCATACAGGATAAACCCAAGGAGAAACACACCGAGACATATAGTAATCAAATTGGCAAAAATTAAAGATGAAGAAAAATTATTGAAAGCAGCAAGGGAAAAACGGCAAATAACATACAAGGGAACTCCCATAAGGTTAACAGCTGATTTCTCAGCAGAAACTCTACAAGCCAGAGGGGAATGGCATGATATAATTAAAGTGATGACAGGGAATAACCTACAACCAAGATTACTCTACCCGGCAAGGATCTCATTCAGATTCAATGGAGAAATCAAAAGCTTTACAGACAAGCAAAAGCTAAGAGACTTCACCACCACCAGACCAGCTCTACAACAAATGCTACAGGAACTTCTCTAAGTGGGAAACACAAGAGAAGAAAAGGACCTACAAAAACAAACCCAGAACAATTAAGAAAATGGTCATAGGAACATACATGTCAATAATTACCTTAAATGTGAAGGGATTAAATGCTCCAACCAAAAGACACAGGCTCACTGAATGAATACAAAAACAAGACCCATCTATATGCTGTCAACAAGAGACCCACTTCAGACATAGGGACACATACAGACTGAAAGTGAGGGAATGGAAAAAGATATTCCATGCAAATGGAAACCAAAAGAAACCTGGAGTAGCAATACTCATATCAGATAAAATAGACTTTAAAATAAAGAATGTTACAAGAGACAAGGAAGGAAACTGCATACTGATCAAGGGATCAATCCATGAAGAAGATATAACAATTATGAATATATATGCACCCACCATAGGAGCACCTCAATACATAAGGCAACTGCTAACAGCTATAAAAGAGGAAATCGACAGTAACACAATAATAGTGGGGGACTTCAACAGCTCACTTACACCAATGGACAGATCATCCAAAATGAAAATAAGGAAACACAAGGTTTAAATGACACAATAGAACAGATAGATTTAATTGATATTTATAGGACATTCCATCCAAAAACAACAGATCACACTTTCTTCTCAAGTGCACGCAGAATATTCTCCAGTATAGATCACATCTTGGGTCACAAATCCAGCCTCAGTAAATTTTTAAAAAATTAACTCATATCAAGCATCTTTTCTGACCACAACACTATGAGATTAGAAATGAATTACAGGGAAAAAATGTAAAAAACACAAACACATGGAGGCTAAACAATATGTTACTAAATAACCAAGAGATCACTGAAGTAGTCAAAGAGGAAATCAGAAAATACCTAGAGACAAATGACAATGAAAACACGACGATCCAAAACCTGTGGGATGCAGCAAAAGCAGTTATAAGAGGGAAGTTTATAGCTATACAAACCTACCTCAAGAAACAAGAAGGATCTCAAATAAACAATCTAACCTTCCACGTAAAGGAACGAGAGAAAGAAGAACAAATATAACCCAAATTTAGCAGAAGGAAAGAAATCATAAAGATCAGAGCAGAAATAGAAACAAAGAAAACAATAGCAAAGATCAATAAAACTAAAAGCTGGTTCTTTGAGAAGATAAACAAAAGTGATAAACCATTAGACTCATCAAGAAAAAGAGGGAGAGGACTCAAATCAATAAAATTAGAAATGAAAAAGGAGAAGTTACAACAGACATCGCAGAAATACAAAGCATCCTAAGAGACTACTACAGGCAACTCTATGCCAACAAAATGGACAATCTGGAAGAAATGGACAAATTTTTAGAAAGGTATAATCTTCCAAGACTGAACCAGGAAGGAATAGAAAATATGAACAGACCAGTTACAAGTAATGAAATTGAAACTGTGATTAAAAATCTTGCAACAAACAAAAGTCCAGGACTAGATGGTTTCACAGGTGAATTCTATCAAACATTTAGAGAAGAGCTAACACCCATCCTTCTCAAACTCTTCCAAAACATGGAAGAGGAAGGAACACTCCCAAACTCATTCTATGGGGCCACCATCACCCTGATACCAAAACCAGACAAAGACACTACAAAAAAAGAAAATTACAGACCAGTATCACAGATGAATATAGATGTGAACCTCCTCAACAAAATACTAGCAAATGGAATCCAACAACACGTTGAAAGGATCGTACACCATGATCAAGTGGGATTTATCCCAGGGATGCAAGGATTCTTCAATATATGCAAATCAATCAATGTGATACACTGTATTAACAAATTGAAGGAAAAAACCATATGATCATCTCAGTAGATGCAAAAAAGCTTTTGACAAAATTCAACACTGATTTATGATAAAATCTCTCCAGAAAGTGGGCATAGAGGGAACCTACTTCAACATAATAAAGGCCATATACGACAAACCCACAGCAAACATCATTCTTGGTGGTGAAAAACTGAAAGCAATTCCTCTAAGATCAGGAAGAAGACAAGGATGTCCACTCTCGCCACTATTATTCAACATAGTTTTGGAAGTCCTAGCCACGGCAATCAGAGAAGAAAAAGAAATAAAAGGAATCCTAATCGGAAAAGAAGTAAAACTGTCGCTCTTTGCAGATGACATGATACTATACATGGAGAATCCTAAAGATACCACCAGAAAACTACTACAGCTAATCAATGAATTTGGTAAAGTTGCAGGATACAAAATTAATGCACAGAAATCTCTTGCATTCCTATACACTAATGATGAAAAATCTGAAAGAGAAATTAAGGAAATACTCCCATTTACCATTGCAACAAAAAGAATAAAATACCTAGGAATAAACCTACCTAGGGAGACAAAAGATCTGTATGTAGGAAACTATAAGACACTGATGAAAGAAATTAAAGATAATACCAACAGATGGAGAGATATACCATGTTCTTGGATTGGAAGAATCAACATTGTGAAAATGACTCTACTACCCAAAGCAATCTACAGATTCATTGCAATCCCTATCAAATTACCAATGGCATTTTTTACAGAACTAGAACAAAAAATCTTAAAATTTGTATGGAGACAAAAAAGACCCCGAATAGCTAAAGCAGTCTTCAGGGAAAAAAGCAGAGCTGGAGGAATAAGACTCCCTGACTTCAGACTATACTACAAAGCTACAGTAATCAAGACAATATGGTACTGGCACAAAAACAGAAACATAGATCAATGGAACAGGATAGAAAGCCCAGAGATAACCCCATGCACCTATGATCAGCTAATCTATGACAAAGGAGGAAAGGATGTACAATGGAGAAAAGACAGTCTCTTCAATAAGTGGTGCTGGGAAAACTGGACAGCTACATGTAAAAAGAATGAAATTAGAACACTCCCTAACACCATACACAAAAATAAACTCAAAATGGATTAGAGACCTAAATGTAAGTCCGGACACTATAAAACTCTTATAGGAAAACATAGGAAGAACACTCTTTGACATAAATCACAGCAAGATCTTTTTTGATCCACCTCCTAGAGTAATGGAAATGAAAACAAAAAATAAACAAATGGGACCTAATGAAACTTCAGAGCTCTTGCACAGCAAAGGAAACCATAAACAAGACTAGAAGACAACCCTCAGAATGGGAGAAAATATTTGTAAACAAGTCGTCACACAAAGGATTAATCTCCAAAATATATAAACAGCTCATGCAGCTCAATATTAAAAAAACAAACAACCCAATCCAAAAATGGGCAGAAGACCTAAATAGACATTCTCCAAAGAAGACAGATGGCCAAGAAGCACATGAAAAGCTACTCAACATCACTAATTATTAGAGAAATGCAAATCAAAACTACAGTGAGGTATCACCTCACACCAGTTAGACTGGGCATCGTCAGAAAATCTACAAACGACAAATGCTGGAGAGGGTGTGGAGAAAAGGAAACCCTCTTGAACTGTTGGTGGGAATGTAAATTGATACAGCCACTATGCAGAACAGTATGGAGGTTCCTTAAAAAGCTAAGCATAGGGGCTTCCCTGGTGGCGCAGTGGTTGAGAGTCCATGTGCCGATGGGGGGGACGTGGGTTCATGCCCCAGTCCTGGAAAATCCCACATGCCGCAGAGCAGCTGGGCCCATGGGCCATGGCCTCTGAGCCTGCGCGTCTGGAGCCTGTGCTCCGCAACAGGAGAGGCCACAGCAATGAGGCCTGTGTACCGCAAAAAAAAAAAAAAAAAGAAAAAGCTAAGAATAGAATTACCATATGATCCAGCAATCCCACTACTGGGCATATACCCAGAGAAAACCATAATTCAAAAAGACACATGCACCCCAGTGTTCATTGCAGCACTATTTACAATAACCAGGTCATGGAAGCAACCTAAATGCCCATCGACAGATGAATGGATAAAGAAGATGTGGTACATATACACAATGGAATATTACTCAGCCATAAAAAGGAATGAAATTGGGTCATTTGTTGAGACGTGGATGGATCTAGAGACTGTCATACAGAGTGAAGTAAGTCAGAAAGAGAAAAACCAATATCGTATATTAACGCATATATGTGGAACCTAGAAAAATGGTACAGATGAACCAGTTTGCAGGGCAGAAATTGAGACACAGATGTAGAGAACAAACGTATAGACACCAAGGGGGGAAAGCGGCGGGGGGCAGGGGTGGGGGTGTGATGAACCGGGAGATTGGGATTGACATGTATACACTAATATGTATAAAATTGATGACTAATAAAAAAGAAAAATGAAGAGGAAGAGAAAGAGAAAGAAACAGGAAATAAGTATATTGTTAACATACTGAAATAACAAAAATATACTGAAGCCCATTTTTTTAAATGTGGATGAAAGATTACTGCGTGTGTGATAGGTTTCTCGTTGGTGTTACTGTCTGCATTCCTGTTAATGGATTGTTTCTGCTGTATTGAATCCTCTGTGCTTTGGAGCAGATGTGTACCAAATTGTCTTTTGTCCCAGTAATAATCACTTACTGAAGACAAAAAAAAAAAAAAGAAGCTCACATCTCTCCAGAGCCATGACCATTGCTCCAGCTAGTCGACACTAGTGGGGATGTGAGACAAAAGTGGATTTTCTAATCAGATTTGAGGTTGACTGAGTAACGGGAGGAATGAGAGAGGAGCATCAGCCCAAGGAAGGGATCAGGATGCTGCTGGCTTACATAGCCAGACTAGCCGTCAGCCTCATCTGCTGCGTAGGAGGCTGCTGCCTTGTCATTCTCCGAAATTGTATATGTTTTGTAGAGAGAGTATTCTGGCCTTTGTTTTTTTGTTTTTTAAGAGAAAAAGGATATTTATGATCCTTAGGTACAAAAAATAGAGGCAGTTCAGGGGGAAAATTACTTCCATTTTAAGGTCGTGCCTTGACCACAGTGTAAGTCGGTTTAAATTCAGATGTTTTGAGCATGTCATCCCATCAGATTGACCAGTGAAATCACATGAAACTACGTTGCAGGCTGAGGGGTCCAAAATCAAACTGGCTATAGTATTTGAGGGATGGGTAAATCATGCTATATTAATATTACATGTAATAGAGAACAGACTTGTGGTTGCCATGGGGGAGGGAGGGATTGGAAGTTTAGGGTCAGCAGATGCAGACTATTATATATAGAGAATGAATAAACAACAAGGTCCTACTGTATAGCACAGGGGACTATATTCAGTATCCTGTGATAAACCATAGTGGAAAAGAATATTAAAAAGAATGTAGGGCTTCCCTGGTGGCGCAGTGGTTGAGAGTCCACCTGCCGATGCAGGGGACACGAGTTCGTGCCCCGGTCCAGGAAGATCCCACATGCTGCGGAGCGGCTGGGCCCGTGAGCCATGGCCGCTGAGCCTGTGCGTCTGGAGCCTGTGCTCCGCAACGGGAGAGGCCACAACAGTGAGAGGCCCGCATACCGAAAAAAAAAAAAAGAATGTATACATAGGTATAACTGAATCACTTTGCTGTACAGCAGAAACTGACACAACATTGTAAATCAATCAGTATATTGCATGTAAATTAGATGATCTTAAAGTGGTAATTAATCTTATGCCACACTTGCCTATTTTCCTGAGATCATTGTTTATTTTTCTTATTCTCCCTACTTTTATCAAAGAAATACTCAGCAGATCATTATACACCTTTCCCTTCTGACCTGGCTTTCCTCTCAGAGCAAGTAGCCGCTGCCTGTGGATTTCAGGGTTTCCGAGCCGAAGCAGGAATCCTGAATTACTACCGATTAGACTCCACACTAGGAATCCATGTAGACAGATCTGAACTAGATCACTCCAAACCCCTGCTTTCGTTCAGGTAAGTTGGGTCTAGGGATTTTGAATTACTTATCAGTTCATTCCTTTTTCTAAAGCACTTTTAAGCTTAAATAAAACATTAGATTTTTTAAATGGTTGGACTCTATAATCTTTCACTTCTGGGCATCTTAGCCATGTATCATAAGTAAAATTAGCCTAGTCCTTTTCGAGTAATGACCAAATTACAATGAATATTTCTGTTTAAGATGCATGGAGTCTGTCTTTTATAATGAGAGGTATTGTCAGTGTCTGTGGAATAGATAAGTGGTAGAGGCCATAAGGCAAAGTGAGCAACCTTTTTGGAATAGAGGAGAGCAAAGCACAGAAGCCTGAAAAGTTTACTCTCCTTTTCTCCCTAAATGTAAGTTTATATTTCTGCAAAGTACTGCACCTGTATCTCATGAGGAAAGTGCCTGAACAGAATCTTTTATTAATTGCCTTATCTTTAAAGTGAACAGGAATTATAAATATATATTAAAGGACCCAAATAAATTTTAATTTGCTTATTTAATTGCTTCAGATTTTATTTTGCAGCAGTTCTGTGGGCTATAATAAGTTTAAATAGCAGATCATGGGCTGGTCGCTCATAGACACAAGCTGGAAAAGAAGTATCTTAGCATGGTTTAAAAAGGAGGATTGGGACTTCCCTGGTGGTCCAGTGGTTAGGACTTGATGCTTTCACTGCTGTGGACCCAGGTTCAATCCCTGGTCGGGGAACTAAGATCCCACAAGCTGCACAGTGCAACCAAAAAAAAAAAGCAGTGGGCAGTAACTTTCCCAGTCATGGCTAGTAACAGAAACTTACTATTTGTATTGTTTTACTTTTTTTTTATAGCTTCGGACAGTCTGCCATCTTTCTCCTGGGTGGTCTCAAAAGAGATGAAGCGCCCACCCCCATGTTTATGCACAGTGGTGACATCATGGTAATGTCAGGTTTCAGCCGCCTGTTGAACCATGCAGTCCCGAGGGTCCTTCCCAGTCTGGAAGGGGAAAGCTTGCCTTGCTGCCTAGAGACGCCTCTCCCAGCTGACCTCCCCAGAGACTCAGTGGTGGAGCCCTGTTCTGTGGAGGACTGGCAGGTGTGCGCCAGCTACTTGAAAACTGCTCGTGTTAACATGACTGTCCGGCAGGTGCTGGCCATAGGTCAGGACTTCCCTTTGGAACTCATGGAGGAGAATAAAAGAGACATCACCACAGAGGGTTCCTGCCATCTGGATGATGAGAACAGCCAAGTAAAATGAGCTAGGTTAAACCCTGACTGCTGAGACTTGGAGAGCCCCACTCTTTTACTCAGGCAGGTCTTACAGTAAATGACCGTGCTGTTTTGTATTGCCGCAGACTTCAGCACAAAGACAGGCCAAAAGCAGAGGCAGGGAAAAACTCATCATTGATCACACTGTTGCCTTGGAACCCATCCTGAAGAGAAAACATTAACCACTTTGGCCAGAGAAGTGCTTGACGTGATCCAGTCCCAGTTAGGTTTTGGCACTAACGTATGTGCGAAGTCCAAGGAGGTATGAGCTCCCACAACAGCCTTCTCAGCCTCGCCGTTATCTCTGAGCAAGGTAGACGTGAGTTTCCATGTCTGTGGAATCTTTAAATACCTCAGGTTTTATTGATGGGAAACATAATTCCCCTTCCACCACCCCATCTAGTGATTTGTGGTTCCATGAACCAACCATTAGTCTTACCTTCTTAATTCTTCCAATCAACACCAAATTCTTTGATCTTCTCTGGCCTTCACAGAAAAATCCTATACACTTAAGACAGTGGAACTGGAAATCGCATCTCCTAGAAAAGACAATCACAGTTATCTCTCTTGCCTAAAAGGTAAATATATATAAACCCAAGGAAAGAGGGACAGTAGTTTCTCCAGATGTCTTTCAGGTCTGTAAACTCTTCCCGTTGGCTTTTAAATGCAATTTTAATTGTTGGACTAAAAAAGTCCTAAGGGTATTCTGTAACTGTTTTCCCCATGAATAAACTTACTCAGTTTTAAATTAAAGATCTGTATCTATGTTTGAGGGTAAGTGATTCTGGGATTCGTTTTTTTCCTATTTTCACTTGCTTTATTCATGCTATTGAAGCCTTCTAGCTGTTTCTGCCCTAAGTATTCTTTGTGGCTATCTCACAGGAGAGAATATTCCTTGATATTCCAGTCACTGCTGTTTTTTGTATTGTAGACAGTATGGAAAATGCATGAAGCACTGAGTTTAATCTGTGTACCCCCACCAGTTCACCTCGGTACACCCTGACCCTTTGAGTTACCTTATGTCTCGGTGGGCCTCAGTTTCCTCACTCATAAAATGAAAATATTTATTACCATCTTCCTAGATGGATATTGCTATTTCAAACAATAATGGAAATTTAGTGCTCCTTTCTAGAAACATAATATTGCCAATATTTTATTACTATCTGGACTCTTAGAAACATTCTGGCTTATTTGTTTGTGTGGACGACTGACCAGAAGCTGCTTTGATACCTGCTGCTTGCGACATGACTTGCCAAATTTGCATTTCTCCTCTGTCCTGCCTTTTTTTTCTTATGAGTGTTGAGTATTGAGTTTATATTGTAATCCTTGGTAGGGTTTTTTTTGTTTGAAGGAATAAAAATTAACAGGTTCATCCTTTATGTGTACATACATAGGTTCTAAAATTCGTTCGTGATAGGATAATTTTATATAATTAAAATTACCACTGGAAAAATCCCTTAAGTTTTTAATAATGTACATTATATGAACACTGTGTACATTATATGTGACCCACTGAACACCAACACATGTCATTTAGTAAATCCAGCAGTCAGCTTATCTTTCAGCATTAGAAGATTGCTCTTTAGTCAGTTATCAGATGAAGGTATTGCCTTGTGTTCAGGGTCAATATTTTACAAAAAATACATGTTCCAACTGTAAACTCACACTCCATCAAGCAAGATATGTATGCTGTGAGAAGCATGTGGAAACTGAGGCCAGCCAAGAGGATGGAAGACTCCTGTCTCCCAGCCCACGCTTCCTCTAGGGATGTGCTCCTGGACTCATTTGCGGGGTGGAGAGGGCTGAGCAGAATTGTTTGCACAGTTCACTTCTCTTGTTTTTATGTATATTTCTGTGAGGCACATATAGTTGAAGATGTATATAATGCAACTACTTTGACAGCAGAAATTATACAGCTCAAGGAAAAAGGAAAAGTTGGTGATTTTTCTGCATTTAAATGAGGATGATCCCCCCCCACCAAGTTTGTTTTAGTTGTCTCCCAGATGTTTTCTAAGTCAGGTGTCAGCAAACTGTGAGCTACCCTCTGTTTTTATACTGCCCATGGACTAAGAATCATTTGTACATTCTTAACCGGTGGGGGGAAAAACTCAGAAGAATAATATCAGTGACACATGAAGATTATATGAAATTCAAATTTCTGTGTCCATAAATAGTTTTATTGGAACACAGCCACACTAATTCATTTCCAGATTATCTGTGGTTGCTTTCATGCTAAAATGACAGTTGAATAATTGCAACAAAGTCTAAAAGATATGATCCAGGCTGTACAGCAAACATTTGCCAACACCTAGAAAGGAAACCAGACCCCTAGAAAGGAGCCTGAAACCAAGAGAAAACATCAAGGGGAAGATATTTTGTTTTCTTTATTATTTTATATCAAAAATGCCAGGGTAGATAACTCTGTGTTCTAGGATGTACATGGTATCAAGAGTGGAGTCACAAATGTTAGGTCTGGGGAAGCTGGCGCTCATGCTCTGCAAGTGGCAGTGTAACTTGCTATATAACCTTTAAGGCTCAGTTTGGCATCATGTAACCTGTAATTCTGTTGTACATCCCAGTTGGGCCAGGGCAGTCCTGAATGATGTTCCCTATTCCTCTCAGAAGGGTTCTGGTTTGATGATAAATTATATGGTCATCCTAATTATGTTCTAAAATGTGTACCATTTGACCCAATAAATTTCACTTCTAGTTGAGTCTAGGGAAGTAATTAGAGCTGTCTGCAAGATTTTTGTATAAGAATGTAATAGTCAGTTTGAAATAAGCTCAATATCCAGCAACAAGGAGTTGATTAAATTCATGTATGTGTTCAATAAATGGTTATTGAGCACTGTTCTTTGATTTGCACAAAGTACCCGCTTTTGTGGTGCTTATATCCTAGTGGAAATGACATAACCATACAGAGGAAAACTATAACCATTAAAATTCATGTTTTGGAAGAACAAATAAAGATATGAGGAAATACTTGTGTTTAATGAGAAAACGCAGTTATGAAACCATGCATAGTAACCTCATTCTGTATAGATTGTTTATATATATTTTTTAAACTGGAAGGATAGGTATACCAAAGTGTGAATGATAGTGGGATTATAGTTGATGTTTCTTCTATTTGTGCTTTTCTGTATTTCTTTTTTTTTTTACATTGAAAATTTTTTTGTCTTTTTTAAAAATAAATTTACTTATTTATTTATGGCTGCGTTGGCTTCGTTGCTTGCATGCAGGCTTTCTCTGGTTGCGGCGAGCGGTGGCTTCTCTTGTTGCGGAGCACGGGCTCTAGGCGCGCGGGCTTCAGTAGTGTGGCACGTGGGGTTCAGTAGCTGTGGCTCCCGGGCTCTAGAGCGCAGGCTCAGTAGTTGTGGCGCATGGGCTTAGTTGCTCCATGGCATGTGGGATCTTCCCGGACCAGGGCTCAAACCCGTGTCCCCTGCATTGGCAGGTGGATTCTTAACCACTGCGCCACCAGGGAAGTCCCTGAGTCATTTTTTAAGTAAAGAATACATGCTTGAATTTTTTTTTTCCAATTAAAAAAAATAGTCCTTTACCTTGTAATTCTGCCTCTACTTGGAATATATTAGAATGCAAATCTAGGAATATCAACATTGTCTAACAAGAAGAGCTTGTTGGGCTTCCCTGGTGGTGCAGTGGTTGAGAGTCCGCCTGCCAATGCAGGGGACACGGGTTCGTGTCCCGGTCTGGGAAGATCCCACATGTCGCGGAGCGGCTGGGCCCGTGAGCCATGACTGCTGAGCCTGCGCGTCTGGAGCCTGTGCTTCGCAACGGGAGAGGCCACAACAGTGAGAGGCCTGCGTACTGCAAAAA
>NW_021703778.1:149186409-149226642 GCF_005190385.1 Monodon monoceros | reverse complement strand
AAGAAATGCTCAATATGTTAACTGAGAGAAACAGCTTAACAACAGAACGCACAAGCATTTTACCAGTGCTTTTTGTATACACAGAAAAGGCTGGAGGGTTATAATCTTACATCTCCCAAATTTTCTATCGCCAGCACAAATTGCTCTTTTGAAGAAGGCCTTTGTGTTGCTGTTTTGGAAGGGGCAGGCAAGGCACACACTGCACTCGGCGGCAGCAGGTTTGTAGGGTGTCCACTCACCTTTTTAACTGCTCTTATCAGCTCCATTCCAGTCTGAGGCCCTTTCATCTGGCTGAGATGGATCTTCTCACGACTGCTTGCTTATTATTTCAGTAGAGCCTCTTGCCTGTTTCCAGCACCCTACATCAGATTTTTCCTAAAGCATCCCAGGCCCACAGTGAGACAGATGTGCTGAACAGGACAAACTCAGCAAGACTTGGCTTGCCACGTTCTAATTTTCCCAATTCCTTTTTTACTAAGATAAGCTGGTCTTATCCCTTTTCTGTTTTCCCTTCGTCTAAAAGGTTGGTTTATTAGAGTAGGGGAAAAAAATAAAACCCTAATACCCTAGGTAGATTATACTAAGGCAAATTAGAATGGTAATGAGGCAGAAAGGAGCCCGAGGAATGATTACTGAACTCAGTGTGAATGAGGGGCTGGCAGAGCTAGGCAGGAAAGACACCTCACCTGTTTTCTCCTGCTTCGAAGATTACAGTGGAAAAAACAATGCAAATCTAGTTTCTTAGCCTGCGTAGTAAATTTTTATTGACAATCCTTTTGATCAACTATCTTATCCAAATTTGAGCCCTCATGGAAATGAGTTTGTTGGTTCTCAATTAGTTTTATTGGAAAAACAGATTTCTAAGAAGATGGTATAGACGATGGAAAGTGAAATAGAGTGGTTATCAGGAAAGCTAAATTTTAATAAAGCTCCAACACTTAGCTGGGTGACCTTGAATAAGTCACTCCACTGAGCCTCAGTTAACCTTTTTGAGCAACCCAGTTTTCTCACCTTTAAGGATGTTTGACCAAGTAATCCTGTGTTACCTACCAGCTCTGCAATGCTGTTCTTCTAAAATGAGAAATTAACCTCAGAGTTTGGCTAAACAGCAAAGCTACCCAGTAAGCAGGATTGTTGGTAAGGAAATCAAGTGTTAACCAAGAGAAAGAGGAGGGTAAGGAGGGGTTAGGGAAATGCAAATTAAAGCAATGAGATGTTTGTACCCATCTGTTTGGAAAATTTAAGGAGATTTTAACCTCTTGACTGTTCTTTTTACTTCCACCCTATTTCTTAATGGTCAATATGGCTCTGCTCTCAAAGTATCCAGAGTCTAATCCCTTCTTTTTGCCTGTAGCACCCTGACCCAAGCCACTATCATCCGTCGACTGGATGATTATCGCAGTAGCCTTCTGACTCCTTCCATGCTTGTCCCCACCTTCTACTCCTGTAGTTTATTCATAGTTTATTCTTAACTATGGCCAGAGAGGGGCTGTTAACACCTAAGGCAGCTCATGTCACTCTGGTGCTCAAAACTTTCTAATGTCACTTGTTGGGCTGAGTAAAAGCCAAAGCCCTTTTAGTTGACTACCAGTGCCTCCCCATTCTGGCCCCCCATTTTCTCTTGGTCCTCTCGCCCACTCTGTTCAAGCCACACTGGCCTCCTTGCTGCCCCTCTGAACAGACCAAGCACATACTGACCTGTGAGCTGGACTTGCCTTTGCCTAGAACACTCTCTTCTCTGAGATTTGTACTTACTTCCTTCAAGGAAGGCTCAGAATCACCGGGGTGAGGCCCGCCTTCACTATCCTACTCAAAATCTCAACCCCGCTGCCATTCCTCATGTTCTTTACCACACTATTGTCCATAGCATTTAGGACATAAAACTTCATTATAGGAAATAATTTCTTTTTAATAGTAATTTCTTTTTTCCTTATTTTTAAGAAACAAGGAAATAATATTGTTTCCCACCACTGGACTCTAAGTGCCCTGAGGCAGAGGTGTGCCCTAAGTTTTCTAGAACAGTGCCTGGCCCATAGTAGTTTCTCACTATATATTTGTTGAATGAATGGATGCCAGTGTTGGTGGGATGTGTGAAAATGAAATTTACATTGATAAAGCTATTATATTATCAGTGTTCAGCTAAATTTTGACGCAGCAATTCTAGGTATCTTCCCTATAGAAATGCCTATCAGGGACACAATGACATGTGTAAAAAGATGTTCATTACAGTGTTCAAAATAGTGGAAAACTAGAAACAACCCAAATGTTAATCAGTAGGGAAAGAGTTATTTGACTTATGGTTCATACACACTATGGAATATTAATACTATGGGGCCCTTCACAATAATGTACTGGGTAATGTACTGACATGAAAAGTGCTCCAAGGGACTTGCCAGGCAGTCCAGTGGTTAAGACTCCGCGCTTCCACCGCAGGGGGCTCTGGTCCAGGAACTAAGATCCCGCATGCCGCGCAGTGTGGCCAAAAAAAAAAAGTGCTCCAAGACACATTGGTTATTGAAAAACATGAAATAGCAAAATTCTATGTACAGTGTATGAATTAAAATGTAAAAACTAAACAAGACTGTTATCTGTATATGCACGTACATGTGTGTGTGTAAAGATGGGGGAAAAGATACATCCAAACGTAACAGTGGGAAGGAGAGGGGTTGGGAGGTGGTAGAAGGGACTTTTTACTCTATATGATTTTGTGTGGTCTGATTTCTTTATAAGAACATATTTATGTATTACTCATATATTTTTTTAATTATGCATAGCAAACCCTATAAAGAATTATATGCAGTAATGAAAAATGGAGGAAATAAATCTCCAAACTCTCTGGAAGTTTTCTATTATAAATAAGATCAGGTACTGTGTTAAGTGATGCAGAAAGCAACCGGTTTCAGCTGCTCCCACAAAGGCTTTAGTTCTCGTTTCTGGGTTGGGATTCTCCATGGGCTGACTAGGGAATGTATGATCCTATCCATCCAGGCAAGAGAATCAACCTCCATCACGTTTGTGTCTGTCCTAAGCTCAGCTTGCCGCGCCTGGAAACCTTGTTCTACCTCCGCCATGGAAACCCAGCGTGAGCTTTGGTTGCTAGGGCAGTAAACAGTCAGCCTTAAGGTTGAACCAGTTGGCGAGGGCCACAGTCCTCCCCTGAAAAAGATTACTGTATTCTAGGGTTATGGCTGGCTAGATAGCATTGAAGGCCACAGGGCCCTAAGATTTATTATTTATTAGGTGAGGGAAAGAGGGAGGAGAGGTAAAATCTGCTGTTGGGGGCACACTGGTGGGTGTTCGTGCGCGTGTACCTTTCCTGGGTTCAGTGTGTGTTCCCTTTTGTTAGATGTTAACTGTCCCGTCTCCAAAGTGAGATTAGGCCTGAAAATGTGCCCAACTGATGGCCGGCTGCTCCCATTTGCTCCCATCAACAGGAATCAAGCACTTCCTGAGAGCCACCAGATAGAGGCCCTAAACGTTTTGCCTTCGTTTTTAAGAGGTACTCAACACAAAGGCTCCGATCTCAACAGCTGTAAAAGAGTTAACAAACCACCTTGCCTGGGTTCTGGCCATGGAAGATTCTTCTCCTATCTCTGAAGACAACCATGCCATGTCTGTGTCATTATCCAACTACTCCTGCCTTTGGAGGGGTCACATGGTAGAAGAATTGCCTACAGGAGTTGAAGAAACATCAGTGTTGCTGCTGTCTGTCAAGCAGCAGCCCTTGTTATTTATTAATCCAGCAACTTTAGTAAGCATGTATGCAGTGTGAGTCACAGTGTTATGTGAATGCGATGGGCATTGTTCCTGCCCTCAGGTCCTACAGTAAGTGGGAAAAATACCTCTGTAAACAGACAATAAAGTATGCTGTGATGAGCCAAGTGCAAGGTGCAACAGGAGGGGCATGTAACAGAGCTGGAAGGGAAAGGCTTCCTACAGGAAGGAACATAAAAGCTGGCAAAGAATGAGCTGGACGTAGCTTCACTACCCTCCTGTGTGGCTAAAGGCCATTTATTATCTCTTTTGTTTCTTTGGTCTTGTGGGAATAAAAGCATCTGGAAACTTTTGAGGACTTTTTCAAACCTTAATAGTTGATGATTCTGAACATTCGTTTTGTTCATAGCCCTTAGCAATGTCTGCTATCATGTCCTTTGTTCACTCTATTATATGTGTCCTCCAAAGAACAAGCTCCCTAAGGGCAGGTTCTCTTCTGTCTCGTTCACTGATATTTCCCTAACATCTAGAATACTGCTTGGTACATAGCTGCTCAATAAAATACTGTTGGACAATTGAAAATTTTCCAGGCAACCTTTTTTGAGGAGTTTACTGCTTATCCTGAGTGGGAATGTGGCTAGAAAAGGCACTTCCAGCATCACCAACCAAACCCTATCCAAGTGCTCCTCATGCCTTAATCAGGGACCATTCCACTGCAAGACACAAACTTACCAAATTACAAAAAGCATCTGAGGGCAGGAAATGGACAGAGCCTCCCTGAGAACCAGAAGCAGGAAAGACCCCTGGACCACAGCAACTGTCACATTTCCCTCCCTCAACCACCCTCTCTGGTCTTCACTTCCCTCTGCCTGTGTCTGCTTCCTGGGACTGCAGACCCTCTTTGCTGACTTTACTTACACAAAGCTGCCCCCAAGTTGCACCTTAAACCTTCCAGGCTGTTTGCAAGTAGATTATTAACCCCCATCCAGACTGCTGGAGGAGAATCTGCTTGGTATTCTTACATGTTCCCCCTGTCCGGTCAGCTGTGGCCAGGGACACAGGGATACTTTGCTCATCAAAATCAAAGGAAGGCTAATGGGTGGAAGGAAAGGAAATGATTAGCAGAAGAAATGATTGGCATCTCTACTGACAATCATTGTACAAATTTCCTTCTAGAATGAAGTGCTGGAGAATGTTAACCCCAGATCACTGGACCCAGAGATAATAGAAGGGGGGGCCTATCCATGGCTGTCCCCAAGCCCCTTCACCAGAGGCTACTCCCAGGGCCTTCCCCAGACAAGATTCATCAGTGCCCCCATGACACCTCTCCTGCTTATCACCTCTGGGCTTTGTGAAAAGGTTGGAGATGAGGGTGAGGCATCTGCTGCCCCCGCACCCCCATTGCTTGGGAGACCAGAGGTGATTGAGGCGCTTTCAGCCAGAAAAATATAATTTAAGGGCTTGGCATCTGGCTGGGAACAGAGAGCTATGTTGCCATGGCAATGCCTCGCTTCATTTAACAGCAGCATATCCCTGAGTTTGGTCACATCCACACTCAGGCACATGTAGCTCCCTGTCAGCAGCCCCCGCGATGCGCACACACACACACCTCTGGCAGAAATCCCTCTGCAGAAGCAAAGCCCATTCCTGCGCCTGCCTCCCCATCGTAGACACCCAAGCTCATACCCTTTCCTGCAACACCTCGGCCAATCATGTGGACTCCAAAAGCACCCCCAGACAGCACAGAGCCCTCCAGGGAATTTAAAGGGCTACATGAGTGCAGAGCCCCCATACAGGTCCACATGGAAGCCTGCCAGGGTCCATATGCTTTCCTGCGTTCCTAACACAGAGCCGTATCTCCATCTTCCTTTATAAATCTTTGTGCGTCATCTCCAACCCTTTCATGATGCCCAAGAAGATAAGAAAGAGAGAGAGGAACAGTGGTGGCCGGTGCACAAATGCTTCTTTGTTTTCTAGGGAGGAAAGGGCTTAGGCCAAAACCTTGCAGGTATTTACCCAGAGGTCCCTAAGCACCTACTGAGGTTCTGTCCCTGCCCCTCCCTTAACTCAGGCAGCAGTGGACAGGATGGATCAGGGCAGGGAGACCTGAAAGCACAAGGATGTTCGTAGCAATGATATTTGTGGCGGTGAACAATCAGAAATAACCTAAATGTCCATTAGTAAGGAACAGGTAAATAAATTTAGAGAAAGAGCAAAGAAAGTATAGCTATTTCACTAGATTCCCAATGATAAGAAATAAATGTAATCAGACTTTGAAATAGCTGTATATGTGAAATAGATGTGCATATTATTACTGAGCTATCAAAATGGATGACAGGATTTTCTGTTCTCTTCTGGATCTCTGCCACTGCTTGCTGATCATTAAGTAATTTTCAGAACCACACTTTCACCCATAAAATGTAACGATTCTCCTTGATGGGGTCTTTGTAAAAAAAAAAAAAAAAGAAGAAGATTGATGATTTCACACTTATACAATATTCCTGCAAAGATGGTTTGGTCCATCGGCACTGATGATTTAATAAGACAGTGCCCCCAAGGCTAGGAACAACAGGGCAAGCTAAAGAGAAAATAGAAAACCTCAGTCTCAAAATGGCAAGTTTGAAGCATCGTGATTCCCAGTATGTCCTGAGTGAGGGCCTGTTATATGCAGAGCACTGTGCAAAGCATCAAGTTCCCAGGACACAACAGGCATAAGAATAACACTATTAGAAAGATGCCAGGGGTGCCAACCCTAGAGGGAAGAAAGAGGTCACAGGTCACGTGCATGGGATAGGACCACAGACAGATAGAAAGGAAGGATATGAGGGAGGGAACTTCTTCCTCACTCCTGACATTTCCTCCCAGTGAAAGAAGCTTGATTAGTGGAATTTCTGGAACTCTCTCTGCCCCCACTGCTCCTCCTGCCCTGGTGAGTAGAGTGGTGAAGAGTGAGTAGTGACTGACTGTTAATTTTGGAAAGAATATTTGGGCATCCTTGACTCGGCCCACATCTTGTCTCCCTTGGGTGTGAGCCCACCTGTTGAGTAAACATTCTTCCCACCTTCTTGCTTTTACTCTTATAGGGCAGGACCCCTCTGCAAGGGGAAGGACTGTCTCCACTCAGTGTTGGGATTGGGTGGGTACGTCTGCTTAAATTCTGGGTCTCAGTATTAGCAGACTCATTTGGCTAAAGACTGGTCTCTTACTACCAATAAAGGTGATATTTCATCTTGCACGTTTCATTTGTTTTATGTCTTGACTTATGCAAAACCCAGGCAGGAAATAAGAATGCTAACTTTTGGGAACCCCTTGAAGCCTGCAGTAGTTATCCGTTGCTGCATAACAAACTACCACCAAACTCAGTGACTTAAAATGACAAATGTGTATTATCTCACATCGTGTCCCAGGGGCACCTCAGCTGAACGGTCATGAGGCTGCAGGTCAGGGCTGCTTTCGTCTAAAGCTTGTTCAGAGCTAGAGCGTCAGCTTCCAGCATGGCTGTTGGCAGGAGGCCTCAGCTCCACCCTACGCAGCCTCTCCACAGGACTGCCTGAGGGCCCCCTTGACACAGCTGAGGGCGTCACCAGAGCAGTTAGAGGAAGTCACAGTGCCTTTATAACCTAGTTTCCAAAGTCGAACACCATCACTTTCTCTGTATTCTTCAGAAAAGAGTCCAGCCCCGAAGGGGAATTGAGCTCCGTTTCTCCAGAAGAGTGTCAAAGAACTCGAGGTCTTTCTTAAAACCACAGAGTCCTCGACAAAGGAAAAGTGACTCTGCTCTCTCACACAAGAGGCCAGTCAAGAGCTGGAGAAGGAGAAGCAATTCTGCCCACTAGCTTCTGGGCTTCAAGCTGGATATCACGTGGAAAGACAGAAATAACACAAAATCCTTCACTCAGGATCTGGGTGAAACAGGACACATCCTTTGCTCCCTGCTTTAGCCACAATCCTCTCCTCAAGGCCCAACAGAGGTGCCTACCCAGAGCTCTTAACCTCTTTCTAGACTGTGCTCTGAGCACCCAGAATCCCAAAATTCTCTTCCCAAATGGCCCGAGCCTGCTCCCTGGGCCTTTGCAGGCCTCACCCTCAGGTTCATTTTCCCACCAGTGTATGCACCCCTGGGCCCGCAGGTTACTTGCTGGAGTGTGGACAAAGCTTGGCCATGCAGGCTGGGGTGTCCTCACACATGGTGTGGAGGCGAGGCAGGGACAGGAAGAGAAGGAAGATGGGCTGAGTCAGTTGTGTAGATGCATGTATCTATAGATGCATGGAGGTCAAGGTGCCCACAGCATACCAGCGGCGTTCCTTTTCTTCCTAACTTGCCAGTGTGCTTGTCCATAATCTAGCAAGCCTGCCTCAGCCGAAGGGCTGATGTGAGTCAGGATTTGACTGCCTCCGTAACATCCCTTTTAGGCCAGGGACCAGCAGACTGTCAACAACAGGCAGTGAGGCGCCACTTCTGAGCCCAGGCCTCCCTCTAGTGACCAGTCCGGGGACAACAGCTAGAGGCTCTTGGCCACTTTCCTGAATGGACACCTCTTCCAGAACCTACTTTCCAAAACCCATATCTGATCCTATTGTTCTTTGCTTAGAAACCTCAAATACAAGCAAAATTTCTCAAGCGCCCCCCACACCCCTCCATGGGCTTCAAATGAAAAATAAAGCCCAAGCCTTTAGCTTCCCTGGTGGCGCAGTGGTTAAGAATCCGCCTGCCAATGCATGGGACACGGGTTCGAGCCCTGGCCAGGAAGATCCCACATGCCGTGGAGCAACTAAGCCCGCGAGCCACAACTACTGAGCCCACGTGCCACAACTAATGAAGCCCACGTGCCTAAAGCCCGTGCTCTGCAACAAGAGAAGCCACGACAATGAGAGGTCCATGCACCACAAAGAAGAGTAGCCCCTGCTCGCCGCAACTAGAGAAAAGCCCGCGCGCAGCAACGAAGACCCAACACAGCCAAAAATAAATAAATAAATTTATTTATTTTTTTTTAAAAAAGCCCAGGTCTCAGCCTGGTTGACAAGGCCCTTCTCAATGTTAAGCGAGCCTACGTTTCCAGGACCCGCCTCTGCCCCACCACACACACACACACACACACACACACACACACACACACACACACACACGTACGCGCACGCACGCGCGCACACACCTCCACCCCCGCAACCTCTGCCTCCCACATGGCACACACACCTGTGCTTAGGTCAGGCCAGAGGGCTTGCTCTTTTCGCACCTCTGTTCTTTTGCTGGCAATAAACTGCCCATCAAACAAACTCTTACTCCTCCATAGGGACCCACTTCACTCTTCTTTGCAGCTCCCTGGGGGAGAATTCACGACCCCTCAGGGGGTTCCTCTGAGCACTTTTCTATAGAACAATAGCTAATGCTGACTGAGCAGTAATGCCAGTCCCAGCGCTGAGGGCTCTAGAGGCATTATGCCCTTTAATCCTCACTATAACCCCAAAGCCAGACGCTATGATCATCCCCATTTTACAGATGAGGAAACTGACAGGAGAGGGGTTAAGTCACATTCCCAAGGACACATGGACAGCAAGTGAGAGCGGGGCAGCCACAACGCTCTCTTGCGCTCCAAGCCACCTCCTCGACCACGGCTCTCGGACACATGTCCTTGTTTCCTGCCTAAGAGCCTGAGAGAAGCCTGTTCTCTTGTCTCTGGATCTTGAGCATGGGACACGGCCACCCCTGTGACTGGTGCCTGGAAAGCCCTCAGTCTAGTTCCTGAACTAATGGCAGACAGGAAGGGTTGGCTTTGCCTGCCACACTTCTTCTCAGGTCCTTTGGTTCTGAATCTTTTTAAAATTTATTTATTTTATTTATTTTTGGCTGCCTTGGGTCTTTGTTGCTGTGCGCAGGCTTTCTCTAGTTGCGGCGAGCAGGGGCTACTCTTTGTTGCAGTGCTCGGGTGTCTCATTGCAGTGGCTTCTCTTGTTGCAGAGCACGGGCTCTAGGAGCGCGGGCTTCATTAGTTGTGGCACATGGGCTCAGTAATTGTGGCTCATGGGCTCTAGAGCGCAGGCTCAGTAGTTGTGGCACACGGGCTTAGTTGCTCCGCGGCATGTGGGATCTTCCCGGACCAAAGCTTGAACCCGTGTCCCCTGCACTAGCAGGCAGATTCTTAACCACTGTGCCACCAGGGAAGTTCCTGGTTCTGAATCTTGATTCTAAATCTCCCATCTTGTTCCAGACTCAGAGCCGGTCACACACTCTTAACCAGGAAGGGCAGACCCGTGGGCATAGTTTGCAGTGTAAAGATCAAGAATAAGAAACAGGGTGTAACTTTGAGCTATTTGCCAAAACAACTGATCCCTGATTCCCCATCTCTAAATTAATAACCCAAATTGGCGACCTGTCAGGGTTTGTGCTAACACAGCCAGCTGCTCCCACAGGACTCTCTGTGCCCCGGAGGGCTGCCCACAGTCCCTGCTGTCCCCCTTCCCCTGGCGGGACCAGCGTGTGTCATCCCTGCTCCCTCCTTCCTTTCTCCCGACTGCCTGCCTTCTCTGCTCTCTGTCCTCTAATTTAGGCAACAAGCATTAAATTAACACTTTTTTGTCCACCCGAAATACTCAAGTGACTAGGTTGCTATCATTTCTTCCTTTTTTTCTTCAAAATGGAAATACAGGATCATTTTTTTTTCTTCCTGATTATGAAAGTAATACAGTCTTGTGAAAAATGCAAGCATACACATGTTTAAAGTAGAAAGCGAAAGTTGCCAGCCATCCCACCTGAACAAGATAATCACTGTTTTCAGTTTGGTTTGTAGCATTCCAGATGTGTGTGTGTGTGATTCCATATTAGTCTGAATTGTAAATGAAGACCTATCTCATGGTAATTTTATTCCAGCAGTCCTGGGTTGAAACAATAATGCTGCTACAAGATCCAGGTCAAAAACCAATCAGATTCACCTGAACAGAATTCTCATACTTCCATGGGGGAGGACTAAGAACAGGTATAGGGAATATTGGAACCTTTGGTTCCAGAAGATTCCTGAGGTCCTTATACCAATTGGTCGTAAAAGGTCTATGTATAAAGTGGCCTAAAGCCATAGGAACGTCATCTTATACTATTTGCTCAGAGCTAAGTTCCTACCTACTCATGTTACCAAAACTAAGGGAGCCAAGTGACATGGTATTTCCCTCCATAGTAATGAAACACTGCTCTCTTGGGTAATTTGCTCTCTTCCCTTTACAACTGAGCAGACCATGGCACAGGGTTTAGGGAGAGAGGGAGACGAAGCCACTTCAGCAGACAGCAGGCTTTAATCCCTTCCAGAAGCGCGGACTGTGAAGCTAATACCTGGTTCCCGCCCAGAGAAGCCCACAGACTGTGGGAATAATCCCTCCAGAGTGGGAGGCACTAAGGGTAAATTTCTCAGCAAAAGGAAAAATGCCAGACTGTGTAAAGCAGGACTCATGCCCCAATGGCTGATTCACACCACCAAACCCTGAGAGACCGATGTATAAAACCAGGAGAGCTGTTTAATCATTTTCTAATAAGTAAAACTTGTAAATGGATTGATAGGCTACTTGTGTTTGCTGACCAGCAAGTTCTCTCCCTATGCGCTTATGACTACAAAGGAAAATAATAATATATAAATAGTAACGATAACAATTACAGTTACTCTGTTGAGTGCGTACTGTGTGCTAGGTATTGTGCTGAGCATTTTATCTTCTTAAATAAGTCTCTCTACAACACTATACAGTGGGTACTATTTTTATCCCCACTTTGCATTGGGGTTCAGAAATGTTTAGAGCAAATAAGCGGTGGACCCACAATTCAAACCCAGTTCTTCCTGCCTCTGAGACCCAAGCTCTGAATTTCCCACCTCCCCGGCCTCTCCTCCCATCTGGGAAACTGGATTGCGATCTGGACTCAGAACAAGGGGCATTATGTGGAGTCTCAAACACAACTCAAATGTAACTGGGCCTCTTTGCAGCCAGTCTCAACACAGTGATGTACAGGGTCTGCATCCCACATACGAAGCGCCCACTGTACTAGCCATCCTACATAGAGGACTTGAGCATCCTTGGATTTAGGTATCCACAGGGGTCCTGGAACCGAGGGACCACTGTACAAAGAAAGCACAGATCTGACTCCCAAAGCGCCTGTGCTGAAAGTCTTATTTTCCTGAAGGTTTTATGAAAAGAAGAGTGAAGAGTTTACACATCATGAAGCTTTCTAAACATTCTGTCTCAACAGCTCTGTCTTTTTTCCCAGGTCCCTCTCCCTCTAGGATCTGTCCCCATCCCTTTCCTCCTGCTGCTCTGCTCCATTCCACCTTCCCTCCTTCGGGAGTCCTCCTCTACTTCTCTCCAGATTTCTCCTCCCTCCTCCAAATCTCTCTATCCTGGTTTACCTACTTCAGAGATGGCAGATTGATAGCTCGAAGCTTAGCCTACAACAGTGTTTAGATTGGCTCACACAGTTATTCAAAAATTTGAATTAGTGACAAAATTTAAAATCAGCAGGTTTCACACATAAATTTAATTTGCAACATAAGGGAAAAAAGGTGTGTTTTTTTTTTTTCTACATAGCAACCACTGGTTGGAGCTGAGTAGCACCTGCTTTTCCTAGAAGCTCAGATTCTTCCCTTTATCAGTCAGTCTCCTCCCTTCCCCCTAGCCTGCTGACAATGAGTTTGAAGGTCAAGGGCTCTTTGTCATCCATTTTATCACTAAAGTTATCACCTGACCTTTTCAGGTATTTGAATTTCCAAGCCCTATTTCTTTATTTGGATACCACAGCATGGTAACTAGTGCAGCTAGACTTTGGAGCAGTCCTTGGGATGGGTTTTCCTGGCACGTCTATGAATATACTTGAACACCTTGTAAATGGGACACTGACGGAGAAGACTGTGGTTCTGTACTGGTTTTTATTGAAAATACTAGGCCTGGGCATGTATGCTCATGGGAAATTATCCAAGTGGGTACACCACAGGAGCACATGCCCTGTGCACTCAATTGAATACTGAGCAAAGGTCAGGTTTATCTCCTAGAGACTTGCTCTTATCACAGGGTAAGAATCAGTCGGGCAATAAAACATGAATACTTAACACATCACATGGTGATAGTAACATAATATAGAGAGCTTAATGTTTGTTCTAAGATGGGTGCTTCTTATCTGACTTTTATATTTATGATAAGAATAAGCTTAGTACCTAGTGATTCATCTTTGAAATAAACTTTCTCATTTTTACTTCAAGTTTGGGGATTCATTTAATTAGAATCCTTGAGATTGTCAGGTGAGCTTTTATCATTTCTAATGAATCCAGTTTCTGTAGTATCTTGCTGTGGTAGACTGTACTGTTGTTTAAGAGTATTCACTGCTTCTCCCTTGGATGAGATTATATGTCCTTGCCTTGTTGACATCAGGCTTGACCATGTGATTTGTTTGGGACAATAAAATGCAAGTGGAAGTGATATGTGGCACTTCAGAGTCAGAGCTCTAAGAGCTAACAGATGTTCATCGTTGTTCTCTCTTCTCTGGACCACAATGAGGAGAGCCAGGATCTGAGGTGAAGGCAACATGGAGCAGAGTCTGCTCCCTGCTGGATATAGAGCCTGAATGAGAAATAAACCTTTGTTACATGCCACTGAGATGTCGGGATCATTTGTTACGACAGCATAATCTAACTTATCCTGACCAAGACATGGGCAAACAAAGCAAAAATACTAACTCTGATGCCTCTGATATCACAACAGATTGCAAAAATTTCCATTTTTTTTTCTGTGTATCAGAATGATTTACATTTTCTCATTCATTGAGAAGTAAATGCCATAAATTTATTTATTTACTTATTTTCGGCTGCGTTGTGCCTTCGTTGCTGCACGCGGGCTTTCTCTAGTTGCAGTGATCAGGGGCTACTCTTTGTTGCGGTGCACAGGCTTCTCATTGCGGTGGCTTCTCTTGTTGCGGAGCATGGGCTCTAGGTGCACGGGCTTCAGTAGTTGTGGCGCATGGGCTCTAGGTGCATGGGCTTCAGTAGTTGTCTCACCGCAGGCTTCAGTAGTTGTGGCATGCGGGCTCTAGAGTGCAGGCTCAGTAGTTGTGGTGCACGGGCTTAGTTGCTCCGCGGCATGTGGGATCTTCCCGGACCAGGGCTCGAACCCGTGTCCCCTGCATTGGCAGGCGGATTCTTAACCACTGTGCCACCAGGGAAGTCCAGTAAATGCCGTAAATTTAAACTCATAAAATAATTATATACTCATAAAATGCTCTCTTTATATGATACATAAAATTACAGATATATAGATACACATATCAGATACACATGTATCACCCTCCCAGGACAAAGCTTAGATGGGGCACTGTCAATGTTTGCCTTTTTGCATATCCTTTTTTAAGTACCCATTGCTGAACAAACCCCTTTCCAACAGACATATTCTTTCTTGAGATAAGCCAATGGCTTCAATCAAGCTACTGTGTCAAGTTCTGCTAACCTGGAAGGCATTTTGCCTCTTTAAGGTGGCTGTGTATGTCTCAGCTCAAATCCATTATGAGTGAAATATTTTAAAATTATTGCCATAATACATGTACCTGGAAAAAAATGCCAGAGTATAAAATGATAAGCAAATTCTCGCTCCCTGCCCCAATTCCCAGTACCACTCTACAGAAGTAATCCCGTTAGGAGTTTCTTATCAGGGCCAGCTTCATGGGTGTACTACCTCTGCAGTCACCCAGACCCGCATGCTCAGCCCAAATCCATTATGAGTGAAATATTTTAAAATTATTGCCATAATACATGTACCTGGAAAAAAATGCCAGAGTATAAAATGATAAGCAAATTCTCGCTCCCTGCCCCAATTCCCAGTACCACTCTACAGAAGTAATCCCGTTAGGAGTTTCTTATCAGGGCCAGCTTCATGGGTGTACTACCTCTGCAGTCACCCAGACCCCCATGCTCAGCCCTCTGCACTTGGTTTAATGTGCTACCATTACCATCTGAAATTCTTAATCATGTTTGAACAAGGACCTAGCATTTTCATTTTGCACTGGGCCCCCAAATTATGTAGCTGGTCCTGCTTATGTATATCCTTCCAGAAACATTTTTATGCACACACAAGCATATGTTTGCTTATTTTTTAAAAAACACAGTGGTTCGGAGGCTTCCCTGGTGGCGCAGTGGTTGAGAGTCCGCCTGCCGATGCAGGGGACGCGGGTTCGTGCCCTGGTCCGGGAGGATCCCATGTGCCGCGGAGCGGCTGGGCCCATGAGCCATGGCCACTGGGCCTGAGCGTCCGGAGCCTGTGCTCAGCAACGGGAGAGGCCACAGCAGTGAGAGGCCTGCGTATCGCAAAAAAAAACCCAAAAAAACACAGTGGCTCATCAAGCCCTTTTCTTCTTCCTGGGCCTGCAGAAAGACTACATTTCTCAGCCTCTTTTGCAATTAAGTTGGAACTCTGTGACAGCTCGGGCCAGTGGAAGGCGGGCAGAAGTGATATATACCACTTCCAGAAGGTTCCCCTAAAGGGACCCGCCCACTTTTCTGCACAGCCCTTCTGCTATATGTATGGCTCTCTATGTTTGCATGGGGGCACAGTTACATGATAGGAGGATCCCATCATAAGTCATCACTGGAAGGGGAGCCACTTGGAAGAACCTCTAACCCACATTAGACTGCTATTCTGTAAAGCTATGGAGTCTTTGGGGTTGCTTACTACAACAGCTATAGTGTTAATTACTGTAAGACATACACAGGTGGGATCACGGTATATATTCATACATAAATATATGTGTGTGTGTGTGTATGTCTTTTGGCACCTTTAAAAAACCCACATATTTTAGGAGTGTTTTCATCACATGTATGTTGAATTTATACTTAAATTCATCATGAGTCCTTGGTAGGCAACTCACCATGGCTCTTGAGTAATGACAACCTAAGCTATGTTTGTCAAGCACAGAGCAGGAGAATTTCTATGAAGCTCCTTGGGCCAGTCCAAGCCCCAGATCTATTTACCTACTCCCCCTGCTCTGTGTCAAAACAGGACTGGCTCCTGTAGACTGCATTTCCCACGACTTCCCGAGCCAGCTGGCTTCCTGCTGGGCCTAGCCAATAGAAGACAGGAAATCAGGAGGTGGGAGAAAGGGAAAGGCCAGAGTATCTCCCCCTTTTCTCATTGCCTTGAACAGCATCTGTAGCAACTGCTGAATCTTTTCTTTTAAAGATTTATTTATTATTTATTTACTTACTTACTTTATTTTTGGCTGCATTGGGTCTTAGTTGCGGCATGCGGGATCTTCACTGAGGCGCACAGGATCTTTCGTTGTGGCACGCGGGCTTCTCTCTAGTTGTGGCGTGCGGGTTTTCTCTTCTCTAGTTGTGGCGCGCAGGCTCCAGGGCGCATGGGCTCTGTAGTTGCAGCACGCAGGTTCCAGAGCACGTGGGCTCTGTGGCTTGTGGCACGCAGGCTCTAGTTGAGGCACGTGAGCTCAGTAGTTGCAGCAGGCGGGCTTAGCTGCTCTGCGGCAGGTGGGATCTTAGCTGCCTGACCAGGGATCGAACGTGCATCCCCTGCACTGCAAGGCAGACTCTTTACCACTGGACCACCAGGACAGTCCCAACAGCTGCTGAATCTTTTTGGTGCCTCTACCTCCTGCTGGGCAGGCCCTCCACAGTTATGACTTAAACCAATTGACCCCATCCCTGGTCTCCATAACACCACCTTCCTTTTTTACCCTTCCTTACAGACTGAATGGTTGTGTTGCCCCAGATTCAAATATGTTGAAGCCCTAACCCTCAACATGACTGTACTGGAGATAGGTCTTTTATGGAAGTGATTACCGTTAAATGAGGTCATCAGGATGGAATACTGATCCTTTTAAGAAAGACACCAGA
Organism: Monodon monoceros; assembly: GCF_005190385.1. NCBI lineage: Eukaryota > Metazoa > Chordata > Mammalia > Artiodactyla > Monodontidae > Monodon > Monodon monoceros. The sequence continues at coordinate 149,210,071 of NW_021703778.1, read as the reverse complement.
GAGCTCTCTCTCTCTCTCCCTCCCTCCCACCCCTTCTCTCCCCCATCACACACAACACAGTGAGTCGGTAGCGGCCTAGAAAAGAGGCCTCAGAATGAATTCTACCTCGCTGGCACCTTGATCTTGGACTTCCCAGCCTCTAGAATTGTTAGAAATAAAGTTCTGTTGTGTAAGCCACCCAGTCTGTGGTATTTTGTTATAGCAGCTTGAACAGACGAAGACACCCTTGCAGCTGAGGAGCTCCGGTAGCTGCCTGGCATTGCTAAGTTCTGGGCTGTCTCACTGTCTCCTTCGGGCTTCTCAGCTTTTCTATCACCAATTCTCTGCATTAAACTCCCTCTATTTCAAGTGCTCACAGTGGTTTCCTATTTCCTGATCAGACCCTGAATGATTCACTCTATCATTCTCAAAGACATTGCATGGACTAAGATATATCCAGCTTCCTTCACTGACAATGCAGTGTGCTGCTTAAGAAAGACACTATCAAATTAGGCTGACCTGAGTTTGAATCCTGACCCCACCCACTTCCTTGTTCAGTCGCCAAAGTGTAACATTAGTCTCACTAAGCTTCAGTTTCTTCATCTGCAAAATGGGGATAAAAATATTAAAGTCTAGCCCACAGAGGAAATAATGCTTGAAAGGTACTTAGCATAGTGCCTGACACAGAGAAAGTGTTCAGTAAGTGTTAGCTAATGTAATAGGAGGAGGGACAGGGCCTGGTGAGAAGCTGACATTGTCGGCCATAATTACCAGTGCGTTCTTATAATTTGCGATCTGTAGTCAGTCTCCTAACAGTGCTGGGAGCCTCTGGCGCAGCATCCTAGAAACTTGTTTATAATCCCCTCGTTTATAATCAGTGTCCGGAACACATTATGGGAGAGTCTCAGAAAGTCAGGTTGGCCCTGATTTCCTAATTACCACAGAACACCTTACATTAGGCCTGCCTTTTTTTCTGTACTACCTACACCTGGCCCTGAACTCACCCTTGGTTTCCGGGCCTTTAACCAAAGGACCCCAATATCAGACTTCCCTGGTGATGTAGTGGTTAAGAATCTGCCTGCCAATGCAGGGGACACGGGTTCGAGCCCTGGTCCGGGAAGATCCCACATGCCACTGAGCAGCTAAGCCCATGCACCACAACTACTGAGCCTGCGCTCTAGAGCCCGCGAGCCACAACTACTGAAGCCCATGCACCTAGAGCCCGTGCCCTGCAACAAGAGAAGTCACCTCAGTGAGAAGCCTGAGCACCGCAACAAAGAGTAGACCTGATCTCCGCAAGTAGAGAAAGCCCGCGCGCAGCAACCAAGACCCAACGCAGCCAATAAAAAGCACCCGAATATATGCAGTCCTCTCTCCCCTCACCCCTCACCCTTCACATACCCCAGCCAGTCCCCAGCATCTAAGGCCTTCCAAAGCCATCGAAAACCTAAGGAACTGCTGAGAATTCCCGACCTGGAGTCAGCAAATGTTTTCTGTAAAGGGCCAGATAGTAACTATTTCAAGGTTTGTTTGCAGGCCACTTACAGTTTGCATGCTAACTACTCAGTTCCACCTTTTTAGCGTGAAAGGAGCAGTAAGTGAATGGGCATGGCTGTGTACTAATCAAACTGTATTTATAGACACTGATATTTGACTTTCATATAATTTTTACCTGTCACAAAATATTATTCGTCTTTTGATTTTTAGCTATACCTAAAATATAAAAAATATTCTTAGCTCTCAGGCTGTACAAAAACAGGTGGCAGGCAGAATATGGCCTGCAGGCCATAGTTTTCTGATGGCTTTTAGTCAAGTTCCTGTGCTTTTTTAGTTGTTGCCCTCTTTCTTTCCTTCTTTGCTGTGTGACACTGGGTAAGTCACTTAGCCTCTCTGGGCTTCAGGGTTTTTTTTAAATTAAATTATTTAGTTTTATTGAGATATAATTGACATACAATACTGTATATGTTTAAGGTGTACAGCATAATGATTTGACATAACATATATTGTTAAATGATTACCACAATAATTTTTTTCTTTTTCTTTTTGGCCCCGCTGCCCAGCATGCAGGATCTTAGTTCCCCGATCAGGGATCGAACCTGCATTCCCCTGCAGTGGAAGCCCGGAGTCTTAACCACTGGATTGCCAGGGAAGTCCCATACCACAATAATTTTAATTCACATCCATCTGGGCTTCAGTTCTTTCCCAGTAACCCCGGAGTAGTAGTAAATGAGTGTTTATTAAAACCAGCTCTTCCGTGAGGATGGGGCAGGAGAGCAGCTGTTGGTTTTGCTGTTCCTGTTTTCAATCTTTTTTTAACTGTTTAGGTTTCCAGGTAAAAATGTCATTTCAACAAAAGTTCCCCGCGAACGAATTAATTTGGGAAATTACTAATTGATCCAGGGGTTCCAAATCTTTTCCCTGCCTCCTCATTCTTTACCAGCAGAAAACAAATCCAACATTTCAAAGAGACGAAATGGCGTAAAAGTTTACTTTCCTTCCTGAGTACTCCCTTATCAGACGATCAGTATGTTTGTTTATGTCTTGTTTATATATTTGTTCTACGCACAAAGTTCCATTCACTCATTAAAGAAACATTTGTGGAGCATCTCCGATGTGCAGCGCACACCCTGGAGGTTCTGAAGTGAACAAAACAGACTTGATTTCTCCCGAAGGAGCGGAGTGATGAAAGAAGGGGCGGGGGTGGGGTGGAGGGCTGGCTACTGCTGTGCGGATGGACCACGTACGAATGCTGGCAAAGAGGGAGGGACAGAGGGAGGGAGGGACAGTTGGATGGAAATCGACCCCAGCTTCTGTGTTCCAAGAACTGTCCAACTGTCATTCCGAACCCCTGCTATCTTACCTCCCCGACTTCCTTCCGGTGCTTTCGCCAAACACAGGCTTCATTTTCCCGGGCTAGCGCCTGCGCCAGCGCATCCTTTCCGCCCCTGCCGTTCCCAGCGCACAGGAGGGGAAAGAGCGTGGAAGTCACACCCTCCTGCCCCGCACGCCCCCAGCCCCCCTCCCTTGCGCTTCTCGGAACTGCTCACGGCCCCGCTCACAGCCGCCGCCCCATTACTGCACTTATCATTTCGGGCCACGTGAAAACCTGGCGACCCGCAGGGCGGCGTTCTGGCCTCCACGCAAGTGTTCTGATCTCTGTAGGGAAACAATATTAAGGCTAACCCCAATCTGTTTCAGTGACCTTTTCTAGACAGAAACGTTGCTGCCAGCTATTGCTAGGAAATGCACACAAACGCACGTTCTCTGTGGGACTTCGGCCTGAAATAGCCTCAAGTCCTGGCTTTCACTCTTCTGGGGTGGGCCTGGGCTGAGAGGTTAGAGGGATGCCTAATCCTGCCCTCTATTTTCTCAGTGACAACTCTTTTTCTTCTCTAGGGCCAGTCCTTTCTTTCCTTCTTATTTCTTTACCCACCTCTTTTCCTCACTCATTCAAGAAAAGTCCTTACAAGATCGAATTTTGACTTCTTTTCTGAGGAATTTTCAGCAATGCCCAGGGATAGCTTTTACCTCTCAGCTTTTCACCTGCTGTTGGAATCTGTTTCTCTCAGGCTGATTGGCCCCTTCTCACCCACTCCCTAAAGTACTTAACATGATTTTTATCTCCCTCCCTTTCTTCCTCACCCAATATGGTAGACACTTAGGGGTATCTTTTAGCCCCTGTCTCTCCCTTCTTTGAGAACTTCACACACACCACACTTCTGGGTGAGCCCTTGGTAGCCGTGTTTGAGTTTGAGCACATGACCTTGCCTCCATGGTATTAACTGGGCCAGGGAGGTACGGGACTCACAAATGGGTCAAGCCTATTCTCTCTTCCAGGCTTTGGAATTGAGCTGGAGATTCCAATGGCAACCTGAGCTGGTCTCTTAGGTGCAGGAAATGCAGACAGGGAGGGCTTTGCCATGTGAATGTTGAATCAGTGAAAACTGGTCTGTAGAGAAGAAAGAAGGACACAAATTCTCAGAAGCAGAGATGAGGCTAGAAGAGTGACTCCCTAAGGATATGACAGCTTTCTTGTTCCTGCTTCCTGACCTTTGAGAGCAGCTGCCCTTGGGTTCCTTGAGATTCGCAATGAATGTGATATATAAGCCTGTGTGAGATAGGATGTATTTTACTGCAAGTAAGAGATAACCTAAATCAGGGGTCCCCAACTGGGCTGCACAGCAAGAGGTGAGCGGCGGGTGAGCCAGCGAAGCTTCATCTGCTGCTCCCCAGTCACTCCCCAATCGTTCCCCGTCGCTCACATCACCGCCTGAACCACCACCCCACCCGCTGCTGTCTGTGGAAGAATTGTCTTCCACGAAACCGGTCCCTGGTGCCAAAAAGTTTGGGGACCTCTGACCTAAATGACAGTTGCTTGAACCATTAGGACATTTTTTTCATTTAAAAAGTCTGGAGGCAGGCATAGTTGGGGTGTGTTCAGTTCAGCTATGTCATTAAGGACCCAGGTTCTTTCCACCTTTTGGCTATGCTACTCAGCATGATGAATTTCCATTCTTGTGCTTGTTGTTGCCTCATGGTCTCAATATCGCTGCCATGGCTCTAGACATCATGTTTTCACATCATTGCATCAAGTAAGAAAGAAGAGAGGAGAGAGGAAGGGGCTCAGTTTTTGTTAGTAAAGAGAAATACCTCTTTCTCAGAGGCTCCGCAGAAGACTTCCTCTTATATTGGCTAGAACAGTGTTGAATATCTACTCTACCTGCAAGGGAGGCTGGAAAAGTGAGTGGCAAAGGGGAATTAGCTTTCCATGATTAGTTTAGACCAATTATGATTCCTGGGGTTGGCAGGACAGTTGCTGTGAAATCAAGGAATTTCCTTCCTGCACCTGAATAAAATCAGCAAGGAGGAAGGTAAGAGGGGGAGGGGGGATGGTCTTGCATATAAAACAAACAGTGTCTGCCACACCTTCCTCAAACTTCCTGTTCCATTTAGGCTAATTTAACTCTATCTGTTACTTGTAACTAAAAGAATCTTGACTAAGACTCCTGTAAAAAGAGAATGCCTCTTTCCCCATTTCTCTGACTTACCTCCTGTCCCTCCTTCCCCAGGGAGGTGGAATGGGGTACCTGGTTGGTGTGGGGTATGTTCTCCCCTGGGTGGGGATGCTCTATTGACGGTCCTGGCTAGGAGGATCTGGTTTCTTTCCTTCTCTCTCCACCAGGACCATTGGGAGACAGAAACATGCATATGTGTTGCAGACTCAAACTTTCCCTTAGGTGGGCTGCCCAAGGTCTAGATTGGAGGTGAGAAGTTGTCACTCACACACAAGCCACAGATCCCTTATAACAGTAATAAAGGTGACATTTTTCAGGTGACATTTTTGTAAGGTACGTAATTTGGGGGACCCAGTACAAAATGAGTCACTGAAAATTTCAAGATGGTGATGGCAGAACATTAAACCAAGTACAGGGCCCTGTGCAATTCACAAAGGCTCCAAGCCCATGAATTTAACCCAATGCTTTAATTCCGCATCTGCTGACCCTTTTGTCTTACTTCTCAGTTGGTTCAGAACTTTAGTGAAGTTAAGGGTATTATTTACTGGGACCCTTTGAACCCCAGTGACACTTAACATGGATTTTCAGCAGTTATCCCTTTTCTTCCCTTCCCAGCGCCCCCAGTCAATGCCCTGATGCACATGCGTCTACAGTTCTCTTACTCGTATCAAGATAGCTGAGATTCACCCCTATATTCTGAAGTCTGTCCTTAAGCCTCACCACCAGAATTATAGAAATTAATATACAGGCTATTGGCTTCGGTGTATACAGCCTTGGGTTCTCATTTTCCCTCGGCCATTCACGACTAGTATATGGATTTGAGTCTGTTACTGATCCTCTAGGGCAGCGGTCCCCAACATTTTTGGCACCAGGGACCGGTTTCATGGAAGACAATTTTTCCATGGATGGGGGTGGGGCAAGGGGAGTGGGGTGGTGGTTCAGGCGGTAATGTGAGCAATGGGGAGCGATGGGGCGGGGCAGATAAAGCTTCGCTTGCTCGCCCTCCCTAACCTCCTGCTGTGCGGCCGGGTTCCTAACAGGCCGAGGGGTTGGGGACCCCTGTTCTAGGAGACTCAGTTTCCTCATATGCAGGGTGGGGCCAGTGATAATGTATGTTAGCTCTCGGCACACTATAGAAAGTGAATAGTTTTTGAAGGAATATCACAGTCGTATCCATCCATTCCTTCCTCCCCTCCCATTCCTCCCCCCTTCTCCCCTCCCTCCCTCCCTTCCTTCCTTCCTTCCTTTTATTCAATTATTATCAAGTACTCCATGGGCCAGGTACTGAGGTAGGTGCTGCTGAAATGACAGAGTTTATAAAACACAGACCCTTTCCTATCAAAGAAGACGACAGTATCCTGGTGAGAGTTGGTTGTTTTTTTGTTTTGTTTTGTTTAGTAAAGTATCTTAGGTTTTGTTTTTCACAGCTTTATCATGATGTAATTTATTAAACTTCAACACCTATAGTATACAATGCAGTGAGTGGCTTTTAGTATATTTATAGAGTTGCACCGCCATCACCATAATCTAATTTTAGACTATTTTCATGGTCCCACCCCCAAAACCTGTACCCATTAGCAGTCATTCCCAATCCCTCTGCCCTCTCCTTATTCTACCCCCACATATACCCCACCGCACCCCAGCCCAAGACAATCACTAATTTATTTTCTGTCTCTGGTTTGCCTGTTCTGGAACAATATATAGTTTTTTTGCTCTGGCTTCTTTCACTTAGCATAACGTTTTCAAATTTCATGTATGTTGTAGCATGTATCAGTACTTCACTCCTTTTTTATTGCTAAATAATATTCCATTGTATGGATATATGACCCTTTATCTATTCAACAGCTGATGTACATTTGAGTTGTTTCTACATTTTAGATATTATGAATGATGCTGCTACGAAGATTTGTATACAAGTTTTAGTGTTGACATATGTTTTCATTTTTCCTGTGTAGGTATCTAGGAGTGGAATTGCAGGGTCAGATGCTAACCCTATGTTTAACATTTTGAGGACCTGCCAAACTGTTTTACAAAGCTGCTGAACCATTTTACATTCCCACCAGCAATGTATGAGGGTTCCAGTTCCTCCACATCCTCATTAACATTTGCTATTGTCTGGTTTTTAGTTTTAGCTATCCTAGTGGTTATAAGTTGTGGGTTTGTTTTTTTTTGCGGTACACGGGCCTCTCACCACCGCGGCCCCTCCCGTTGCAGAGCACAGGCTCTGGACGCGCAGGCTCAGCGGCCATGGCTCACGGGCCCAGCCGCTCCATGGCATGTGGGATCTTCCCAGACCGGGGCACAAACCCACGTACCCTGCATCAGCAGGCGGACTCCCAACCACTGCGCCACCGGGGAAGCCCGAAGTTGTGGTTTTGATTTACATTTCCCAAATGACTAATGATGTTGAGCATGTTTTCATTTGCTTATTAGACATTTGCATTTCCTCTTTGGAGAAATGTTTATTCAAATCCTTTGCCCATTTCAAAATCAAGTTATTTGTCTTTTTATTATTAAACTATAAGAGTTCTCTATATGCTCTGGATACAAGTCTCTTATCAGATGAATGATTTGCAAATGTTTGTTCCCATTCTTTTTTTTAAAAATAAATTTATTTATTTATTTTTGGCTGTGTTGGGTCTTTGTTGCTGTGCGCGGGCTTTCTCTAGTTGCGGTGAGCAGGAGCTACTCTTCGTCGCTGTGCGTGGGCTTCTCATTGTGGTGGCTTCTCTTGTTGTGGAGCACGGACTCTAGGCACACGGGCCTCAGTAGTTGTGGCTTGCAGGCCCTAGAGCGCAGGCTCAGTAGTTGTGGTGCATGGGCTCAGTTGCTCCATAACATGTGCGATCTTCCCGGACCAGGGCTCAAACCCGTGTCCCCTGCATTGGCAGGTGGATTCTTAACCACTTGCCAACAGGGAAGTCCCTATTTGTTCCCATTCTGTAGGTTGTTTTTTCACTTTCTTAATGGTGTCCTTTGAATACAAAAAATTCTTAATTTTGATGAAATCCAATCTTGCTATTTTTTCTTTGGTTGCTTATGCTTTTGGTATCATATGTAAAACCATTTCTAAATCCATAGTCATGAAGATTTATACCATTATATTCTTCTAAGGATTTTATAGTTTTTAGCTCTTACCTTTAGTTCTTTAATCCATTTTGACTTTGCTCACTTCCTGATGTTGCATCTACAGCAGCTGTAGGCTTCACATTCATACAGCACACCTTCTGGAAGAACAGGTAGATTTCCTCCCTCCAAGCATTGAACCCAAATCTCCAGTCTTACCATGATTGAATCACCTAAGTTCCTGTGTCTGTCCCTGAACCAATCACTGTGGCAAGGCTCCAGGCAATAGTTAACTCTAACTATATGACTATTGACCAGTGAAGGAAGAATGGAATAGATGATGGAGAAGCAACCAGTTGAAATGTGAGATATAGATTGGCAGATTAGCATGGGATGGTCAGCATGGGGAAAGGCAGGTTTGAAATGAAATAGAAGGTGACTCTACAGTTGTCATTTATGTCTTAAAAGGTGTTATTGATATAAAACAGAAATATACTGTATTTTGAAATATTAGAGTATCAGTGTCTTAAAGTAGGTACAAGAAAGTTCCTTTTCCCTGTCAACTGCTTGAGCACCTCTGTTGCATCCCCAGAACTTGTTCTAATTCCTGTGCTTTGCAGGACATCTACTGAGAGAACTTGTTGTGTGACTTTGGAGATACCCCGAGAGCATAAGCAACAGAATAGCCCTCTTCTAGATACAAGTTGAAATGGCTCTCCCAGACAGCAGGTACCAGAATTGGTTTGGGGGGTAGTAAAAGATAGGAAAAAAAGTGCAAAAAAGTTAGGAAATATTGAGGATGGGGGAAGAACCCCAAAAGGCCATTTTAAAGGAAATTATTTTGTACAAGAATTATGTAGCATTGTCAAGTGAATATAAAGAGAGTGATGGGGAAGACAGCAAAATCTTTGAAGAGTTCTATAATGAAGTGGAAAAGAAATGGCTTCCTCACCGTAAACAAATTCTGCTTAAATATGTAAACTTCATCACTCCATGGAATACATATGCCACCTCGCCTCAGGACGAATGACCCTTCTTATTTATGTCATTTTTCTTTTAGCTATTTTTTTATTGAGGTATACTTTACATATAGTACAATTTAATTTACGTCATTTAAAGTTGACAATGCATAACATTCAGAGCTGGTATGCTTGTCTCTGAGTCCTTTGTCACGGTTAATGCTCTTAAGGAGTAAATTCTGTCTGTAGAGATGATATTTCTCTTTTTCTTATACAACTACATACACAGAGGATGTTTATTAATCGCTTTGAGATGACAGTTTGATGAAGATGATAAAATATTAATCAGTTTAACTAAACGTAAATTTGGGGTAAATTTCAGAGGTTAGATTTGGGAAGAGGGAGCACCTAGAACCAGTATTTCTTAAAACATCTTCTAAAGTGTTGAGAATCTCCTAGGCATTCCTTTCCCCTGGTTCTTGTCATCAGCATATTCGACATGAGCAGTATACGGACATCTGTTGTTTATGCCTGCCCAACACCCCTTTTTCTGGTAACAGCACCCATCTCTTCCATTTGGGAAACCACTGATCTCCCATTCTCAGAGCCTGTGGCTCAGAATTGGAGGAGTGGGTGGGCACAAGATTCAGGCCTGGCCAAACAATTCAGCATCCACTTGAGACATGTGACCTGAGCTGGGCCAATGGGAGCTTAGCTAGGACTCTCACTGGGACCCCAGAAAAGAGGCTTTCTCTCTATCTGGGAATGAAGCCAACTCAGAGGGACGCTAAACCAAGGAATCTGTTTCTGATTCCTGATCACCTGGATCCACCTCTAGTCTTTTTGGTTATGTGAGCCGAACCTCCTCTATGCTTAATCCAGTTTGAACTCAGTTTCAAAACTTGCAAAGCAGAGTCTTGACTAATACCAGCACCATCACTGTAATCGTTATCTGCAACACCACGCCCTTCTCCTCCTTCCTGGAGCTGGATGCAAAAGTCCACTTCCTGAAGCAGAGCCTCAGATGACTACAATAATCCGTGCAGTGAGTGCCCACAGGAAGTCCAGGGTGGCAGTGCGAGTGTGGTGGTTGAGTAGGGCAAAGGAAACACCAGGCAGAGCTCTACCACTGAGAGACAGGCTCCAGCTGCCTATTCCTCGAGTGTTCATCTGTCTCATCTCTGAGCTCTGATTGCAGATGCCTTGTTAGACACAGATTAAAATCACTCTACTGGATGTTCAGCAGGCACCCCCAAACCAATCAGGAAACATCATTCCTCTTAAAGCTTTGCTTTTGCAATCATTCCTTTAAACAGCTCAGGCCTCACAACAATGTCATTCTAAACTCTTGTCTCAGGGCCGACTAAGTTTTGTGAATGCAAACATTGTCACTGAAAATGATCCAAAAACGTTATTCAAGATATTCCAGCAAAAATAGGGCCAGAAACTCTAGGAGAGAAGAAGTAACTCTAAATTCATTGTATTAGCTTAAGAGTAATAAAAAGGGAACTAACGGACCCATTTCTTGTAAATCAAGACTGTAAATTCGGGGACTTCCCTGGTGGTCCAGTGGTAAAGAATCCATCTTGCAATGCAGGGGATGCGGTTTCGATCCCTGGTCAGGGAACTAAGATTCCCACAGGCTGCAGGGCAAGTAAGCCTGCGTGACACAACTTCTGAGCTTGCGTGCCTCAACAAGAGAGTCTGCGTGCCACAAACTACAGAGCCCATGTGCCCTGGAGCCTGCACACCACAACTAGAGAAGAGAAAACCCACACGCCACAACTAGAGAGAAGCCCACGCACCACAACGAAGAGCCCGCATGACATAACGAAAGATCCCACGTGCTGCAACTAAGACCCGACTCAGCCAAAAATAAATTAAATAAATAAATAAATCTTAAAAAAAAAAAGATTGTAAGCTCCACAAGAGCAGAGACCATGTTTCTATCTGCTTATCATTGTATTTGCAATACCTAGAACGATGCCCAGAAAAAACTATTTGTTGAATGATTGGCCAAAGAGATAACTGATTTTTTAAAATTAATTAGTTAATTAATTAATTTTTGGCTGCATTGGGTCTTCATTGCTGCACGCGGGCTTTCTCTAGTTGTGGTGAGTGGGGGCTACTCTTTGTTGCGGTGCCTGGGCTTCTCATTGCGGTGGCTTCTCTTGTTGTGGAGCACGGGCTCTAGGCACACGGGCCTCAGTAGTTGTGGCTTGCGGGCTCAGTAGTTGTGGCTCGCGGGCTCTAGAGCGCAGGCTCAGTAGTTGTGGCACATGGGCTTAGTTGCTCCGTGGCATGTGGGATGTTCCTGGACCAGGGCTCAAACCCGTGTCCTCTGCACTGGCAGGCAGATTCTTAACCACTGCTCCACCAGGGAAGTCCAAAAGAGATAACTGATTGAATGAAGCATGAAAGGTTTGGAAAGCGAAGACCAAGTGATGCTCTCAGAGTCAGGATCAGATCGACTCAGCTCTGAGTTGTCCAGCCCTGGGTTTTGTACCAAAGCAGATTTCTTCTGGAAGGCCCTTTCTACCTTATGATTCTATTGTCATTTTAACTACTATTGGACATTGGTCATTTTCGCCTGCCCAGTGTTTGTTCCCTTTTTCTATGAGGTCCTCAGTTTCCTTTTGGGAAAGTCCTCTGCTCATTTTGTGTCCTCTTTTGGAGAGGTGGATCCTGTTAGGCACCTTCCACCATGAAAGATGAAGGTATCACACCCTTTTCTTTGTTTGCCACCCACCCCCATGGACCAATGTGACCTAAAGTCAGCCAATCAGATACTCTCTCCCGTGACTGACTCTTGGGCAAGTGACTCAAGGATGGAAGGGCTGGTTAGAGCTCATTTATTTTGATGGTGGTGTGCTCACCAGTTTCTGCCACAAACCCTCGCTAAGGTCCTTGCTGCCTAGCCCTCTGGATCTCCGCTCACTCCTGAGTTTTTCTAAGCCTGGCCCCCCAGCCTTCAGCCAGGTCTCTGAGCTGCTAATAACCTTCCAGTGAATTCCCATCTGTGCAAGTCAGGCAGCATTAACTTGTGCTGCATGCAACCAAGACCCCTATTTGACAGTGCAGGCCAGCTGCTCCTCCGGCTGTATAGTTTCTCTCACTTTATTTCTCTTCCTAGGCTGCAGTCCTGCATGGCCCTTTAAAAAAATACTATACTGGAAGCCTCCTCCTTTAATACTGATTCCAATCAAATTGTTATTTGTCCTTTCCATTCCATTCCTTGTAGTGGGCAATGATAGGGTTGTTCCTTCCTTCTCCACAGTGAATCCTCCTTCTCTGTAACTGATTCCTCACCTCCAGCAGCTTGACCTTGGCCTTTGACCATCATTGATTGGTCAAGCATTAGATATCTCACCTTAAACTGGGCCAATCAAATTTCTGTTTCCTGGGAGTTTATAAGCTTTACCTAGGGCATGTGAAAGTTGTAGGTGGCTGACCGCTAAGCCTCAGAAGTGAGCTGGTTCTAGGGGGAAGGTCTATAATTTTCTGTTGCTGAGGTTTGGGATCCTTTTCTGGGTCCCAACACTTACCTATCTTGAGGAGAGTGCCGATAAATATATATAACTCTCTCTCTTTTTTGTTTAAAACATCTTTATTGGAATATAATTGCTTTACAATGGTGTGTTAGTTTCTGGTTTAAAACAAAGTGAATCAGCTATACATATACATATATCCCCATATCTCCTCCCTCTTGGGTCTCCCTCCCACCCTCCCTATCCCACCCCTCTAGGTGGTCACAAAGCACCGAGCTGATCTCCCTGTGCTATGTGGCTGCTTCCCACTAGCTATCTATTTTACATTTGGTAGTGTATAAAATATAACTTTCTTGATTAAGTTTTCTAATATTGGCTTATCTGCAATCAAAACGACCTTAATTCAATTCACAGTCTCCATGTGATAGAAGGCTCCTTGGAGGCAGGGCCGGATTTTCATTCATTCCTCCATTTATTCACTGATCAAACATTTATTGGGCACTTACTATGTTTCAGGCACTATGGTAGGTGCTGAGAACACCAAGAGGAATTAGACAATCCCCTGAATTCACGGAGCCTGCTCTCTGTGTAGTTGGGGTATTAATGTCTTCAATCATTCATTCATTTAACAAGTAGGTCATTTATTCTAATGAACTAATCATCGCCAGCACTTACTGAATATTATGTGACAGGCCCTGGTACTAAATGCTTTTCTTATTTAATTCTCATAATTCTATGAGATATGTCCCAATTTACAGACGAAGGAACTGAGTCACCAAGAGGTTAGGCAGGTTTGCCAAAGTCACAAAGCTTCTAAGTGCTGGAGATGGGGCTCCAATCCTGTCTGACTACAGAGCTCTTGCTCCTAATCATTGTGTGACCTCCCTCTCAAAATAAAGAATCCCAAAGCAATGTGACATATGCCTACACAGGTGTGTATAAAGTTCACAGAGAAGAAAGTGACTGATTTTGCCTAGAGGTTGGAGTTCAAGAAAGGTTTCACAGCTGAAGAGGTTTGAGCAATCTTGGAGGAAGAGAAGAATTGTAAGCCTGGTGCCTTGCACAGAACTTTGCACATAAACTCAGTAAAATGGTGATACGGCAGCTTATGCCTCTGGAAGGAGTTGTTTTCCTGTGTACATGGAGTCTGGGGTGTTTCCTACTGCCTTCTGAGGCATCCCTTTTGTGATTTAGCAATGGTGTGCAAGATCATCAGATCATTTATGTATTATATCATTTATGTTCACAAAAACTTTGTGTGGTAAGTAGTACAGGTATTAACTTCGTAAGATGCGTGAGGAAGCCAAGGTTGATGTTGCATGACTTGTACAAGACCACACATGGTGAGTAAGTGGCAGAACAAGAAAAGGCCCTGGTGTCCTACCCTCTGGAGGGAGGGATTGCCTAGCAGGATTCCTTAATCTAGCCAGGCTCCTTAACTCTCACTCTCCAGTAAGGCATTGCTGTTTCCAGCCTCTATACCTAAGCTTCCAAAGGTTCCCTCTCCCAGGATCACCCGCCCCTTCCTTCTCATTTCCAGCTCTCCAAATACTGCTCATCCTTCAAGATCAAGCTCATTCCACATCTTCCTCCCAGGCCTTCTCTAGCTTCATTCAGCTCACTGTCTAAGCCCCAGTTAAATCCGTTACCCGTGCTTCCAACCAGATTCCTGCCCTGAAAACTTCCTGTATAGAAAGTCTAGACTTGTCACTGTCAACCAGCCTTCCTCATCAGAACTCCTGTTGCCTAATCATTCCAGCCTTTGGTCAGCCTTTTATTGTTGTTTACTTTATTTATTTATTTAAACATTTTTATTGGAGTATAATTGCTTTACAATAGTGTGTCAGTTTCTCCTTTATAACAAAGCGCATCAGCTATACATATACATACCTCCCCGTATCTCCTCCCTCTTGGGTCTCCCTCCCACCCTCCCTATCCCACCCCTCTAGATGGCACAGCCAGTATTCAAACCCAGACTGACTCCAGAGTCCATACTCTTAAACATGACACTAAATTCTTTTTTTTTTTTTTTTTTTTCTGTACGCGGGCCCCTCACTGTTGTGGCCTCTCCCGTTGCGGAGCACAGGCTCCGGACGCGCAGGCTCAGCGGCCATGGCTCATGGGCCCAGCCGCTCCGCGGCAAGTGGGATCCTCCCGGACCGGGGCACGAACCCGTGTCCCCTGCATCGGCAGGCGGACTCTCAACCACTGCGCCACCAGGGAAGCCCCGACACTAAATTCTTTATGGGTAGCCAAAAGTTTCTTGCTACAATGTAAATCCATTTCTTCTCTTTCTAATAACTATGGGAATATAGAGCTAAAGGGATGAAAAATAATATGTATACATTATGCTTCTAATATGAGCCAGGTATTGTGATAGGTGCAAAATGGCTTATTAATGTAATTCTTGCAATGAGTCTATGAAGCAGGAAGTATTAACTCCATTTTAAAGAATTTGGCTCCTAAAGTGGTTAAACACTCAAGGTTTAGCTTCTGGTTACTGTCAGAGCTGGAACAAGACCAGGTTTCTTGTTTTTCAAGGAAGTGTTCTTAAAAGGAAGTTGTACAGAAAACCCTGATAGGGACAGATGTGAAAGGCAAAGAGACACCCGAATCATTACTTAAAATGTGTTAATGTATGATGCATATTGAAGAATGGTGAAGGAATGTCGAAAAAGGCTTACTATAAAAACCCACAGAAGAATTAGCTAATTAAATTAAGGGCTGGGATTCAAACCCGAGAACTTCCCGGGAGGCAAGGGTAGAGACGGTGCCACCTGTCCAGAAGAGGGAACCCGCTCTAGATCCCTGGTCCCAGGTCCAAAGGTCGCTTCAGAAAACCCCCTTGACACCCGCGGGCCGTTTTATTCCATCCCGTCATTGGACAGGTAGGAGCCTGGGGTCCGCCTCCTCCTCCTCCAGATTGGTCAGCAGTCCTCAGGCTCACGACACTCCTGCGCGCCCCGCCTGGTCTCCAGCTCCCGGGCCCAGCCTACGGCGATCCGCTGCTTCGTGGGGGAGTGGGTCCCGCCCCCGTGTGACGGCCCGGCAGGGAATTGGCGGCGGCGTGCAGCCATTTCCGGTTTCGGGGAGGTTGGAGGGGTGCGGAGGGGGACTTGGAGCAGCTGCCGCCTCGGCCGCCGCTTACGGATCCTGCCTTGCGACTAGTGCTGCCGGGACGATGCGGACGGAGCCCGGAGGGTGCTGCTGTCGTCGCCCGGTGCGGGCGAACGACTGCGTGGCGAACGGGGAGGTGCGCAACGGGTACGTGAGGATCAGCGCCGCTACTGCCGCAGCCGCTGCCGGCCAGGTACTGTGGGACCAGGCGGCCGGGCCGGGCTGGGGCGGTGGGCCGGGACCCCGCGGGCTGGCGCCCTTGCGGAGAGGCGGCGGGGCCGGGCGGGGTCGCGGTGACTGTCCGCGGGACCGGGCGCGGATCAGGTGTGCTGGTGGCAGTGTCCGGGCACTGACTGGGCCTGCCCCGGGCCGGAAGGCTCAAGGGCGGCGCTGGGGCTCCCCAGTCTCTCCGCGCCTGAGGTCTACCTCACCTCCCCCCAGAGGTTGGGCTCTACTTCCTCTACCCGATCCCGCCAGAAGTGGGGTCTGCCCCCCAGGAGAGGCAGGGAGTGCCCCCTGGGACCCCAGGACGATTCCCCCGAGCCTCCCTCCTGTGGCCTTCGGGTGGTTGCTTCCTCGTAGAGCTCTGAAGCCCTCCAGGGAAAACCACATTTAGGATCCTCAGGAGGCAAAGCAAGTTAGGAGGTGGTACCAGGCGGAAACACACCCAGTCTTTTCCTACCACGTACCTACCCCCGTCTACAAGTAAGGCCTTGGACCACAAGTCTGGCAGTGAACCCGGTCCAGAGCCTAAAAAGCGTTTCGGTCTTGGCCCGAGGTGAGACCCCCATCTCGGGCTCCAGGTTGAGTTAGGTGGTCCTGCTGACCCCTCGAGCAAGAGTGCTATCTCACAAGGGGATGGTTTAGCCTGGTGGTGACATGTGATGAGTGTACTAATTCACCAAGGCTGAATCACCAACCCAGTCCAGGCAGTTCTGAAATATTTTGAAAAGTTCTGAATTCAAGGCAGTAATTATTATCAAGCTTCACGTTCTCTGGACTGACAGCTATTATGCTGAAATGTGTTTTTAACGATGAGCTGGTTAAAAAGATGCCAGGTCAGTGTTGGTGGAAGAGAGTGTTGAGATGTCTGCAGTTGACTTTGGTACTTATGAATCTCTTTAAGAAATTAAGGAAATCCTTTTTTTTTTTTTTTTTTTCACAAATAGTCCGTTCCCCACGGCAGGAAATGTGACTGTTGTAATTTGGCATTACCATAAATATCTGGCAGCCTTCTCCCCCAGTCAGTAGATAGGAGAGACAGGCCTGTTACTGTTTGGTGTGAGACAGAAAGTAAAGCGTTTCTCCAGGTCAGGTTGAGATATTAAGACCACAAGAGTTGGGGGGAAATACATAAAAGAGACTTGACCTCCCCTGAAGTTGTAAGGTGTAAGGCAACATAATATACAGATTCAAAAAATTTGTTTTCATTTTTGAAGAAATAATTGTGTGAGACAGGAAGTGATAAGAATCAGCTCATTGTAAGCCATGGAAGAAGTTGTTTTCCCAGCAGTGTAAATGGCTAATAAGACACAATTGTTGTATAAATTGTAAAAGGGAAACCTCATGGTGGGAGTTAGAAAATACATTGCAGGCCAATGAGTGCGTTATGATTTTTAAGAGGGAGAAGGAAATCAAGAGCAAGGTGTCCACACGATAGAGGTGCTTTGTGTTTAAGTGCTCTTTTCATTTAACACACTTATGTTCTGAGTTAGTAAATCAGATTTCTCCCTCCCATAATCCTGAACAGTTTAGCATTGGTGGGCATGACATTTCTTTAGAGATTGCTGACTGATAAGATGAAGAAATATCAAGTTGCTAACATGAAATTTAAAAATCTGTATAACTGGAAAATCTCCCTGACTTTTTCTAATATATTTTAGTGAAAAAATTCACTCAAGCCACAATGGTGGCATTTGGAAGAATGGTCTGGTGGAATGCCCTAAAGAATGTTTAGGGGTGCAGTATCCCTTCTAGAAAACAATTTCTCAGGAGTCTTTTTAAAACAAAGACTTTAGGTATGTAGCTTTTACACTAATAAGAGGACTATTGTCTGTGGGGTGTTTTTTTCCCCCCGTTTCTTTTTCCTTAAGCAAAAGAAACTTCATGAGAGCAAGAGTATCTTTAAAATATTTTTTAAAGTTGTCTTTGTTTCGATTAAAGTGATGTGCTAGTGCTCCAAGCCCTGTGTATTTTCCCCCAGTTTCTGGGGGAAATATTGCCAATTATGCCGTAAAAATACACATAAGATGTCAAGTGCACAGGCATGTGTCTTGCCTTTTCTAAAATAGAGTGTAACAGGGTTTTTTTTTTTTTTTTAATAAACTTATTTATTTTTGGCTGCGTTGGGTCTTGGTTGCTGCACACAAGATTTCTCTAGTTGCTGCACACAAGACTTCTCTAGTTGTGGCGAGCAGGGGCTACTCTTTGTTACCGTGCGCGGGCTTCTTATTGCCGTTGCTTCTCTTGTTGTGGAGCACCGGCTCTAGGTGGGTGGGCTTCAGTAGTTGTGGCTTGCGGGCTCTAGAGCGCAGGCTCAGTAGTTGTGGCGCATGGGCTTAGTTGCTCTGTGGCATGTGGGATCTTCCCGGACCCATGTCCCCTGCACTGGCAGGCAGATTCTTAACCACTGTGCCACCAGGGAAGCCCTGTAACAGGGTTTTTAAACCCAGGCTGTAAGTTCATTTCCTCACATATACCACCATTTGTCTTTTAACAAACAGAAGAGAAGTTAGAAACTTCTAAGATCCCTCTACCCTCTCAGGAGTCTGTATGCTTGCCTCTTTGTTGGATTTGGGTTTAGAGTTTGAGTAAATAGCTCCTGTGGTAGAAAGCATAGGCTCTGGACGGGCAGGCTCAGCGCCCACGGCCCACGGGCCCAGCCGCTCCGCGGCATGTGGGATCTTCCCGGACCGGGGCACGAACCCGCGTCCCCTGCCTCGTCAGGCGGACTCTCAACCACTGCGCCACCAGGGAAGCCCCATCTTAACCATTTTTAAGTGTACAATTCAGTGGAATTAAATACATTCATAATGTTGTGCAGCCATCAACACCATCCATCTCCATAGCTCTTTTCATCGTGTAAAACTCAAACTCTGTACCCGTTAAACAGTATCTCTGCATTCTCCCCTCCTCCCAGTCCCTGGCAACTACCGTCCTGCTTTCTGTCTCTAGGAATTTGACTACCGTAAGTACCTCATATAAGTAAAAGTACTTGTCTTTTTGTGACTGACTTTATTTCCTTTAGCATAACATCCTCATGGTTCATGCATGTTGTAGCATGTATCAGAATTTACCTCCTTTTTAAGGCTGAATAATATTCCATTGTATGTATATACCACATTTTGCTTAGCCATTCATGTGTCAGTGTACACTTAGGTTGCTTCCCTGTTTCATTTGTTGTGAATAATGACACTATCAACATGGATGTACAAATATCTCTTAGACCATGAATTCTTTTGGGTATATACCTAGCAGTGGAACTGCTGGGTCATGTGGTAATTGTATTTTTAATTTTTTGAGGTAACACCGTACTGTTTACACAGTGGCTGTACCATTTTACATTTCCATCAGTAGTGCACAAGGGTTCCAGTTTCTCTACAGTCTCACCAACAATTGTTATTTTCTTTTTTTTTTTTTTTTGATAGTAGCTGTGAGATTGTAGGGACAAAAAATATATGTATATAACTTCCTCTGCTGCTGGCATAGAGCTCCTAAAACCTGTGTAGTTTCCTAAGTGATAAGAGCACTAGGAGCATCTTTTGTCCTAATGTTTCGTCTTTGACCTCCAGTTTCTGACACAGAGCTCCTACATCCCTTGACATTTCCTAGACAATAGAAACATCTTTAGTTCTAATGAGCTGACTCTTGGTGGGCTCCTGGGTGGGGTCACCAGAAAGACCAAGCCATGAATAGAAGCTTGGATTTCTCAGCCCCACCTCCCAGTTCTCCAGAGAGGGGAGAGAGGCTGGAAATGGAGTTAATGATCAATCATGCCTGCATGATGAAGCCTCCATAAAAGTCCCCAAAGTACTGGGTTTAGAGAGCTTCTGGGCTGCTGACAACGTGGAGGTGCTGGGAGAGTGGCACAGCTGGAAGCTCCGTGACCCTCCCCACTTTCCCTGCCCTACATATCTCTTCCATCTGGGTGTTCATCTGGATCCTTTATAATAAACTGGTAAACAGTAAGTAAACAATTTTTCTGAGTTCTGTGAGCTGCTCTACGAAGAGAGAGTCCCAGGAACCTCTGGTTGGTCAGAAGCACAGGTGACAACCTGGACTTGAGATTGGCATCTGAAGTTGAGGTGGAGGCAGTCTTGTGGGACTGAGCCCTTACCTGTGGGATCTGCCGCTATCTCCAGGTAGATAGCGATCGAAGTAAGTTAAATTGTAGGACACCTACACTTGAAACTAACACCACGTTGTAAATTAACTATATACTTCAATTTTTTAAAAAAGGAAAAAACAATGTAGGACACCCAGCTGATGTCACAGTATTGCTTAGTGGTGTGTACCCCCCACCCCCCAAACATCTGGTCAGAAGTGTTAGTGGCAAGGTAGTGTGAGAGTAAAGGAGAGACATTGCAGGAGAATTAGGTTTTTTCTTTACGGTAGCCATGCTTATGGGTGTAGACATTACTGTTTTTTAATGATGACTGTAGATAGAGTTTTCACAAGGAAGAGAAATGGTAATTTTTCCTCCCTGCCATTCAGAAGAGTGAGAGAAGCGGGTCAGCCTTTCTTGAGGTAACAGGTGGCAGTTAGTATTAAGGAAACTTAGAAAGAGAATTGGAAGCTTTGGCAGAATTAGAGCTAGAAGGAACCTTTAGGGGTTTATGTAATTCATTCCCTTTTCTATTTGTAGGACTTTATTAAAGCTAATCTTGGTAGAGGATTCTATCCTATTTTTAAAGACCTCTAGAGGCTTTGCAGGAAATTTTCTCAGCAGCGATTTGGAGTATTTAGTGATCTTAATTACCAAGAGTTTATTACTGTGGATTTAACATTTGATTAAATAAATGCCATATTTTGATTGCACCTGAAATATAATACAGTTGGTTTCTACTTTTAAAGCCCCTTGTTAACATTACTTTCTTTTGGTCTTCCATTTCTTTAAAGAACTTTTGAGATTTGCTCACACATTTAACCTTCCTTAATTAGCTAACAAATATGGAAGAAAAAAATTATCTGCCTTGGAGAGAGTTTGGACCTAAGATTCTTCCCTTTAGGAATAGTTTTAATGAGATATTAGAAGGATGATAGCCTTCTAGCTGCCAGAATAAATAAGATTCTTAAGGAGGAATTGGGGCACAGGTTATGTTCTTATTTAAATGATAAGAAAAGTAGAAAGAACAAAGTGCTGGTTTTGCTTCTTATACGTAGAAGAAGGCAAATGAATAACTAATGAGAGGTGGTTTACTGAGTAGCTACTAGGCTTTTGTTTCCACTGAGAGGAAACATTACCTGCGAAAAGGAGAAGTTAGTTATGACAGAGGAACCGGAGGAGTAACTAGAATGGCCTGTATACCTGTTCAAGTTTTTCAGGGCCTGATGAGACATCCAAAGACCTCAAAGCTTTGCAAAAATAATATTGTTAACTGTTTACAACTCGTGGGACTAGATTTTTGTTTCAAATGCTTTTTGTTCCAAGGGGAAGAACACTTCAAGTCTTACTAGTTGGATGTGAAAGATTCCAGAGTCATTTGAGGTACTCAGGAATTCTCTTTAATAAAAATTCTTGGGAAATGAGACCCGTGTTTAATATATAAACCACTGTATTCTTAATATAGTATTTTAGAACTTGGATATTCAGGGAATGCAGACTTGCCCACTTTTTAAGGTTGGACTAGGTGCCCCAGAAACTTCATAGTGTTCTGAACGAGTAGTTAATTGGTTGAGATTCAATCAGATTCCATTTTTGAAAGAAAGAAGCAGTGTTTATTGGCAGAATAGGCAATTGAGAGGATGGGTAGAGGCTGTGTTTGCATTCTGAGTGGGTGTGCCTTATTTGATTAAATACATGGTTTGTGGCCTCAAAAGCCAGTTGCCTTCTGAATAGCTTCTAAGAAGGCTTCTATAATATAATTTGTAATTTGTGACCCATTAAACCCATTAAGCAAGTAAGCCTTTTGCTCTTGACTGATTTAAGCTCAGAAAATTTAGCTTAACATTTGTTGTCTTTAAGACTACCTTCAAGACCCATTATGAAGGTTAAGGTGGCAATTTTTCCTTTTGTTTTAAAATAATTTTTGCTTCTGATTGTAGAAAAAATACATGTATACTGTAAGACCCTAAAGGATTGAGATAACCCCTGTGTTGGTGGCTCATTTTTATTTATTTTTATTATTTTTTTTTAAAAAAATATTTATTTATTTATTTATTTGGCTACACCAGGTCTTAGTTGCAGCACGCGGGATCTTTCATTGCTGCGCAAGGGCTCTCGTTGGCGGTGCAGGGGCTTCTCTCTAGTTGTGGTGCGCAGGCTCAGTAGTTGCGGTGTGTGGGTTTAGTTGCCCCACTGCGTGTGGGATCTTAGTTCCCCGACCAGGGATCGAACCTGCATCCCCTGCATTGGAAGGCAGATTCTTAACCAATGGACCACCAGGGAAGTCCCAGCTTTCTGATAATTTCTAAGTACAGTGAAATATGCAGTTATACTGAGACTATGGGTGTGATCCAGCCTTACTCCAAATAATACATATTGAGGTCGGGGAAAATATTCAACAATTTTTATGACTTGGAAAGCTTTAGAAACTACTGTACAGATGAAGTACTGACCTGTCAAATGTGGTGGTTTTGAATTATTCTAAATAAGCCTCTTGCTGCCTAATAAGTCAGCCCCTTCAGCAAACATCTGAGGTTTTACTCTTTGAATTGTGCCTGGTATGTAATAGGAACTCAGGAAATCTTAGTTGAAGGAATGGATGGGTGGTAGTTAAAGCCATGGGAATTGGTAAAGTAGATAGAAGAGGGCATTAAGCAAGAAGAGGAGGCACTAAGGATGTAATATTGGGGAATCAGTGTTCTTGCGAGAAGGCAAGCACAAACACACACCACTGCTGCAGAAGGTTGGTTGAGAAAGAACAGAAGTGTTGGCAAGTGGTGTGTGAAAGCCCAAGGAAACGGAGGGTTTTTTTTTTTTTTAAAGAGAAATTATGTATTTAATTATTTATTTATTATTTATTTTTGGCTGTGTTGGGTCTTCATTGCTGTGCACAGTAGTTGTGGCACACAGGCTCAGTAGTTGTGGCTCATGGGCTCTAGAGTGCAGACTCAGTAGTTGTGGCTCACAGGCTTAGTTGCTTCGCGGTATGTGGGGTCTTCCCAGACCAGGGCTCGAACCCGTATCCCTTGCATTGGCAGGCAGATTCTTAACCGCTAAGCCACCAGGGAAGCCCGAGGGTGTTTCTTTAAGCAGTGTAAGCAACATCTTGGTGGTCAGAAACCAAGAATAATAATGGTAATAGGTATCATTTACTGTGGCCAGGGCCTCTCCCAGCCTTTTAACCTATCTGATCTTCACAGGGCCCTTGGTAGGTGAATATTATCTCCATTTTACAAATAAGACTGAATTCCAAATCATTTAAATAACTGACCCAGTTAGGAAGTTAATAGAGCCTGGGTTGTATTCTTTGTCTTACTCTATCATGTCACTGGATTTGGCAATTCAGAACTTACTGGTGATTTTTGAGGAATTTAAATTAGATATTAGGGATGACAATAGATTTCATCTCTTGAGAGTTGATTATAGAGGCTGATCTTTTCTTGGAATTTTACTGAAAATATACTAGCCTCTCACTACTGCCTACCACACTTACTAGAGAAAATAGTTTGGAGCTTTATGCCCATCACACAAGCTGTGCCACACTCTGAACATATATATTTCCAGAAGTGTCTTCATTTTCTTGGCAGGCAAATTTTGAAAAGTAGGGAGTCCACATTTTTTCTTGCAATCAGGATAAGTTCCCGAATTTTTGTGAGTAAGTATCTCGTATGGAATGGACTAAGGAGAGCTTCCAAAGCCAGCTGTGAAACAAAC
>NW_021703778.1:149177916-149186009 GCF_005190385.1 Monodon monoceros | reverse complement strand
TGAACCCAACAACCCTCTCTCGTGGGGATTTAAAATTTCAGTGGGGAGAGTTTGCCCTTAAGTAGACTAGCACCTGTGTTACACTCTTTACAATAGTTTATATACTTGAAAGTTCTAAATTTTTTCGTTTTAAAAACAAGTATTTCTTGAAAATTTGCATATTTTCAATAAGATTTAAAATGAACAGATGTAGTGTTTCTCTTGTAAAGTCAACATACTTTACATACTATTTTATATGAAAATATAGGAGTTGGAAAAATACCATACTTGCAGAACATTAAATGTTAATGTTTAAAGAAAATAAATTAAGAAATTAAATTAAAATAGGAAGAAAATAGGAAGAAATATGAAATAAATGAAGAAATATGAAATATTTCTTAAATTATGAAGAAAATAAATTCAGTTGACCCTTGAACAACTCAGGTCTAAACTGCACCAGTTCACTTTTATGCAGATATTATTCAATAGTAAATACTACAGTACTGCACAGTCTGTGGTTGGTTGAATCCGTGGATGTGGAGGAACCTTGGATATGGAGGGCCAACTATAAATTATACTGAGATTAACTGCAGCATTGTTCAAGGGTCAGCTTTATCTCCTGAAATTCTATAACCTGGAGATAAATACTGTAACATTTTGGTATATATCCTGCCATGTATTTATATATATGTGTGTGTGTGTGTGTATACATATAAATGTGTGTATTGTGTGTGTGTATATATATATATATATAAATGTGAGAGGGACTGGGTTACAATTTTACATAAAAGAGATCGTACTACATCTCTTTTACAGTTTTTTTCTCTTAGTATCATGAATATAATCTATCATCAGTCAGTAGAGACAAACATCATTTTTTTACAATGTATTTTTAAAAACATCATTTACCTATTTATTTGGCTTTGTTGGGTCTTCGTTGCGGCACGCGGGGTCTTCGTTGCAGCATGCGGGATCCTTTGTTGCAGCACAGGCTTCTCTCTAGTTGTGGTGCACCGGCTCCAGAGTGTGCGGGCTCTCTAGTTGCAGCATGCAAGCTCAGTAGTTGTGGCATGGGCTTAGTTGCCCTGCGGCATGTGGGATCTTAGTTCCCTGACCAGGGATCGAACCCACGTCCCCTGCACTTGAAGGCGGATTTTTAACCACTGGACCACCAGGGAAGTCCCTACAATGTATTTTCTTTTTTTTAGTTGAATGAAAGATTCTGTAAATTCTACAGTGCTTTACAATTTTCAAAAGTTTCACACAGGGGAATTCCCTGGCAGTCCAATGGCTAAGACTCTGTGCTTTCACTGCTGAGGGCACGGGTTCAATTTTTGGTCCGGGAACTAAGATCCTGCAAACTGTGCAGCATGGCCAAAAAAAGAAAAAAGTTTCACACACATGATTTCATGTAATCCCATAATAACCCTTTTTCTCCTTACCCCTATATAGCCCCTCCCCCACAAACATCATTCTTTTAAAGGGTGCATAAATTCCATAGTACAGATACATAGCGTAATTTATTTAACCAATCCTCATGCATAATGTTTAGACTTTTCTCAGTATTTCTGATATATGAGCCCTTTGTACTTCTCTTAACACTTCTGGGTTTTTTTGTTAGGATAAATGCCTAGAAATGAGATTGCTCACTCAGGAGATGTGTGTGTTTGTGTGTGTGTGTGCGCACGCATGTGTATAAAATCAGAATATCATTTTGTAAAATAAATTAAAGGAGGTTTAAAGATTAAAATTTTTTTTCTGATTTCTAAAATGCAGTGAACCACCACTTAAGTGATCCAAACCGTATCTTTTTTATTTTTTATTTTATTTATTTATTTATTATTTTTTTTTTTTTTGCGGTACGTGGGCCTCTCACTGTTGTGGCCTCTCCCGTTGCGGAGCACAGGCTCCGGACGCGCAGGCTCATCGGCCATGGCGCACGGGCCCAGCCGCTCCGCGGCATGTGGGATCTTCCCGGACCGGGGCACGAACCCGCGTCCCCTGCATCGGCAGGCGGACTCTCAACCACTGCGCCACCAGGGAAGCCCCAAACCGTATCTTTAAATGAATAAAACCACTATCTCAAAATATAATGTTACACAGAGTCAGCTTGGGCTCCTAAAATTCACAGGTGAAAATGTGTTACAAGTGTCGGTTTCCTCAAATTGATCTTTAACACAATGCAGTTCCAGTTAAAATCCTACCCTCCAAGTGTTTTTCTCTTCTCTTTTTCTCCCTCCCTCTGTCTTATTCTTTCTTGACAAATTGATTCTAAAATGCATGTGCAAAAGCAAAGGGCCAAGAAGAGCCAAGGCAGTTTTGAAGAAAAATTAGATGGGAGTAGTCATCTTTATTAGATAATAAGACTTGCCATAAAACTACAGTTATTTAGGCAGTAGATTTTGATCAGATAGTATATAAATGGAACAGAATAGAAAACCCTGAAAGAGTACACTATGAATATGGAATTTGATAGATAAGGGTGGTGGCATTTCAAATCAGTGGGGAATGGATTGCCTTTTTATTAAGTGGTGCTGAGACAAGTAGTATGGAAAAAAAAATAGATCCCAACTTCACACCACTCTGTAAAAATCAGTCCTAGGTTGTTAGATATTCATATGTGAACATCAAAAAATATAAAGCTATAGCATATAAAAGAAAATGTTTATGACCTTAGCATATAGCGTGATTACCCTAATGTCATCAAAGCACAACTTTTGCACACAATAGCATCAAAAAGAATTAAATGATTAGAAAAAATGCAACAGAAAAAGTGCAAGACTTGTACACTGAAAACTACAAAACATTTTGAAAGAAATCAAAAAAGATTTAAATAAATGCAAAGACATCCGATGTTCAGGGATTGAAAGACTTAATATTAAGATTAATCTACAAATTCAGTGCAACTCATTGAAATCCCAGCTTGTTTTTTTGGTGATATTTACAAGCTGATCATAAAATTCATATGAAAATGTAAGGGACCCAGAATAGACCAAGTCTTGAAAAAGAAGAACAAAGTTGGAGATCAGTGGAATATAATTGAGAGTCCAGAAATAAACCCTTACATTTATGGTCAGTTGATTTTTTTTTTTACAAGAGTAGATAATTCAAGGGGGGGAAGGAATGACCTTTTTAAAAAAATGGTGTGGGGGGAACTGGACGTCCACATGTAAAAGGACTAGCTTGGATCACTGCCTTATACCACATACAGAAAAATTACTCGAAATGGACCAAAGACCTAAATATAAGAGTTACAGCTATAAAATTCTTAGGAAAAAACATAGGTATAAACCTTTATAGACTTTGATCAGGCAGTGGTTTTTTGGCTATGACTCCAAAAGTATAAGCAACCAAAGTAGATAAATTGTACTAGATCAAAATTACAAGCTTGTATTTCAAAGGACACCATGAAGAAAGTGAAATGACAATCCACAGAATGAGAAAATATTTGAAAATCATATAGCAGATAAGAGACTTGTTACCTAGAATGTATAAAGCACTCTTATAACTCAACAATAAAAAGACAACCCAAGGAAGTTCCCTGGCGATCCAGTGGTTAGGACTTGGCACTTTCAATTCCATGGCCTCAGTTCAATGCCTGGTCAGGGAACTAAGGTCCCACAAGCCACCATGCAGCACGGCCAAAACAGAAAAAGACAACCCAGTGTTAAAATGGACAGAAGACTGTGATAGAAGTATCTGTTGGAGACCTCTGCTGTTCATGCTGAAGGATAATATCTTTATCGCCTCCCGTACAATTGTGGCTTTGTATGTAGGCAAAGGAAGCAGGTTATTTCCAGGGCAGCTAAGTTAATTAGTGTTAATTCTGGTTTTTTTGGCAGGGGAAACGAAACTCATATAACCATTTATCTCAATCCATGTATAGCTGATAATATGAATAGCAAAAATAGCTAATTATATGAAATAGCAAAAATGAGCACGAAGGTTGAGTTTAAAGTTAAATTCTAATTTTAAGCCACTGATAATTTTAAAACAATCAGATTAAGTTGTATTATCTCTGAAATAATTAAAAGAAAATTTGATTCATAGAAAATCTCAGGAATATGACTAAGAAATGGTAACAAATGGAAAATGTAGAGACTTGGATTCTCGTCCTGACTTTGAATCTAACTTTCTTGTGACTGGACAAATAGCTTAAATTTTCCTTGGTTTTGTCATTAGTAATGTGAAGAAGAAAAGTGAGACAACTTGAGAATTGCTTGTAATAGAAATGCTTCTCACTTTGTGTGCATTTTTCGTCCTCTGCATTTATATATAAATCCCTTTAGACAGTATCCCTTAAAATAGTTTGTTTATTCTTTTTTTTGTTTGTTTTTTTGTTGCGGTATGCGGGCCTCTCACTGTTGTGGCCTCTCCTGTTGCGGAGCACAGGCTCCGGACGCACAGGCTCAGCGGCCATGGCTCATGGGCCTAGCTGCTCTGCGGCATGTGGGATCTTCCCGGACCGGGGCACAAACCCGTGTCCCCTGCATCGGCAGGCGGACTCTCAACCACTGCGCCACCAGGGAAGCCCTCTTTATTCTTTTATCTCAAAAATCATGTTGATCTTCGCATGCTTTTTCTCTTAAAAAATGCAGAATTCTTGAACACTTGAAAAAGGACTGCTCTTATTTGTATGGTCAAATACCTTGTACAGATCTTGACATATAGATAGAAATGAAATATTTGTTGAATGAGTGAAAAGAATGAGATGATTATGATGATTTTGAGCTCTTTGGTAAAGGGGGCTCTGGGTTCCTAGGGGAGTCTTTGATGTCTGAAAATTATTTTTGCAGTTTTAGAAATGTTAAAAGACTTTAACAGGAATCTACACTTCTGGGGACATGAAATTAAAGGGAGGGATCAAGGGGTGAGAGATTTCCCAAGACTAGCAGTACTGAAATATAAGGTGACTGTAGACTACTGTATACCGTGCCTTCTTCAGTCATACTCCTATTTTCTCTCCCAGCCTCTTGGGAAAGCAGGATTTTTTGATTGATTGCTGGACACTGAATAAATGACCTGCAGAGGGCTTCCCTGGTGGCGCAGTGGTTGAGAGTCCGCCTCCCGATGCAGGGTACGCGGGTTTGTGCCCCGGTCCGGGAGGATCCCACATGCCGCAGAGCGGCTGGGCCTGTGAGCCATGGCCGCTGAGCCTGCATGTCCGGAGCCTGTGCTCCGCAACGGGAGAGGCCACAGCAGTGAGAGGCCCGTGTACCGCAAAAAAAAAAAAAAAAAAAAAACAACCTGCAGAGACTAAAGTCAATGTTATTTTTGCCTTTTGCTGTCTTAGCTATGTCAAGGGCCTGAGCACCTCCATCTAACCAGGGATTGAGCTGGGTGGGCTGGGCTGAGTTTTTTGTTGTTTTTTTTAAAAAAAAATTTATTTGTTTATTTTTGGCTGCATTGGGTCTTTGTTGCTGTGCACGGGCTTTTTCTAGTTGTAGCGAGTGGGGGCTACTCTTCATTGCAGTGCGCGGGCTTCTCATTGCGGTGGCTTCTCTTGTTGCGGAGCACGGGCTCTAGGTGCGCGGGTTTCAGTTGTTGTGGCACATGGGCTCAGTAGTTGTGGCTTGCGGGCTCTAGAGTGCAGGCTCAGTAGTTGTGCCACACGGGCTTAATTGCTCCGTGGCATGTGTGATCTTCCCGGACCAGGGATCGAACCCATGTCCCCTGTATTGGCAGGCGGATTCCTAACCACTGCATCACCAGGGAAGTCCTGGGCTGAGTTTTTAGGTAAATTCAGTTCACTCTAGTGAGTACAGTGTCTCAAGGATGAGATCCATTGTGTGTTTGTTGTAGGCCCCTCCCTCTGGTATGACTTTACCTCTTAAGCATTGTAAGACTGTGGTTGATTTCAAGTCACCTTTCTAGTCCATCTCCCCAGCTTCTCCAGCACTTAGTAAACGTCCTATGCAGAAAACTGGTCACTTATCTGAGACTCTTCATACTAACCTATATAGCTGTTATAGACTCTGTTGGTTTTTCTTTCTCTTGGTAGAGTTTCTCTGCCTCTGGCAAGTCCAGTTATGATCAGTTCCTGTTCAAACTCTGCAAATACCACGAGGAGAGAAAATGACTAGCAATATCAGCTCACCAAGGAAAGGCTTTTCCCTCTATGGAATTTTAGGTCATCTTGTTCTCTTTGCATGGAAAACAATTCTTCATTGTCTTTAAAACTACTTCTTGTTTTGAGTAATCTGTTTAGTTTTATGTAGTTTTTCTGTGAAAGTGATGGCTTGCCTCTACATATTACCTCCAGCTTGGAAGCAAAAGTCTCAATATTGTTTTCTGATTTTTTTGTTTTTGTTGCTATAAATGTGACATTTAAATAAACAAGATGGAAATGATTTCTTTGTGAAGTCTGGAGATAGTCAGGTAGTCCTGGGCAGGTAGGTTATGAGGTATCTTCTCTGTTGTCTTGCAGTCTTTGAGGATGTTGTCTTCAGTTAGCATCTTCAACCACATCTATGTTCTAGGCCACAGGCAGAAGGAAAGAGAAGTGAGGGAAAGCAATTGCTGTTTTAAAGGATGTAATCCAGCCGTGGTACTCATCATTTCTATTCACTTCCTATTGGCCCAAATTCCTCACATGGTTACCTTTTGCTGCAAGAGAGATTGGGAATGTGGACTGTAGCTGGGTAGCCTTGTACCCAGCTAAAACTGAGAGAGTCTATTACCAATGGGAACTTACGGAGAATATATACAAGGGGCGAGTTAGCTGTCTCTTCCACAGTACGGTATGAGGAAAAGCTCTAACTAGGGGTTTGGTTTTTTTTTTCCTGAACAGTCAATTTTCTTAAACATTTTTTTTTACATTTTATTTTATTTTTTTGGCTGCTTCGTATGGCTTCCAGGATCTTAGTTCCCCGACCGGGGATTGAACCCAGGCCCACGGCAGTGAAAACGTGGAGTCCCAACCACTGGACCGCCAGGGAATTCCCTACATCTTAGTTTATTTCTTTGCAAATTAAAGGTGCATTGAAAAATAAACTAATGAAGAGAAATGAGAGGTCCAGAGCAGGGGTATCCCAGGCTGGGAGCAGGCAAGCCTGGCCACCATTGAGCCTAGCCCTTGTCCTGCCGCAGCCGGGTCAGGTTGGGAGATAACCGTCAGCCACTCTGTCAGTATGAAAGCCTGAGTGGTGTCCTGGCAGGAGAGACTAGCCACCTCTGCCTCTCTCCCCAGCAACCCCCAGCTTGGAGAGCAGTGTTTCCAGCAGGAGCTCAGAGTGGGATGCGGGCTGGCTCTGTGAGGTACTGCAGGTTGATGGCCAGGCTCCCTACAGAACCATCCAGTGCTGGGGCCTCTCCAGCTGCAAAGGAGGCTGATACCTCTCCCAGGTGTTAATACACTTTACAACTCTGTTCCCAAGCTCATTCATCTCTGATAATGTTCCTCTGTCCACCAAGCGATCACCAATCATTGCAGGAGAGAGAAAGAACAGTGGAAGCAGAGCAGGAAAGCTAGTCAACCACCCTTAGTGACTCTTGAGTTGGCTATTGACTTCCAGGCCCTAGAAGACTGAACCCTTTTCTGTCTACTGTGTATGGTCTATACCTGACTCTTGTGCACCTCTATGTATGTTTATCCCTAATAGAGGAAGTTGTTAATTACACTGAGATGAATTAGCAGCCCCTCCCCCTGGGATCCCTACTCCTTCCCACCTGCCCTTCTCTTCTTGGAGGCTGGTCCAAAGGGACACATAACATTGTGAGGGTCTGGGTGGCTCCAAATCCTCCAACACCAAATCATATACAGTGAACTGAAAAACTACATTCATTACGACAGGATTAATTAGAAAAAGGAGGGTAAAGTGAGGGGGTAGGGGCACCTTCCAACAGCAGGATGTGATAGAGTGGTAGGATACTTGAGCCCAGAAAAAAGGTGTCTCCTTATAACCTCCCCCTTCCTTCAAAGAGACTGAGGTCAGCTTACATGACTTATAAGATATGGAACTGTCCCAATTTCTCTGCTGTCCTGGGGTATCTTCTGGAAGCTGGCCTGGAGCCTATGCTGTTTACCCACTTACTATAGCTTGGTAGCTGCCAAATCTCCTTGTGCACATGACAGACAGGGTCCACATCGGATTCTCCCCCGCTCAGGCTCTTGT
>NW_021703778.1:149066666-149177906 GCF_005190385.1 Monodon monoceros | reverse complement strand
CGGATTCTCCCCCGCTCAGGCTCTTGTCTTCTACTGGGAAGTGTTTGAATAGCATCTCCAGCTTGTCCTCTTATTTCACCATGATAAGCTTCAGGTACCGTCATCTCTGTGCCCTCAAACTATCAATGAGGCCTCGCACCTTGGACAGCAGATTATACAGAACTGGCAGAACGCTCCAGCCACTGGTGATCTGACTGAAGGAGGAGACGCTGAAGAGGCTCTGGACAGCACCCTGCTGGACACTTGTTCCCACGCAGAGGAAGAGGTTGAGCCTATTCTCCAGCAAATATTGGGTTGGCCAGAAAGTTTGTTCAGGTTTTTCTATAAGATGTTATGAAAAACGAACGAACTTTTTGGCCAACCCAATATATATCCCCATTGTTTAGATGCTCTTCAGATGCTCGAACTGCCTGTGGTTCAGTGGTATTCTCAATGGGGAGACTTGGTTAATGGTAGGACCTGAGGATAGAAGAAGACGTTGGTCTCAGCCATGTCCGTGGAGGTAACTAGCTGTTGGACACAGGCGCGGTCATCAGTAGTGACTTCAGCTCCAGGCTGCAGGACGTCACTCTTCAACAAAGAGTTCAGGTAAACTGGGAGTAGCTTCATGTACTCAAGAAGGATCAACTGTCCCACAGAGCAGGGGCTGGCACAGTTCTTTCTGTAACAGGCCAAGATCTGGGCACACTGAGTGATGAGAGGGTCACAAATAATTTTCACAGGGCTGTTCAGGAGGCCCCGGTGTGCAGACTTGGCCATGTAGTTGATGAGCACGTCAGTCTCACAGTTTCAGTACAGATCAGCCAGCTGGATGCAGCAGTTGAGAGCCAGGTTGTGGATGCGGAGCCATCACTGCCCTGCGCAGCTGGTGTAGAGCAGGGCACACTGCAGGAGGGCTCCACTCTCTTCACTGAGCCGGTCGCTGTGCTTGAACTCCGCAGTCACCGTCTCGTCCCCATCCAGCCCAGCCAGCTCCACGTCTTTTGTGTTGCTCATGTAGAAAGCCCCAAAGAAATCTACAGCACGGATACCAGTGCTTGTCAGGACCCTCTTTACAGCATCAAAGCCAGTGACCTGTATATTCTGACCAGGTCACTGAGGAGCCATTCCTGGTCATTCTCCACCTGAAAGCAAGCATATTTATAGACAGAGCCACCACTTAGCTGGGGTATGACAGAGAGCATGGCCACTTCCACATACTGGCTGGGGAAGAGGAAGAGGTCTACACAGCAGCCTTGGGCCACACACTCTTTGGCCAGTGTCTGATAGGCACCTGTCTGAGGCTGTAACAGAGTCTCCTCCTTGTCTGTGTTGATCAACTTCCTGTCGTCTCTGTTCTTCAGTTTCCCTGGGACCTCTGCGATGGGCAGGGAGGTGTGGAACAGAAATAGCTTCCCTGCACACCCAGCAGCCTTCAGAGCCTCCACGCCAGCCTGGATAGCAGGAGCAAATACTGTCTCCGTCTCCCTTGTGTCTGCAAATGTTTCTGGAATCTGATCCAATAAGCCGGTGATGACTGCCCGAGACTCATTGACGTTGACCAGGAAGCCATCCAGCAGTGGCACAAACATGTCACCCACATCAGATACAACCATCATCTGTGGCTGGGCCAATGAGCTTCTTCACATTGTAGAAGCAGAGCACCTTACTATAGGTGACAAAGCCAACGTGAATTGCTGACTTTTCTGCCCTGCCCTCCCTAGGCAGAAAGTCTAACAGTGACTTGAGCTCCTCACAGAGGAGCCTAACAAGACCACTCCTGACGCCATTGTAGGAGACATCAGTCATGAAGATAAGGCAGAAGGGCTGGGGAACTTACTGTTCTTGCAGTAATCTGCAGTGGCCAAGAATTCATAAGAGCCCAGGGATAGCTCAGGACAGTCATAAGCATCCACACATTTGCCAGTACGATCCGGATGTTGAAAATACTGGGGGGGGAACATCACTGATACAGCTGCAAAAGCAGCACTGGAAACGCCTCCCTCCCTCAATGAACTGCATGAAGGGGCACATGTATGCTTTGCAGCAATTGCAGCGCGAAGGGCCAGGTTCCCCGTGGTCAGCGATATATGGTGAAGCCTCCTCTGGGGGCAGGCTTGCCAGCAGCTTGATGACAGCTGCCAGGGGCTCCTGAGCCTGCTAGACACTGCAGATGTGCAAGGGATATTATAGGATGTGCATCAGATATATCGGGGACTTGCATTCCCTTGGTCTTTCACCAGGAAGTTGGTGTTGACCAAGGGTGGCACCTGGCCCCATACACCAGTAACCATTGGCTCTGAACCCTGGTTGTTCCTGTCATCCTCAACAACCTGAATAGGGCTCGGGATGGCATCAGGGTACAGGCACTTAGGAGGCAATAGTTGAGGTGTTCCTGGCTGGCTGCCCAAAGTGTCTGCTCCTGGGTAGGGACTTCCGTAATTGGGCTGAGGGCCCTGGGCTGGTCCAAAGGAACCATTTTGTTGCAACTGGTAGCCTGGCTGCTGGGAGGAGTGCATAGGTGGTGGTGGTCCTGGGAGCCCAGTCATTTGGGTGCCAGAGGGCAGAGCTTGGGGAGGTGAGGACACATGGTTGGGCTCGCTCCCTGGGGGCCCCCCAAAACTCTGTGCAGGCAGGAGTGGACCAGTCATCAAAGGCATTCAAGGACCCCCTGAAGCTGGGGTATGAAGCTGGAGGCCTGTGGTGGGACAGATTGCTGGGAAGGCTGGGCCCCAGGATGACCCTGGGCCTGGCTAAGGGGAGGAGCTTGGCCCTGAGGGTAGGAGCCATGCAGACCGGTGTTAGGGAAACTTCCTGAGGCTGAGGCAAGTGGTGTTGGCGGACCATAGGCTAGACCCGGAGCGGGAGGCGCTGGGGCCACAGCACCACTGATCTGCATTCTGGCCAGCTGAGCAGTCACCTTTGTACTTGTCAGGGGAGGGCCATAGGGCTGAAGCACAGCTGGCTGGCTGACCACGGGAGCCAGTGGGACTAATCCAAATGGCTGAGACCCAGGGAGCCTCTGCACCTGAACAGTGGAGCTTGGCCCATTCTGTACCTCTCCTTGGCCAAACTGGCCATATGCTGTCTGGCCACAAGGGCCCTGTGCTGTTGAGGCTGGAGGTGCCCCTGGAGAAGGTGGGACTCTTGAAACACCTGGGGGAGGGGTTTGCCCATAGCCTGGCACTGGGCCACTGGAGGCTCCACAGGGGGTGGGGCTGTGGGTCCTGGTTGCCTACCACAGCCAGATTGATGACACCCTGGGTGGACAGGCTGAGGCTCCCCAAATGGCAGCACAGGTGGGGCTGACTGACTTGGTTCCACCCGGCTCCAGATCCAGGTTCGACTTCATTCCTAATGTCAAGGCTCCCAGGCTCCACTTCCAGTTCCCTTAAAATCTTGTATTAAGACTTCCCTGGTGGCGCAGTGGTTGAGAGTCCGCCTGCCGATGCAGGGGACACGGGTTCGTGCCCCGGTCCGGGAAGATCCCACATGCCGCGGAGCGGCTGGGCCCGTGAGCCATGGCCGATGAGCCTGTGCGTACGGAGCCTGTGCTCCGCAACGGGAGAGGCCACAACAGTGAGAGGCCCGCGTACTGCAAAAAAAAAAAAAATCTTATATTAAATAGTCTATTACTTGCCCTTTAGTTTGTGACTTTTCTACTGTGAAAAGTTAGTCTTGTTTAACGGTTATGAGCATGTTCTTTGTAGTTAGATGAACTTAGCAGACAGATACTGTCTGAATTTTGATTTGAGGCCTTTTATTGCCCTTTTTTTAAAAAAAAATACTAGTTCTGACTTTTTTTCTCTTTTGGCTCTATCTTCATGGGTATTATTGAGAACCTGGGAAGAGGTTAGTTATAGCAGGCAATTAGAATCTGATGTCCCTTAATATAGGGAAGTAAGTACTTAGGATTTTGAACCAGGTATCCCTTATCCTAGATAAGACAGTCAACAATATTCCAAATGCACAAAATTGACAAAGTGGGGAGCCATTTTTTAAAATTTGCTAAAGACGTAAAAGTTTGCAGGCTATGCCAACATATAAAAACCTGTTCAGTAAGTGCAGAAAAGAAGTTCTAAGAATTTTAACATAGACTCTGTATCTGTTAAATTTCTTTCAGTTGATAGCAACTGACTCTAGCTAAACAAAAAGGTGATTTGTTGCAAGGATGATAGGTATACAACAAAAGAAAAGGAAAAAGTAGGGAGGAATTGATGAACAACTCAGAAAAGGTAAAATGGCAGGAAATAACACAGCGCTTGACACCTTGGCAACAGGAATTTATGGACCTTTTCTCCAGGACGTTGGCAGTCCAGTGTCCTTCAGACTCCTTCCCCACTGAAATTTTAAATCCCCACGAGAGAGGGTTGTTGGGTTCATTTTGGCATAGGTGCCTACTGCTGTGCCAGTCAGTTATGACCCAGGAAATCGGTCATATTGCACAGATGTGACCACCAGGGACCCACCCCTGGTATAAGGGAGTATTCCCAGAGAAGGGAGACTGATGCAAGCTGGGTTGTCTTTCCAGTTCATGTCAACTACAAAGCCTGAGTGGAGGGTACGGTGTTACAGGCCTCGAACATGTTAGATGTGGAATAGAGCTCAGAAGAAGATGCGGAATTTGTGGCAGAGCTGCACTGGTACGCCAATCTCCTATTACATCCGTCTGTCATACCCTGATGCTTATCTAGAGATAGGGAAGTGCTACAGAGCTGTGAGTGGCAAGTGAAAATAATAACTCCTGTGCAGAACATCACTGCCCAGAGTGCACAGGATGACACTGACTGAAATCCTGCAGTGCATATATACTTGGAGGTCTGCATTTTTGAGTTTTCAGTAGGAATATGGTAATGTCAAAATATAGGTTTGTTTCACAGCTGGCTTTGGAAGCTCTCCTTAGTCCATTCCATATGAGTTACTTACCAACAGAAATTCGGGAACTTACCCTGATTGCAAGATAAAATGTGGACTCCCTACTTTTCAAAATTTGCCTGCCAAGAAAATGAAGACACTTCTGGAAATATATATGTTCAGAGTGTGGCACAGCTTGTGTGATGGGCATAAAGCTCCAAACTATTTTCTCTAGTAAGTGTGGTAGGCAGTAGTGAGAGGCTAGTATATTTTCAGTAAAATTCCAATAAAGAACCATTTCAGCAGAACTTATTTTAAGGAACAACACAGCGTATCACTGGAAATGAAGAGGGTTCATTTAAAGGAAAAGACATAACAGTCCTTTGATTGCTCATGCATAACGGGTGGTTCATATTGGACATTAATTTTTTAAATAATGTCCCAAGCTGTCTACCAGGTGGGCAGGTTCTGTTGTGATAGGCAGGTTCTGTCATCCTGCTGTCACATTAAGCGGGAATGTGTTTATTTGCTTTAAAAAATCATGCTTATGTGATTTTGTATCTATGTCAGAAATGTAAGCTTCTGTTTTCCAATAATTACTTCCCCAAAATTGCATAGTTACTTTGTGTCCTTTCATGGGATTCTCGAAACCCCTGCTCAGGATTATTCCTTCTAAGTCATTTTACAGAGTAATGAAAACCCCCTTTTTTTTCTTTTCTGAAACTAAAGAGAGAATACAATACATTTTCCAGGACTTTCTTTTGCTGCAAAGGACACTCTTAGGACGATTAGCGGAATCTAAATAAAGTACGTATTAGTATTCTAGCAATTTCCTGATTTTGATAATTGTTCTATAGTTATGTAAAAGAATATCTTTGTTTTTAGAAATATGCACTGAAGTATTAAAAGATAAAGGTACAGTATAACTGCAACTGACTCACAAATGGTTCATGAAGAAATTCTCCATCATTCTCTCTCCACACACACACACACACACACACACACACACACTCACACTTATTTTCTCCTGAACCAGTTGAGGGTAGGTTATGTGCATTATGTCTCTTTACCTCTGTCTTAGTTCAGGCTGCTATAACAAAATACCATAGATGGGGTGGCTTAAACAACAGATATTTATTTCTCACGATTCTGGAGGCTGGTAAGTCCAAGATCAGAGGTGCTGGCAGGTTCAGTTCTTTGCGAGGACCCTCTTCCTGGCTTGTAGACAGCCACTTTCTCATAGTATGCTCACATGGCCTTTCCTCAGTGGAGATCTCTGCCTTCTCTTCTTATTAGAGCACTAATCACATGGAGAGGGTCCCACCCTCATCACCTAAACATAATTATCTCCCAAAGGCCCAACCTTCAAACACCTTCACACTGGGGTTTTAGGGCTTTAACATATGAATGGGGTTAGAGACACAAACACTCAGCCTCTAACATTCTGCCCATGGCCCTCCTAAAAGTCATGTTTTATGGTGTGTGCTTAGTCGACTTTAAAAAAATTTCTTCCTTTGCCTTTTTTTTTTTCCTTCTTCATTTTCTAGAAAAAATATTACTGTTCAGGCAAATGTGTCTTGGTATTCATTGGTGTTCTTAAACTTCTCTTGAATAAGAATACAGAGTGTCACACTCTTGTCTGCTTAATGTGAAATTTTTTGACCTGGAGGGAGTGATATGCTAATATTTTTCTTGATTGCCTTGTCGACAGTGTAATTCTCAAGTTAGAGTGACTGAAAGGCCTCTTAAGAGCCCTCTTGCATGGTGAATCCGGAATATGAAATATTCTGTAAGGGTTTGTAGCCTGTGTTTGTTTAGAGTGAACTTGATCTCCAGTCCAGTTGAGACTAGAAGGTATCAGATATGGGTTCTAGAAATGTTCTAATATTAATTATATAATCATCATAAGTTAACCCCTTCTATGACAGAGCAAAGAGCATAATGTGTATTTTCATTTACAAATACTTGCTGAGCTCCTATAAGGTGCCACTTTCTGTAATACTAATAGTAATTAAAGGAAACGTTACTATTTTTCCTTTGTTTTTGTTTTTTTTTTTGGCCACTCCACGCAGCTTGCAGGATCTTAGTTCCCCAACCAGGGACCAAACCCATGCCCTTGGCAGTGAAATCTCAGACTCTAACCACTGGACTGCCATGGAATTCCCAAAAGGAAACATTATCGAGTACTTATTATTTGTTAGCACTTAATAAATACTATCCTGAGTGCTAGTTGTGCAGTGAACAAAATAAGCCTGGTGCTTTCCCTTGTAGAATATTATACACGTATAAGATGGTAATACCATTATTTTTGTTTGAATCGTGTCAGAGATAGCATTTAGCATCTGCATTTGAAGGTCACGTAATTTTGTTTTCTCTAAGACTTTTTCACCTGTCAGAAGTTTGCATGTCAGTTGGCCTGTCCATTCTGACTCTGTGAATGACCATAGTGAACTGTGCTTTGAGGCCACATTGTAAAAGTTACTTCATAGTTGAATCTCAGTTCCTTAAAATGCATTTAATTTTATTAAGTGAGGCTATGGTAGAATCACACAATATTTAAAAGCAAACTAATGATTTAACTTTCTCCTTCCTAGTCAGTCCAACCAACTGTATAAATATACTTGGTCTTGCTGGTTTGGGTGTGTCTGAAATAAAGGTGGATCTCTTTTTAAAGAGATCCACCCACAGCATTCCTGGCATATAAATCTGCCACACATTTGTTAGAGACTTAGGAGCTCTGAAAATTGCCTTACTTTTTACTAGTATATTCAGTTGAGAGAAAATAGTGTAAACAATTTCAGAGTTACAGTGAGTTGGGTACTGGTGTGTTCTTATGGCAAAGTATTTTTAGATATAGTTTTTTAAAAAGATAATCAGGGGCTTCCCTGGAGGCGCAGTGGTTAAGAATCCACCTGCCAGTGCAGGGGACATGGGTTCAAGCCCTGGTCCGGGAAAATCCCACATGCCACAGAGCAGCTAAGCCCACGTGGCACAACTACTGAGCCTGCACTCTAGAGCCCGTGAGCCACAACTACTGAGCCTACGTGCCACAGCTACTGAAGCCCTCATGCTTAGAGCCCGCGCTCGGCAACAAGAGAAGCCACCGCGATGAGAAGGCTGCACACCGCAGGGAAGACCCAATGCAGCCCAAAATAAATAAATAAAATAAATAAATTTATTAAAAAACAAGATAATCAGAATGTTATTTTTCTTGTGTTTTAAGTGCTCTTGATTTTGCTTTTTCCAGGTTAATTGCTTGCTTACATGTTATTACTAATTTTAAACAATTTTCTATATTCAGATATTGGTTCATTTTTAGCTGTTCTGTTCTAAACACATTACAGCTTTGCTCCTGCATGAAAGTTTAAGCAGTAAATGTTAGCACAGAATTCCACCACTGGGGAAGCTATTGATGAAGACCTAAGCCAGTTTTATGAATAGTTTTCGGAGGTTCTTTAGGCCATCAAATTGAATCATTACCAACAGATTTCATGTATCATGCCTATCCAAATGTCTTTCCTTTGTCAAATACAGTAATTTGTTTCCAAACTCTTCTAACTTGTAGCATTCTAGTAGCTTTCCCAAATGAATATTTAGCTCTTCGATCAGGTTGCCTGAGAGGCCAAGAAAGAATCTTTTATTCCTTTGGAATTCTTCTTAACTCTAGTACAGTGCTCAGTAGAAAATATGTTCCTGGTAAATTGTGATTGACCATCCTCACAGCAATCAGTTGTTTCAGAGTTAACATTAAAGTTGACACACAAACTACTTTAGTGGAATTTTTCTGTAAAACAACATTTCCATTAAAATTGACCAAAGAGTAAACAGCTTTCAGCTATGAGATCAAAGTACAGTACCTTGGTGTTTGTATGTTAAAATTTGGATATCCCTAAAGAGGAAACTAGGGATAATCTTATGTTGGGAAAAGGTCACTTGGTCGAGATGAAGGAGGACAGAATGATTTCAGGGCTGTTAGTGATCGCTCCAACAGTTTTTCCCCTTGTGTTGGATTTCACTTCCTTCCTGCGTTATACGGTGCTAGATCGCTTAATGTAAGCATTTTATTTTTGTGAATAATTTATTTGTGTTACCACTGACAACAAAGGCTAGTATAAACTATGTGTTTCCATAGATGCCTAGTGCTAATAATTATTTGAAATGCTGTGGTTTGGTGGCTTTAAGAATATTTAGCAGTAAAACATTTACAAATATTTTATTTTATTCTAAAACTGAATTGACTTTCGATTATTTGTAAACTAATATACTATTTTCAGGATAGGCTTTCTCTTTGTTGATTTATATTTTTTATTTTCTTCATTAGGACAAAGAAAATTATGCATTCTCTAAGCATAGCATTTTGGGATCTCTTGCAGAAAATCAAGTGATAGAAAACAGTGTTAAGCGTTGTTCTTACACAGTCCTTCTCCCCTTGCTTTTCTTTGCTGTTCATCTGAAGTATGTATAACTTAAAACTTATTTCCACGGAAAAAAATTAGGCCCCGCTTAGAACTTAGCAGATGTTTGGTAGTGGTGGGGGGGGGGGTTGACGATTACTTAGAGAATTCTGAAGGTATGCAAATCTGTAAGGACTCAGATTTTAAGTAGCACTCTTTTTCTTACCATGACTGAAAGAAACATTTTTAACCTCCCTTTTAGATACATCATGTTACACAAAATGGAGGACTATATAAAAGACCGTTTAATGAAGGTTTTGAAGAGACGCCAATGCTGGTTGCTGTGCTTACTTATGTGGGGTATGGTGTCCTCACTCTCTTTGGATATCTTCGAGATTTCTTAAGGCATTGGAGAATTGAAAAGTGTCACCATGCAACAGAAAGAGAAGAACAAAAGGTAATTGTTAGTCTTTGATTCTGTAAATGGAAGCCTCTTATCTTGCGGTTTTCACTCATTTTTTTCTTTAGATATTTGGGTATACATTAAAATAAAAAATATTCTAGATGCAGTTAAATGAAAACATTCCACAAGGGAAGCTAAAAGCAAGGGTAAAGGCATGGAGAAATCAAAGCATTTAACATGTTTTAATTTAATCATCACAAGAATCTATTCTTATTTTATGGACAAGAAAGCTAAAGTTCACAGGTTAAGTAACATTTCCCAAGATGCCTAATGTCAGAGCTGGTATGTGGACACAGTTCTCTGAAGAGCCAGAAGCCATGTCCTTTCTGTTCACAATACCATACTGTATCCCAAGTTGTGTCTACAGTCTTCTGGAAAGATTGTGTTCTTTAGAACTCATGTTGTGTTTTCACATAGGCACATTACACATACATGTCTGGTTCATAGATCGCCTCTTCTCCACAGAAAAACAAGCCCTGAAGCAGAATTTGGCTGAGCTACTCTGTTTCTGTGGAAAACTATCTTGTTTTAGTA
This sequence comes from Monodon monoceros, assembly GCF_005190385.1. Taxonomy (NCBI): domain Eukaryota; kingdom Metazoa; phylum Chordata; class Mammalia; order Artiodactyla; family Monodontidae; genus Monodon; species Monodon monoceros. Next base: position 149,167,682 of record NW_021703778.1, on the reverse strand, counting down.
ATGGTAAACAGATGATACTGATTGTCTCTGGGGAGGAGGACGGCATTCACCTCACTTCACTTTTCTCTTCATACTCCTTTGTGCCTCTAGAGTTTTGCACAGTATACATGTATTATCTACTCTTAAAAAAAAATAGTTGTAAGTCAGCTGTACTCCAATAAGATTAAAGAAAATAAAACAACCTAATTTGTCTTGGACTAAGGAACACTATGTTCTTTCCCAAACCAAAATATTTCTTTATGGGCATTTTTTTTAATGCTTTAAATTTTATTATTTAAAATGATAAAAGATTTTCTTTATCCCATAATAAAGTTTTTTTTTCATTAAAAAAATAAATAGAATTAGAGTGAAAAATGCCTGATTTTATGAAAAACAAACTTGTTTGTTCTTGGCATGTGAAGTATGGAGAGGGTTGTCCTCTAGCCCAGGGAAGGCACTAGATTAGAGAAGGGATTCAGAAGTTAGAAATTTTTTGTCTATCATACGTCTCACTTTCATGGGACATTAGAGGAGAGGGGCAGATGTGGTGGCATTAAGATCAACACTGAGAGGGGAGCCAGTAAACACTGGGAATGGATGACGGAGACATGGGAAGGGGGAGAAAGCACCAAGAAACATGGGAAAGGGAAGGACCTCATCAGCTACGAGGAAGCCAAAACCAATCAGCATAGGGATTGAGGATCCTGAAACTGGGAGAACTGAGGATCCAGGCGTTCTTCTGTCATCTCAACCATTCTGCACCCTTCGCAGCCCTGGTGCCACAAGTTGGCCCTTTTTCTCATTGCCCTGAAATGCCTACAAGTTCATTTCATTAAGAAGGTATTTTTTGGATAACTAATAAGAACCTGCTGTATATATATAAAAACAAAGGTATATTTTTTTGCTAAAAAAAGCAAAGCCCTGCATTCAGAACTCGATCCAGTAGGCGAAACTAATTTTCATCATTGAAAAAAAATTAAATTTCTTTGATTCACTTTTTTCTACCCCTGTACATCCCAAATAGATTTTCTGGTAGGGTGCATCCACAATATGTTGATTTTTTTACATCCCTTAGGTATGGCCTACTTACTGTAGGTTATTAGCTTACCATGTACTTACTGTGTTGTACAGTATTACAATGAGTTGTGTACAAACCAATATCTTCCTGCTAGACTGAGGTGATGGTGGTTGTGACTGATGGGGGCTAAAGTTTTATTCACATATTCAAACTAGAAAGTCTTTATATACAGGGACCTCTCATAGTGTCTAAACACTACAGAGACCTAATAATTGACATGTAGAGATGGGGGTTGGGGGGAGTGCTGACTGTGGTGTAGACAGCGTTCCTGCTGAGGGGATAGAAGTGTACGCAAAGGCATGAGGAATGTTTGGGAGAACCTGGAAAGTGAATGTATGAGAAATTGTGTTTTGAATGTTTGGTAGGCAATGAGGAGTCATGGGCATTTTTGAGCAGGGTTAGTGACTGGAGAGTTTGCACAGCTGGTGCTGTCTCAAAGTGTGATGAACGAATGAGTGAACCGATGGGGATGCATCTGAATTATTTTGTGAATGAGGACATTATCTTTGGAACTTTTTCATGTCTCCAGAGGGTAAATTGACTGTTTAAGTATTGGGGCTGCCTGTGTGTACTTAACTTTGTGTAAAAGAATTGGAGGGGTCTTCCCTGGTGGCACAGTGGTAAAGAATCTGCCCGCCAGATGAATGGGTAAAGAAGATGTGGCATATATATACAATGGAATATTACTCAACCATAAAAAGAAACGAAATTGAGTTATTTGTAGTGAAGTGGATAGACCAAGAGTCTGTCATACAGAGTGAAGTAAGTCAGAAAGAGAAAAACAAATACCGTATGCTAACACATACATATGGAATATATATTAAAAAAATGTACTGATGAACCTAGTTGCAGGGCAGGAATAAAGACGTAGACATAGAAAATGGACTTAAGGACATGGGGTGGGAGGATGAAGCTGGGGCAAAGTGAGAGTAGCATCCACATATATACACTACCGAATGTAAAATAGTTGGCTGGTGGGAAGCAGCAGCATAGCACAAGGAGATCAGCACGGTGCTTTGAGATGACCTAGAGGGGTGGGATAGGGAGGGTGGGAGGGAGGCTCAGGAGGGAGGGGATGTGGGAACGTGTGTATGCACGTGGCTGATTCGCTTTGTTGTGCAACAGAGGCTAGCACAGTATTGTGAAACAATTATACTCCAATAAAGATCTATTTTAAAGAAAAAAAAAAGAAGAAGAATCCGCCTGCCAATGCAGGGAACACGGGTTTGATCCCTGGTCCAGGAAGATCCCACATGCTGTGGAGCAACTAAGCCCGTGCGCCACAACTACTGAGCCTGCGCTCTAGAGCCCGTGGGCCACAACTACTGAGCCTATGTGCCACAACTACTGAAGCCCATGCGCCTAGAGCCCATGCTCTGCTACGTGCCTAGAGCCCATGCTCTGCAACGAAGAGTAGCCCCGCTCGCCGCTACTAGAGAAAAGACAGCATGCAGTAACGAAGACCCAACACAGCCAAAAATAAATTACTTAAATAAAGTAAATTAAAAAAAAAAAAAAAAAAGAATTGGAACACGTGGATTTTCTTCTTAAGTAGTTTCTAATTTTGTTGAGGGAACATAAACACTTCAAAATTATGGGCCTTTGCAAAGCACTATGCAGGTAAATAGTACTGGAATTGTATGCAGATGTAGAACAAAAAAGTAAACTGAGTAGCATAGAGTTAATTCTTTTTTTAAAAAATTAATTTTAAGTTTTGGCTGTGTTGGGTCTTTGTTGCTGCATGTGAGCTTTCTCTAGCTGCGGCGAGTGGGAGCTACTCTTTGTTGTGGTGCGCGGGCTTCTCATTGCAGTGGTTTCTCTTGTTGTGGAGCACGGGCTCCAGGTTTACGGGCTTCAGTAGTCGTGACACACGGGCTCAGTAGTTGTGGCTCTTGGGCTCTAGAGTACAGGCTCAGTAGTTGTGGCGCACGGGCTTAGTTGCTCCGTGGCATGTGGGATCTTCCCGGACTAGGGCCCAAACCTGTATCCCCTGCATTGGCAGGTGGATTCTTAACCACTGTGCCACCAGGGAAGTCCCCAGGAAATAATTCTTGAAAGAAGTAATAGGAGGAAATATGTAGGATGGAGGGGGACATTTGCCTCTAGAGTTTGTTTAGGGGAGGACTGTACTAGCTTATTCAAATTCATTTTAGTAGGATTTTCACAGAAGATAATATTAGCAGTTAAAACAGCTGAATTCTGCCATTTTCTTATAAAAATTCAGCTATTAGAAGGGAAGGAAGGCTCATTTAGCGTTATGGCAGATCGTGTTTGTTTTCTGATGCTGGTTTAGACGTAGTGAGAGGGATAGGCCAGTTTTTAAGCGTTACACTGGGAAGAGGTGAGGGAAAGTGTTTGCTTAGGATCATAAAATGCAAATATAATGTTGCTACTTTCTCACTTCTCTGAGTGAGTAGTGTTCATAACCACATCCTTATTTTCTCCCTCATTCCATTACAAAAGAGAGCCTGTTTATTTATACAAGTTCTTCATATGTTGCTTTGGGTAGAAATGAACCACATGGTCATGCTAATAAAGATGAGTTAGCATAAATGTGTTCTATTTTATATAAATTGCTAAAATTATTGGAATTCTTTACTGCTTGATCTTCTTTTATTGGTGGTGTTTTGGATAAAAATGTTTTCTCTCAGTCTGGTTTCTTTTTTGTGTGAGGTGAGGCTGGTAGTTCAGAAACATGTATGTGATAGGTGTAGTAAAAGCTTGAATTAATAAAAATGTTCTAGTATCTAGATAGGAAATACCTAGAAATCTAAGGAGTAAATTGTGGTAGATAGTTACCACACACTTACTAAACTTTAACATTTGCCTCTACAGTTCATGATCATATATTCAGAAATGGGAGGGATAGGATACTGGGAAGGGACATTATATGTCTATATCTTGATATATTTTAATTTTCAAGATACAAAAGAATTAAAATACATTAATTCAAATTCCTGGAAGGATTTATTCTTGACCTCCTTCAAAAAGTAGCTTACTAAGAATATTCTGATAATTGTCACTTTAGCAGTATCTTTGGAAACAATGAGTATAGTTGCTTGATATGTTAAGCTGGGGGATTATCAATTGGTTTGTCTTTTTTATCTGTGGGTTTAAAAAGAGCTCTACTTTCCATAGTTTTGTGGTAAGTGTGGAGCCCAGGACAGCAGTCAAGCAGTCACCTTTTTTGGGGGCCGCACTGTGCCACTTGCAGGATCTTAGTTCCCCAACCAGGGGTCTAATCCATGCCCCCTGCAGTGGAAGCACAGAGTCCTAACCCCCGGACTGCCAGGGAATTCCCTACTTAATTTTTTTTTTAAATAGCTTTATTGAGATATAATTTATGTACCATAAAGTTCACCTGTTTAAAATGTACAGTTGAATGATTTTTATTACTATTTACAGAAAGTGTACAGCCAAAACCATAAGCTAATTTTATAACGTTTTCATTATCTGAAGAAGAAACCCCATACCCATTAACAGTCACCCCTTCCTCCTGCACCTCATGCTAGGCAACCACTAATCTACTTTCTGTCTCTAGACATTTCATATAAATGGGATCATACAATGTGTGATCTTTTGTGTCTGGCTTCTATCACTTGGAATGTTTTTGAGGTTCATCCATGTTGTGGTATACTTTGGTACTTCATTTTTTTATTGCTGAATCATACTCCATTGTATAGAGCAGTCATCTGTTTCCTCTTGGGATTTCTCACTGAAAAGCTATATCCAAAATAAACCTTTTTAAAGAGTTTTATTGTACACTATTACTGTGTGTGTGAATGTGTGCTTCTTTGTGTGCTTGCACATACACACATGCTGGCTGTAGGCCGACCATAGGAAAGGGGTGGGAGGGCCAATAGTCCAGTGGTCTTAACGTGCTTTCAATGCCGTAGAAAGTTACTTCAGATTGACTTAGTAGCAGCACAGAATGGGAGGCATTGTGGCTAGGGTTAGGAGCATAGACTCTGGAATTAAAAGACCTGGATCAGTTCCTGGCTCTGCTTCTGGCCAGGTCTCTAGGTGGGAAAGCCATTTTGCCTTTCTGAAAATGGGAGTAATAGCTTCTGTAAGAGAGCTCAGGGATACTTAAGAGAAAAAATATGTGAAGCCCTTGGCAACACATATCATAAGTACTCAGTAATTGGGAACTCCTGGGCATGCATCTATGTTGGCCTGAATTGTCTTAACGAACAGGGCCAATTTTTATAAAGTCAACTTCTGAAAGTGGTAGCACCCAACCTTTTTCCCCTGTGATTTTTTTTTTGAAATTAGCTTTCAGAACTCATTTATGTGCAGAGGTTAATATGGTGCCTAAATATGTAAATACCAGAATAATACTTGTGTTACTGAACCAGGTCTGTTTGCCCAAGATGCCACAAGCCAAACACTGAGACTCGGGTTGGTTTACAGCCAAGAGTTTATTCATAAGGCAGCCAAGCGAGGAGATGGAAGAACAAGTCTCAGGTCCACCTCCCTGAAGGCAAGGAGGTTGGGGTATTTATGGGATAAGCAAGAGTGGTCTTAGGCATAGAGAAAGGTGATTAAAGGCAGAGAAAAGGTGAGGTAATCCTTGTTCTGCATAGGCACATTTGGGTTACATGCTTCTTCATATTCAAACTAGAGTCGCTTAGCTTGGTCTGAGGGTAGAGTTTTCTGGCCCTCTGATGTTAAAAGGCCATTTACTGAACATCTGTGCAGCCCCAGTTTTAGGGTCAGTTGTCCCATGCAGCCCCCAGCCAGCTTACACTGGGCGGGAGCAGACTCCAAGTTCCTTTAAAACAACTGGGGCTGTGTGAAAGCTGGGAAGGCCTGCAGTTATAGAAGAGGCAAAAAGAGAAAGAAAAAAACTAAGGCGAACTTAATCAATGAAAGCAGTTTACGAGCAAAGGGTTTTTTTTAACAAGCTGTTCCCTTATCTGTTGTTCTGTAAGACAAGTTCAAGACTTTCTCTTAGTTATCAACTTCTGTTAACTCTTTGGGGCACAATTTCACTTGTCAGGATCATCCTATACTTTTCCAGAAGGTTCACAGTCCCATATCTACAATCAAAACTCTAAAATATCTGAAAACCAAAAGTTTTTTTTTTTAACACATTTGGTGGTAAAACCTGACCTGAACAGATGTGTTGCTCTTTACAGCTCTTTTTTATCCCACTTGGTATGAACAATCATAGCTTTCCTGCAGATATATTAAAGTGTTGGGTTTTGGGGTGCTGCAGATCCCACTGGTTATATATTAATAGATTACCCTGTGGTCTTAAGGCCTGTATAGACAGTAGAATAGGTGCCTATTTATTTTAAACAATATATACGATGTTTTCTACAAGACTTACCTCAAATAGGCTTAAATAATAAAGGATGTTTATTGGGTAATTAAGATGACCCCAGACTACTTTGGGTAAGGTCTTTACTGATCCCTAATTAACAAATCCATGAATTTCAATTTTACCTTTCAGGCCAGTAGTAGAAGTCACTTAACTTGTGAGTACCTCAAGCCCAACAATCCAAGGTGGTCTCAGCTAGGTTTTATTTCTGCTTATCATGGATATGTGCTGGTGTATGGGGTTTGTAAAGATCTTCAGAGGTGTCCATGAGGAGGGTATCCGTAAGGCTGTTCGAACTTGACTCTATCATTGCCACTCACCTACCAGTTAGGCTGTCTCTGGGCAAGCCTCCCTCTACAGTACTTGTTATATTGTGTTGTAACTTTATTTGTGTGCCTCTCCACTACACTAAGAGATCCTTCAGTGTGTAGAGGTTGTGTCTTACTCATTTTTATCCCCAGTGCCTTGCTTAGTGCCTGGAAAGTACTGCTCAGTAAATGTTGGTTCAGTGCCTGAACAAATGAGTATTAGGTTGGCCCTGACTAAAGTCATTTCACAGTGACTAAACTGAGGAGGAAGAAGAGGGGGAGGGGGATGTGGAGCAGGCTGGGGTGTGGGGTGTCATTGTTTGCAGAGAGAACTCTCCTGTCCTTAATGTATCCCAAGTCTAGCAATGAATCAAACATATATTGAGTGTCCAATAAAAGATTTGAAAGAATGAATAAGTCCTCTAGTTTACCCCTAGGCCTAAAATATTTCAAGTGTAAAGTGTATATGTTTTTAGAAACAGACGTTCTTATTGCCTAGAACTAGAACCTCAAATCGTGGTCCCCTTCCATTCCCTTTCTTACTTCATCGCAAGGCTGCGGCGAGTTTGGTTAGCATCCCTTCGGATCTCTACTGAACCTTTTAACTGCAGTCAAAGCTGCTACCCAGGCCACAAGTCCCTGTCTTCTACCATCTGTCTCACCTGCTTTGGGTCTCAAACATCCCTCACTGTGACAACTTCCTCACTGTGCAAGCCTGTTCCCTTCTCAGGGACTTAGTCGTTCTCTCCTTGTAAGGAGAGGCAGAGCTCCCTGATCTTGGCGGTCTCTCTGTTCAGATCAGAGCCCATCCCTGCCCTCCTAACCTCAGACAGCTCTGTCACAGGTTACCCAAAGCTCACCTCATTCTGGTCTGCAGCCCTTTTCTCTTTGGGGTTTAGTAACCCTTCTGGTAGATAGGACCGGACTCTAAGTTTTTTCTGATATTTATATACTAAAAGCAAAAAATACTGCGTTTTGTCGCTAATAAAAACTTGTCCATGATGGAGTATTTCTCTCAAGTATTTGAGTTAATACCTTTAACATTGATGTGCAGGAAGTTGTAAAGAAATGAGATCAAGAAGAGTTAGTACTGTTTACCCATTGAGAAGGACTGGAGACTGGTTTTTTGTTTTTTCCTTTGTGAAATAAATGCATGGTGAATAATAGTTAAAGGAAAGTCCTTAATTAGAATTTGGGTGTCTCTGTTCCAGTTTTAATTGATCGAGTATGTTGAAAGAAAAGACTATCAAACGGGACATAGTATTTAAGTAATAAATTTCCAATTGTGACAGACACATTATTTATGGATATTTTCTCTTTAGGAAATGTAAATGTTAGAACCAATTGCAGGAGAGATGGTATCAGCTACCACAAATTCCTGAGTTCTTTGTGACTCTGCTTAGCTTTATTTAAGGAGATTTTTATCTACTGTGAGGCTTATTTAGTAGGCACTTTTAGAGTCCAATGTCATAGAAGGTTAATTTTAAACTTTTATGTAGAGCCTTCTTTAGCAATGAAAATCTTTTACAGAATAAGGCTTAAACTTTTAATGCTTTTGACTAGCTTATTTAAAAGATGAATTTAGATTGGCACCAAGCCAGATCTGAGGGCTAGAAGCTCCGTGATTTGCCGGCTATCATAAAGCTGTAGTACAGTTCTCTTTTTGTTTGGTTTGCTCTTTACCTTCAAGTAGACCTCACGTGGTCTGGTCACTGCATTCTGAGCAGAACATTATGCACTAATTAAAGCTCCACTGTGACTTAATTTTTACAGACTTAAATTTTAGCATCACTTATTTTCAGGGAGGAAGGGAGAGCTTTAAATCCCTGATCATGAAAATTCATTTTGAGATTTTTTTTTTTTAATTATTTTTTGGCTGCACTGGGTCTTCATTGCTGCGTGCGGTCTTTTTCTAGTTGAGGCAAGTGGGTCTACTCTTCCTTGCGGTGCGCGGGCTTCTCATTGTTGTGGCTTCTCTTGTTGCGGAGCACGGGCTCTAGGTGTGTGGGCTTCAGTAGTTGTGGTTCATGGGCTCTAGAGCGCAGGCTCAGTAGTTGTGGCACACGGGCTTAGTTGCTCCGCAGTATGTGGGATCTTCACGGACCAGGGATTGAACCCGTGTCCCCTGCATTGGCAGGCGGATTCTTAACCACTGCGCCACCAGGGAAGTCCCATTTTGAGACTTTTTAAAAACGCCCATCCAAGGAAAGAAACCTCAAGTAGGTGTCTTTCTAAATTTTTCTTTGGATTTGTTTCATTTTGATCCTTGAAAATATGCAGAGGATGAAATCTTAATTTTGGAATTATTTTTCTTGGTTGAAACTGAAATTATAGGGGTTTTTATGGCATTTCCCCTAATATATTACTGGTGGGGGCGGGGCAGAAGACATGTTTTTAAGGTTTTTAGGAAGGAAAACCATTTAATGACAGAATTGTACAAACCAGGTTTATTTTTATGAGGCCTGCTTTACTAAGTTAAATTCTTTGGCTCTACTTTTGAGCTGTCTGATAGTTACTTGCAACCATTTCTTATAGCCCAATGGTCAAAGCTAAGTGAATTTTACCTGATTGAGTTGTTTAAAAATAACATAAGGAATTGATGCCTTTCCAGTGTTTTCCATATCAGTTAATTCTGTATAATTGACGTCTTAAAGTGCTCTTGCATTACGAAAAGGGAAGTTGTAAAACTTTTCAAAGGAACTCAGTTTAATTTATAGTATTTTCACCATTTTTTGGCAGGACTTTGTGTCATTGTATCAGGATTTCGAAAACTTCTATACAAGGAACCTCTACATGAGGATTAGAGACAACTGGAATCGGCCCATCTGCAGTGTGCCTGGGGCCAGGGTGGACATCATGGAGAGACAGTCTCATGATTACAACTGGTCGTTCAAGTGAGTCTTGGTTGGGAAATTGTTTCTTGACAACAAAAAAAGAATTTCTTCACTTCAGAAGATGTTGTATTGCAATTTGAATATTCTGTCAAAATAGGAGTGGAAGCTGAGAGTACAATACAGCATGATTAGTTTCCTTTCATATTGTTCATTGTTACTGAGATTTTTTTTAAAAAATAAATTTATGTATTTATTTAATTTTGGCTGCGTTGGGTCTTCGTTTTTGCACGCGGGCTTTCTCTGGTTGCGGTGAGCGGCGGCTCCTCTTTGTTGCAGTGCGCAGGCTTCTCACTGTGGTGGCTTCTCTTGTTGCGGAGCATGGGCTCTAGGTGGCTTCAGTAGTTGTGGCGCGAGGGCTCAGTAGTTGTGGCTCACGGGCTCTAGAGTGCAGGCTCAGTAGTTGTGGTGCACGGGCTTAGTTGCTCCGCGTCATGTGGAATCTTCCCGGACCAGGGCTTGAACCCGTGTCCCCTGCATTGGCAGGCGGATTCTTAACCACTGTGCCACCAGGAAAGTCCTGAGATTTTTTAAATGCATTTTGCTACTACATTTGTCACTGTGTTGGATTATAGTTGAAAACAAAATTTGACTTATTAAAAAAACTCACGCAAAGAAAAAACATCCTTTCTGTTATGCCATTTACCAGAATCAGTTATCTGAATTTATTTATGGATATTTTGATTTCTCAAATGATTCAAGGAGTATTTTTACTTAAATGGATTGAATTGTTTAGAAAACTTTTTATATTCGTAAGATTTTGTTTTGTTCATATTGTACAGGCATTACATGGTTGTATGGTCATTATTTTTAAAAAAAGACAAGTAATACAAATAAACTGAAGGTTCCCTATGACAGCTAACCACTATCCTTTTGCAAATCCACTTCGCCACAAATCCTCACTTCCCAGAGGTGACCATTGTTATCAGTTTATTGTATATTATTCCTCCATATGTTTTCTATGGCGTGTATATATATATATTGTACTACTGGGGTTGCACACAGGTAGTTTTTGATTTACAAAAATGGGATCATACTATGGAAATTATTTTATATCTCGCTTTTTCTACTTGCTAACATACCGGTAACAGCATCCTTCTTGTGTACGTTCACAGCAGGCTCACTATTTGTAGTGGCTGCTTAGTGTTCTACAGTATAGATACATATAATGTAGAGTAGATTGGGCTACGTCATCCTGTGTTAAAAACCCCCAAAACCTCAGCGTTGAGACAGAAGCAGTTTATTTCTTGTCCCTACTTCATGTCCTTCTTAGATCGGTGGAGCCTCTGAACCATGTTGTCCTCACTCGGGGTCCCAGGCTGACTGAGCTTCCACCATGTGGAAAGTCACTGGTCTGTGTGCCTGGGAAAGGGACACAGTAGACAAATTGTGTAGTGACTCTTAAAGGATCCTTAAGCGTATATCCTTTTATATGTGTGTAGGAATTGCTGAGTCAAAGATATGTATATCTTTTAATAGAGAAGTACTGTCAAACTGCCCTCCAAAGAAAGGTACTGACTGATATTCTTATCTACAGCGTATGAGAGTGTCCTGGCCAACGCTGGATGTAGTCAGTTTTTATTTTTATTTATTTATTTTAAAAAAATTTTAAAAATGTTTTTTGGCTTTGCCTCATGGCTTGCAGGATCTTAGTTCCCTGACCAGGGATTGAACCAGGGCCACAGAAGTGAAAGCGCCGAGTTCTAACCATTGGACTGCCAGGGAATTCCCATGATATGGTCAGTTTTTAAACATCCCTATTGATAAGTAAAAACTGGTATTTTGTTTTAACTTCCGTCTTCCTAATTGGTAGTGAGTTTGAGTTGCTTTTCATCTAGACCGTATTCTCTCTACTTCCTATAGATGGTGCTTCCTTTTGTATTATCAATAAGTTTATTATCACATGTATTTGATTTGCTTTTGAGTTTCATGAACTTTTATGCTATTGAAATACAGGTACACAGGGAATGTAATTAAAGATGTTATAAACATGGGTTCCTACAACTATCTTGGGTTTGCACGGAATACTGGACCATGTCAAGAGGCAGCTGCCAAAGTCCTGGAGGAATATGGAGTTGGAGTGTGCAGCACTCGGCAGGAAATTGGTAAGTGTAGGCTCTGTTTGGCCAGCTGATGTTCTTATTCTTAACTTTTTTACTCAGGAGGGAATAATACTGAGATAGAGCTAGAATACTGTATAGAGCATCCAAATACATACTTTCCCATGTAGTTTAGATCAGGTAAAAAGAATGCTTTATTTTTCTGAAGTGATGGATGATTTTAATGCTTTCAGTGTGTTTTGAGATATATTTATCTTTTCCATTATGTTATACTTACAGAACATCTCTAGAAAAGTTCCATTAAGTATTTGTTTCATTTATAACTTTAATGTTGACTTTATTGGCTTTTGCAAATGATAGTGATTGAGAGTACTACTTACCAGTACTGAGCTCATGGGCATATGAGCATTAACCTGCTTCCATACTGGTAAATTGGGGCTAATAATAATTCCTACACTATAGAGGTGTTTCAAGAATTAAATAAGCTAATTCATGTAAAGTGCTTGTAACATGGTAAACCCTCAATAAACATTAACTCTTTTATTATTATTACAAGTCTATAAAATGTGAAAGTGAACAGATTTCTACAAAGAGATTTATTTAAGTTCAAAGGAGGATTCCTAATTTTTCCATTTTGTTCAAGAGAACTGATAACCATAAAAGTTATAAGGCAACTTTCTGGATGTTTATTACTGTGAATCACCCCAAAACTTAGTAGATTAAAACAACAATTCATTATTATTTCACATGGGTCTATCCCCAGTGATGTGGTTAAGGGAGCATTGTGCAGTGACGACATAGAGTAATCATACCTTACATCTTTTTTAAAAGGATACTTTTTAATTTTTATTTATTTATTTTTGGCTGCATTGGGTCTTCGTTGCTGTGCGCGAGCTTGCTCTAGTTGTGGTGAGCGGGGGCTACTCTTCGCTGCGGTGTGTGGGCTTCTCGCTACAGTGGCTTCTCGTGGTGGAGCACAGGCTCTAGGTGCGTGGGCTTCAGTAGTTGTGGTGCATGGGCTCAGTAGTTGTGGCTCACGGGGTCTAGAGCGCAGGCTCAGTAGTTGTGGTGCACGGGCTTAGTTGCTCCGTGGCATGTGGGATGTTCCCGGGCCAGGGCTTGAACCCCTGTCCCCTGCACTGGCAGGCGGATTCTTAACCACTGCGCCACCAGGGAAGCCCACCTTATGTCTTTACGGCGCTTTATATTGTATAAATTTCTCGAACATCTTATCCCTTCTGATCTTTACAACGTCATGGGGTAGATAGAGCAAATATTATTATTGGTATTTAACAGATAAGAAACAGGCCCGGAGAGGATAAATGACTTGCTTAAGCTTTAAGGACACATAGTATCCAAGTTCAGCAGTCTTCTTTCTCTGCTGCTTTTCTCTCTGCATGCAGCCATTATCATTAATCAGTGTTGTTCGGTCCTTAAGGATTTGAGCACTTGATGTAAAATTTGAGCATTTGATGTAAAATCATAATACAAAGTGAGGGAAGGTGTTTTTTAACTTGGCTTTTGCTACATAACAGATCATTCCAAAACTTAGTGGCTTAAAACAGAAACATGTACTTATTTGCTTGTGATCCTGTAATTTGGAAAGGACTTGACATTTTATCTCGGCTCCATGTGGAGTTGGGTGGAGCATTATGACTGACGATAGAGTATCCAAGATAGTGTCACTAACATGTCTGGCGCCCCAGCTGAGTGGTGAGCCCTGCCCCTTCCTTCCATAGTCCCTCATCCTCCAGAGCCCCTCCCTGTCCACATGATCTGTCTTTACAACAGGCTAGTTAGACTATTTTACACGGCAGCTGACTTCAAATGTATAAAAGCAGATGCTGCCAGTCCCCTTAAGGCATAGACTTGGAACCAGCATGTGTGAACAGGAATGGGAGAAATTGTTGGCAACGCTTTTTATAGAAATGCCACCACAGGTGCTGCATCGGATTTTATTCAACTATTGTATTCTTTATGAGCCTTTACTCTCCGTAATACTGACTCCTTCATAGACCTTAGTCTGAAAAGGTTATAACACATAGACTATGATTCCTTTTTATAAAGTAATGAGTAATTCTTAGATTTGGGGTTTGGTGGTATTGACTTCATTAACTTCTTCACACAGGAAACCTGGACAAGCATGAAGAGCTAGAGAAGCTTGTGGCAAGTTTCTTGGGAGTGGAAGCTGCTATGACATATGGCATGGGATTTGCAACAAACTCAATGAACATTCCTGCTCTTGTTAGCAAAGTAAGATTTAGTCTGTCATTTATGAAAACTCCCTCGTATATATATCTTCTTCTGTTTTTTAAGGCATTCAGGCAAGCCAGAAGCTCTTGTAAACTTTAAACATAGTTTACCCAAAGATATTTCTATCATAAAATTTTATATAATTTGTGTATAAGTGTATCCCATGGAGACTTTTATCAGTTGAAGCTTTTTCTCTGGAACCCATGATCTTTTCTCCTTCCATTAGATGACTCTTGCCTTCTTCGTTTCATACAGTTTTAAAGGGATTCTCATAAATAAATTCTCATAAAAGACTAAAATTATGGAAGAAAGGGTGTTTAGTTTGGAAATTATTTATCAGGTGGTTTTTTTGTAATAGAAAAATATGAAAATATATAGGTCCCTAATACTTGTTCTTATGGTAATGCATGTTGTTCAGAGATATATGGGCCAATTATCTGTGTATATATATATAATACATATATGTATAATATAGGTAATAATATAGGTTAAAAGTAATAATATAGGTAAATAATAAGTTAAAAGTAATATATATGTATGTATCTTATTTTCTGTGGGTAGAGTTTGTGAGGGGACAGTGGAAGAGATAAAAGATAAGAGACCTTGTAAATCACATTTTAACAGATTGGCACTATCAACTTGAAAGGGCCCTCAAGGGCTGGCCCTACACATCTCATTTTAACATTGATATCTAGGCATGGTATATTGAAAAATCAGTGTATTAATGAGCAGAAGACCTGAGATTTTTTTGGTTGGTTATATGGTCAGATTTAGCTGTGTGACCATGAGCATGTCACAACCTTTCTGAGCCTCAAATTTTCCTTTTTGAAATGAGGTACTTGGACTACGTTAACATACATATATGGTTCCTCAAGGAATAGGTGGGACAGATAGAAAACAAAAAGCAAGAGAAGAGATTTAAACACAACTATATCGATATCATATTAAATATGAATGGTTTATATATTACAATTAGAAGATAGAGATTGTGAGACTAGATAAAATTAAATAGGCTTCCACCAGAGACCTACTTTAAATTTAAAGACACAAGGAATTCCCTGGTCCAATGATTAGGACTCAGTGCTTTCACTGCTGTGAGCCCAGGTTCAATCCCTATTTGGGTAAACTAAGATCCTGCAAGCTACACGGCATGGCCAAAATTAAAAAAAAAAAAAAAAAAAAAATGAAGACACAGGTTAAAAGTAAAAGGATGGAAAAAGTTATAGCATGTAAACAGTAATAATGATTTATATAATATTTTATTATAATATAATAAACTAATAAATATAATATCAATATCATATATAATATTAATATAATAATATAAACAAAGATTTCAGAGCAAATTGATAACTTTGCCATTGTGCAGGCTTTCCTTAATAAGATATAATTATTAATGATTTTAGCATTTTGTGGTTTGGCTAACTAAACCTTTCCCCCCAGCTTCTTACCTTCCTGTGCTTGTGGTTTTGCAGGGTTGCCTGATTCTGAGTGATGAACTGAACCATGCATCATTGGTTCTAGGAGCCAGACTCTCAGGAGCAACCATTCGAGTCTTCAAGCACAACAGTGAGTTTGTTATGGAATTTACTGCTGGCTTTAGTGTGTAATATTCTTTGGGTTAGTGGCAGTGGTAACATTAATTACATTAATAGGAAATATAAGTGAAACTGAAGTAGCAACATTTAAAATGTCTTTCTGGTCCAGTCTTTTAAAAGTTATTATCTTTCTCATTGGAATAAAAATAAAGGCTGAAGGAAGCCTTTTGGTACAAAGTAAAAACATTGAAAAAAAAAATTGTTCTTTTTTTTTACTTTGAACTTTTTCATCTTCCTTGTTTACAAGTCACTTGTTTAGTATGCATTTGCTAGATGCCTGTGGTATGTCTTGTCATAACATTCGGGGTATTAAGGTGAATAAAGCAAGCTCCCTGATCTCAAGGATCTCTTACTGGTTGCTAAAGAGACTATAGACAAACCAGTAGTTAGAATACAACAGATGAATACTGAAATGCAGATATGAACAGGTGCTGTATAAGCACGGAGAAGAGTGGGACTAAGCCAGACCTTTCTCTCTAAATGGAGATATCTTTGTGCATTATTAAAATAATCACAATAAAAATGCATAACTTTCCAAGTTAAAACCCTCATGTAGAGAGGAAAGATTACCAAGCTGTTCAGTATCATCATTTACCAGACTGTGTACATATATAGACAAAACGCTAAAAGAATATACGCCCAAATGTTAGGTCTGTGCCTCTGGATGGAGGTTTATGGATGGTAATAACTTTCTTCCTTTTGTCTTTGTTTTGTCTAAAATGTTTTACAGTGAGAAAGATATATACAGTATTTTGTTTTATGTAAATGGGATTTATTAAACACGGTTGTGTGACTTGCTGTTTTCTTGCAACACATCGGGAACTTTGGAGTACGTGTGACTGTCCTCCTCCCGTAATGCCAGGGTGGCAGGCAGTGCCCTCATTCAGTCCGTCCCTCAGTTGGAACATCCAGGTTGTTTCTGAATTTTTCTGCTAGAAACAGTACTACTTAACATTCACATTTTTGCTCACTGGTCTGGTTAGTACCTTAGGATAAATTCCCAGCAGTCTTTAGAATGCATGGTTAAAATGGTATAAATTTGCTGTGCTTTTCCAGATTGCCTCCAAATATGGTACAAATTTTTACACAACAACTCAACTCAAAAACAGTGACTGTTTCTACTCACAGGCCAACATAGGCCATTATGCATCACTTAAAATCTTTTCTAATCTAATAAGTCCAATAACATATTAATTTTTATTGCTTTGATTATTAAGTGTTGAGCAACTTTTTTTTTTTTTTTTTTGTGGTACGTGGGCCTCTCACTGTTGTGGCCTCTCCTGTTGCGGAGCACAGGCTCCGGACGCACAGGCTCAGCGGCCATGGCTCACGGGCCCAGCCGCTCCGCGGCACGTGGGATCTTCCCGGACCAGGGCACGAACCCATGTCCCCCGCATCGGCAGGCGGACTCTCAACCACTGTGCTACCAGGGAAGCCCCAAACTGTTTCTCTTTTTACTGATTATAAGAGCCCTTTATGTTGCAATACTTTTTATTTTTAACTTTATTTTTAGTGTGTTGCTGTGCAGACTTATTAAAATGTTTATGTTGTCACATTTATTGTCTTAAGACTTTTGTTTGGATTTTGTGTAATGGCCTTCCCCATTTTTATCTAAATCTTTAGTTTACATGGGATTTGGAGCGTATACTATGAGAGAGGTATTGAATTTTTTTTTCCTGAGTAGATAATATGGTCGAGCATTCCATAGATATTTCCTTTCATCTAAAATTTTGAATCAGTGTTTATTTTTCCCTTCCCTTCTGTATATAAACAGAGGAAACTGAAACAATGAGTCCATTTTTACTTGTCTCCTGCTGTTTGCCACATGTCGCCCTCTGCAGCAAGACTAGTGGCTTCAGATGAGACTTTTTACTTTGTGGGAGCATCTCCTATCTCTAGGTTAGATAGCAGATAGATTGTTTTGTTATGAATAACCAAAGGTGTAAACACAGTCACAGCTTTTGGCCATTTTGTGTTTGTAGTATGTGTTCTTATTATCTTATTTCTCTTTTCTGCCAATTTGCTCTCTTCTTTTATGAAGAGAGCAAATTCATGTAAGTTTGTAACCCTTTCCTTCAGTGATGAACAGTAAAGAATATAAGATCAGATTTATGGGATGCCTCCCACCCCTGGTAAACACACCCTAGACTTAATGTTGCATAGATTTTTGGGCGGGGGGTTCGTAGGGGCATTGTTTCAGGGCAGATATTTTAAGTATGCAGTCTGTAGTGGTGGTAGCAGTGGTCTTCAAAGCATTTGTCTTTAACAGGAAAATTATGCTCCTCATTAGTGGTAGTACTAGCCAAGTGTTTCCTGGGCCTGTTAACCACCTTAATGACCAACAGAGCCAGAAGAACTTGGTCGTGGACAGGCAGCTGGTCAAGTCAGACATGGAACAGTCTCAACTGATGGCCAAGCTTGCTAACACATAGATTCATGCTTGCCCAGACTGGTGTACATTCAACCCACTACCAAGATAAAGCTACTTAGCAGGCTTTTATTGAATATATCCTAGGTGAAAGGAAATGGGGTGTACACTTTGAAGTTTTTCTCCCATATTTTGCTTCTTAGGAGGTGCATGTATTTGTAGTACTTCATTCACACTTTCTTGCTCCGCCTTCTTCATGCATTTACTTCTGAATGATTAAAGATACAGTTGATTGTATAAATACAAAAAAAGCTAACTGAATGGCAGGGTATTTCACATGAAACACTGGTCATTTCATAAGCATGCTAACCAACTGAATCACTTGTGCCACACTCATTTAGTCGAGTTTCTGTGGTTTTGAACACTTGTTACATTCTAGATGAGATTTTAATTCAAGCCAGCAGTAGCTTACCCATTTGGTCCTATCCTTTTTCTGCCCAGTTCTAATTATGTTAATGTCCTTTGCTATCTGAGACACACTTCCTGAATAAGAAATGTATATTTGCACTTTAGGAATAAAGTTAGCAAAGAGGAAGATACTTTGTGCTGAAATTATTTTTTGTGTGCCATAGATATGCAAAGCCTAGAGAAGTTGTTGAAAGATGCCATTGTTTATGGTCAACCTCGGACACGAAGGCCCTGGAAGAAAATTCTAATCCTTGTGGAGGGAATATATAGGTAATCCTGCTTTATTATTCTTATGTCTGATTTGCGCCATGGAGTCATAGAAGTTTTAAGCTGAAGGGGACACTAATCTAGACTCCTCTGGAACTAAGGAGACAGGGTTTCTAACTTGTTAAAATACCTGGCTCTTCTTTATTCTTTCCATCATGCTGTATGATCTCCAGATCTCCTTTCCATTTGGCTCCTTTATTTTTCCACTGTTTGTAGAGGGGGTTTATACATAGGGGCAAGAATTGGAATATGTTTTCTAATATGTCAGAACAAATTACACGCCATTTAATTTTAAGAAATATTTTATTTTGCTTACCTATTTGCAGCCCTTGCATTTATTCTCTCATCTCCTAATGTTTTTTATTCTTTTCATGTAATTTTAATTACACGTGCAATGTGATGCAAAGTCTAATGTTGCCTATAATTACAAACTTTAGAAGAATCTACTGTGACCTCTGTCCCTCTGTGGTGAATTAAGATCACTTGTATTCTGGTGTTTGTTTTAAAAGATCCAGTCTCCTTTCCTTTAGATATCTGCCTATCCATGGCATTGTCTTTCTTTGCCAGTTTAAAACCACAGGTATGCTTCTTTTAAGGCTGGCTAATTTCCTTCACCATGTGCTGCTTTGTAGTTTAGCCTTTGGAGGGTAATCTTATTTTTTCTTGTTCCCAAATCTTGTTGTAACTCTGAATATGGAAAACTAGTGTAATGAACTCGGCACCTTGTTGATGTTCAATAAATATTAATCCTTTCTTTTTCCTTTGGGGGATAAAAAACCATTGCAGTCTATTAATGAACAAAGATTTAATAAGTGCTGGAAGAGAGTAGTGAGTTAATAACAGAACTGCCTTATAAAATATACTGGAAAAGTAAGTTAAGAACTGTTACATGTTTTATGTAGAAGGCTAATAATATAGATTGCAACTTGGTTCCAATGGTATTGTTGAGACTGAATGAGAAGATTATGGACCACAAGTGTAATATATCTGGGGAAAATTTTTTTATTCTAAAGTTGTCTGGAAGTTCACCTGAGTTAGTATGAACCCAAGGAAATAAAGAATTGTTAAAACTGCTAAAAAAAAACACCACAGGCAGGGTTGTCAGACCATTTAAAAAGGCAGTAAACTTAAAAAATTAATAATAATAAAGTGTCCAACTCCTAATTTTTGAGAGTTAAGAAGTCTCAGTGTGTGTATTTTTTACCCTGTTTTGCCAGCATGGAGGGATCTATTGTTCGCCTTCCTGAAGTGATTGCCCTTAAGAAGAAATACAAGGCATACTTGTATCTAGATGAAGCTCACAGCATTGGGGCTCTGGGCCCTACAGGACGAGGTGTGGTGGATTACTTTGGCCTGGATCCTGAGGATGTGGACATTATGATGGGAACATTCACAAAGAGCTTTGGTGCTTCTGGAGGATACATCGGAGGCAAGAAGGTAAATGGGCCCTGAGAATCGAGCAGTTAAGGTTCATAAAGGTACTGGCTACTAGATTTCAATTTGGTTACTCACATTTAGCAGATAGAGTCCCAAACTTGGATGTGGAGATCCTAAATTTGTTTGTGATTTAGGCGTATAATGCCAGCCCACTTCACACTTCAGCTGCCTGGTGAGTGACTCTGATAAGCTGGTTCTGTTCATTGTTTGTTGTTTTCTTATTCGTTCTAAACTACATCCTGGTCTGAGTACAGAATACCCTCTTGTATGAAAGAACACACAGTGGTGCTGCCTGTTTGCCATAGTCTTCTATTGGGTTTGAGCTGTGCTCACTATTTCAAACATAGTGGGGATGTCATGGGAACTGGTGGGGGATAGAAGACCAGTTTCTTCCCCTGCCCTTGGATTCAGATGCATCTTGGGTGAGCATCAAGACAGGAAGAAAAAAGATTACTCTGCTAGCTCTGGTGTACTAACAAGGCATTGTATTTTCCAATTCAAAAATTACATAATGAACTCTGGGGTATTTGAGAATCAGTGTAGCATGGTGGAAATGGTTCAACCATGGAGACAGAGCCCTAGGTTTGAGTATTTCCCAAACGTCATGAGACCTTGGGCAAAGTATTTAACCTTCCGATTTCCTTATCAGGAAAACAGAGATAAATGTGCCTGGCTTATAAGATTGTAGTTAAGGTTTAAAAAATAATATATGTCCATGCTATAACGTAGAAATAACCTTGAAAGCCTTATGTTAAATTAAAGAAGTCAGTCACAAGAGGCTAAAGTATTTTTTTTTATATGATATATCCAGAATAGGCAAGTCATAGAGACAGAAATAGGTTAGTGGTTGCCAGGGCCTCAGGAGATGGGGGAAGTGGAAAGTGACTGCTAATGGGTATGAGGCTTCTTTTTGAGGTAATGAAAATGTTCTAAAATTAGATAGTAATGAAAGTTGCACAGCTCTGTGAATATACTGAAAGCCACTAGATTATACAGTTTGAAAAAGTGAATACTATGGTATGTGAATTGTATATCAATAAAACTGTTATTTTAAAAAACTCTCCAGTATTAGGGAAAAAAACAGTGTATGTCAAGTATTTGTACATAGTACATGGTAGGTGCTTAAATGTCCTTAAATAAATGTCCTTAAATTCCTCTTTAAAATTCCTCTTTAAAATTTGACGCTGGGAGTCTTAAAGCATGGACTTTCTCTTAATAATTCATTGTCTTTTAGAGAAACCCCATTATCAGTGGTTTTAGTCAAGTTCAATAGATATTTACTTCAATTTTTAAAAGGACCAGGCTCACTTTGGAGAATTGATTGGTTTTTGGTAAGATTTGTTGCTAAACAGAAGGATAGAAAAATAATACTCTGGGAGATCATTGAGGTACAGTGTATTTATGGTTTTTTTGGTTTTGTACAATTTTTAGTATCTACACTGTTTTCTGGCGGCATTTTCTGTCTCCTGTTTTGGTTCTGGAACATAAGCTTCTTTGTGTGCACATTTTATATAAAGACTTAGTGAAGTTAAAAGGTATCAGAGAATAGAGATATACAACTGATTGTTCTGAAATTTTTGTGACTGACAGACAAGTTTTTTTTTTTTTTTATTCAGTGAGATGGCTTTAGTGTCCTTATGAAAGACCCAATGAATTTCTGTTTAACTTTTGCCACATTTATATCATTTTATAAATCTCTGTTTATCTGGAGAGGACATTTAGTGTTTTTAAAATGGATATTAGAGACCTGTCTCTTATTCGGGAATGTAAGGATGAGCTTTGCAGGCATGGGATGAGATGCAAATGATATTTTCTGTAATACTTAGAAGTAAGTTGTATCTAAACAGCAATTCAAACGCTTTCTTGTTGAATTTAGCATTGCAGAGCTGTTTATAACATTAAATGATATGTTCTCTAAGTTTAGAGGTCTTCTTTAAAGCTAGTTCTTCTTCCTTTCATGTTGTGGCATGTTTAAAAAACGAAACAGAGAATTCCCTGGTGGCCCAGTGGTCAGGACTCCTCTCTTTCACTGCTGATGGCGCAGGATCAATCCCTGGTCTGGGAACTAAGATCCCACAAGCTGCGCAGCACAGCCAAAAAAACAAAACAAAACAAAGCCTAAGGATGTTGCCATGTGTCTGACCCAGTTGTTGCTGACAGTGTGCTTTGACCGTATTGGTTGATCTCGTGTCTCAGATAGATGTGCCTCTTCCAGTGCTATTGAAGGGAGGAGGCTTCTGTCACCTTGGAGGAAGGCAGTGACACTGCTGGTGAATTCACGCACTGCCTCTAATGACTTGCTTCTGTGAACTCCCCAGGAGCTGATCGACTATCTGCGGACACATTCTCATAGCGCAGTGTACGCCACATCACTGTCACCACCTGTTGTGGAGCAGATCATCACTTCTATGAAGTGCATCATGGGGCAGGATGGCACCACCCTTGGTAAGTCTTTCTTTTCTTGGAAAATTTCCTGGGCTCAGTAAATACTTAGCAATCAAAAGTACTCTTTTTCTTGAGCTTTTTTCCTAAAAGGAGGAGTCAGGTACACTAATGGGCAGTGCTGGCAGGTATGTGAGGTCTTGGTTTCTAGGGACACTTTTCAGTGTGTTTACACACACCATGAGAACTAGCCTGGCTCATTTCCTGTTGAATTTTCTTGTCTACAGATGGTGAGGCTTTAATCTCACTATCCTACGTATTCTCATATCTTAGGTGATAAGTCTTCAGGGTCTTTCTTTTTTTTGGCAGTACGCAGGCCCCTCACTGCTGTGGCCTCTCCCGCTGTGGAGCACAGGCTCCGGACGCGCAGGCCCAGCGGCCATGGCTCACGGGCCCAGCCGCTCCGCGGCATGTGGGATCCTCCCAGACCGGGGCACAAACCTGTGTCCCCTGCATCGGCAGGCGGACTCCCAACCACTGCGCCACCAGAGAAGCCCTTCAGGGTCTTTCTTGAATTGCATAATTTTATGTGAAGATGTAATTCACTGTGTAGCGATGTTTTGTTCCCATAGTATTTAAAAGCTGCTGTTTCCGTGAATTAGTGTCCTTGATTTAATGCCTTTTAAAAGAGTTTCTAATTTAACATACAGTATATAATAAAGGTCATCCTGAATCTATTTATTCTGTCTTTGCTGGGATTTGTAGTCCAAACTAGATTCTCTGACTAAAACATACTCAAGTGAACCAACAGTGATGTTCGCTTTCTGATATTTGACTTTTATATCACTAGAGGGCAGTGTTGACTACAGAAAAGTTATAATAAAGGGGAGCAATTGGGTTTTTTTGTTTTGTTTTTTCCCTTTGAGAAGAATCTCCATTGTGAGTGTGAGACATACATTTGCTTTTTGCTTTTTTAATGCTTCTAAAATCACTTTTGCTCTAGTGAAATATTTCATGTTATCAGCCTTGAGCTCTCTACTCTTCAGCTGTATAATATTTTGTGGTCAGATTGATCTGGTTTGCATTGAAAAACAAGAAAAAAGTAGTATGTCTCATTTTCATTGATTTAAGCCTGTTTTCTTAAATCAGAATTTTCCCTTAATATTTTTTCTGATCTGTGGTACATGCATCCTTGTTATCTCTTGGAAGTGTTGATCATTTTTAGTTTCATAAATTGATTCCTTGGGGAAGAATATAATTCATTAATGTCGTGAACACCACATGGAGCCTTGTGAGAAGCTCCCTGCTAGCAAAGCTACAGCGTTATCTTCTCTCTCTCATATAAGGTATTACTAGAAATAGTATGCTTTGACCTGAGCGTACATATATGCTCATATATGTAAATGTATGTGTATCTATGCTTTTATATATATATATATATATATATATATATATATATATATATATATGTACATAGCTAGCACTTAGCTAGTTATTTGCCATAGGTGCATCAGCCTTGTTGATTCAGCACACAGATTTAGGTGACTGAAAAACGAATGGTAACAGCTCTCAAAGTTACCTTAGATAATTTCTTTGCCCTATCCTAGAGCATGGATCCATGTGATGCGTGACCTCTGGATAAATGACTTATCTGTGCTAAATAATGAAATCTAGGCTCTACTGGTAGACAGAAAATGAAATATGGTAATTAGATATAGACTTTGGGTTAGCACTCATTTTCCAGTTTATCTATTGCCTCTCTAACCACCCCCTAAGCTTAGTGGTGTGAAACAACAGCCATCTTATTATGCTCACAGATTCTGCGGGTCAGGAATTCGGTCAGGGCACAGCAGGGATAGCTTGTCTTTGCTCCACAGTGTCTGGGGCTTGAACTTGGAAGACCCAGGCGGCTGGGGAAGACTCTGATGGCTGGGGGCTGGGGTCATCTGGAGGCTTCTTCACTTACACGTCACTTGGGCTGGAGTGACTTGAAGGCTGCGCTCAGCTGAGGCTGTTGACCAGAGCACCTTCACGTGTCCTTTCCATGTGGTGTGGGCTCCTCACAGCATGGAGACCAGGTATCCAGATAGGACCCTGCAGAGAGCAAGCATTCCCAAAGAACCTGCTGAAACCCCATGACCTTCTGTGATCTGTTGTTAACAAGCAAGTCACCAAGGCCAGCCCAGATTGCAGGGCATGGGGAATCAGACTCCACCGCAAATGGGAGGCAGGTCAAAGAATTTGTGGCCATTTTTAAAACTTGCCACTACCAGCCTTTAGATAATATATTTTAAAATTAGTCCCTAAAACTTTTAATTAGTGTGACAGACTTCTGCTGGTTATGTTGTTTCTCTCCCAGAATAGAGGATAATAAAAATCTAACCATTTCTCATAAAGCCTGCTACCTGATCCTATTTAAATTTGGCCTGATTTCTTTTAGATTTGAGTGGGTTAAGGCAATGCTTATTTTTATGACATCATTTTTTTTTTTTTTTTTGCGCTACGCGGGCCTCTCACTGTTGCGGCCTCTCCCGTTGCGGAGCACAGGCTCCGGACGCACAGGATCAGTGGCCACGGCTCATGGGCCCAACCGCTGTGTGGCATGTGGGATCTTCCAGGACCGGGGCACGAACCCGTGTCCCCTGCATTGGCAGGCAGACTCTCAACCACTGCGCCACCAGGGAAGCCCTATGACATCATTTAATGCATCTTTTCATTGTCCTTGAAGAAAAAAGCTGGAACCAGACAGTAGCCTTTTGACTATGCCTTAAGGTGACCTTTAAAAAAGAGGTATCTGCAATTAATTATCTGAGTGTGATTTTATAATAGAAGTCACCTACCTTAAGAGAAACTTAATTTCATATGTTCAGAACATTGAATTTCATTAATTCCACAAACATTGAGTATCTCACTACATGTTAGACTCTGTGAATCAGAATCCATAGGCAGTGGGCATCCAAGCAGATCATTTGAATGAGGTGTATACTTGGGGGTTACTGGGGCTGTAGAGAGTAGTGGGCTGTTGTATTAATCCCAGAGATTACTGTACCATAGAAAAATTGAAGTTTTATTAATCATTCACCAAATATTTGAGTGCCTGCTGTGTGTAGTAGGTGCTGATTCATCAAAGAATAAAATACCCCCAAATTCCTGCCTTGCGGGGTTTCTAATAAGGGAAATAAATCATACAGTTGCCAGAAAGTGGTAAGTACTCTGGGAAAAAGCAGGAAAGGTAGGTGTTGAGGAGTTCTGGAGACACAGTTTGTAATTCTAAATAGGGTGGTCATTGAGAAGGTAAGATTTTATGGAGCACTTGAGCGAGGTGGGAATTTAACCCTGAAAATCCAGGGCTAGAAGGCCCCGAGTAGGTGACTCCATGTTCAGCAATAGTATGAAGGCCACTGTGGCAGGAGCATAATAGTATAGGTAGAGTGCCTGAGGATGAGTGAGTGAGGTGAGGACAGCGGGGAGACTCTTGTCCTGCAGGGGTGTTAGGTTGATATGAAAACACAGACACACTGGTTCTCTTGCCTTGTCTAGTATCAAACTCAAATTCTTGAATAGTTTCTGTGGGCTTTTTAATATTGGCAGGCTTGTGGCCTGTTTCAGATAGGTTAAGAATTTTACTGCCCTTTCAGCTTTCATGAAAAGTACAGAATATAATATACCCATGATTATATTTTGAAGAAATTTGTCTAGAAAGAGTCAGATTTGCCTAAGACCTATACCAGTGGTTTTCCTTTCAGTGAATTTCAGTAGCACTGTGAGTTGGGAATGGGGGAAGCAAAGTGTAACCCATATATGAACAGAAGAGACTGCTATATGATAATACTGATATTGCAAATGGAAGAACTCTTTCTTTACTTTGTGGTAAATATCTCACATATGATTTCTATTTAGGAATGAGAGGGGAAAAGATCATGTAATGTTAGGGTTTGGTCCTAGATTTAATGTTGGTTTAAGGGAATATTAAAAGTAAGAAGCTGGTTTTCTTGTCATGTCCTTACTATTATTCTCTGACTTTTGTTACCAGGCATACAAATATTAAGCATTATTTGAAAAAGCTCATTTTTGACATAATATCTTCTCCTTCTTGTAAGACATAATAGTTTTATATATTGCATGTTTTAAATTTCTCTGTTGTGTAAACTTATTTCATCATAAACAGTCCTTCCTGTGGGGCCACTCCAGAAGCTTTTCTCACCAAACAGGATGCCGAGCCAATGGAATTCCCTTGCAGATGGGACTAAAGACAGCAAAGAGTCACCAGGAACTTGATTTCCTTTATTTATTTATTTTTTCCTCCTGTTTCAGTTTCAAATAATTCAAAGAATTATAGGACTAGAGGCTTTAAATAAGCTGCAATTAGCACAGCATTTATTTATTTTTATACAACCGGTTCTTTTTAGTTATCTCTTTTATACATATTAGTGTATACATGTCAATCCCAATCTCCCAATTCATCCCACCACCCCATCACCCACCCCCACTTCCCCCCTTGGTGTCCATACGTTTGTTCTCTACATCTGTGTCTCCATTTCTGCCTTGCAAACCAGTTCATCTGTACCATTTTTCTAAATTCCACATATATGTGTTAATATACGATATTTGTTTTTTCTCTTTCTAGCTTACTTCACTCTGTATGACAGTCTCTAAGTCCATCCATGTCTCTACAAATGACCCAATTTTGTTCCTTTTTATGGCTGAGTAATATTCCATTGTGTATATGTACCGCATCTTCTTTATCCATTCATCTGTCGATGGGCATTTAAGTTGCACCCATGACCTGGCTATTGTAAATAGTGCTGCAATGAACAGTGGGGTGCATGTGTCTTTTTGAATTATGGCTTTCTCTAGGTATATGCCCAGCAGTGGGATTGCTGGGTCATATGGTAATTCTATTTTTCGTTTTTTAAGGAACCTCCATACTGTTCTCCATAGTGGCTGTATCAATTTACATTCCCACCAACAGTGCAAGAGGGTTTTTCTTTTCTCCACACCCTCTCCAGCATTTGTTGTTTGAAGATTTTCTGATGATGCCCTTTCTAACCAGTGTGAGGTGATACCTCATTGTAGCTTTGATTTGCATTTCTCTTATAATTATCGATGTTGAGCGGCTTTTCATGTGCCTCGTGTCCATCTGTATGTCTTCTTTGGAGACATGTGTATTTAGGTCTTCTGCCCATTTTTTGATTGGGTTGTTTGTTTTTTCTTAATATTGAGCTGCATGAGCGGTTTACATATTTTGGAGATTAATCCTTTGTCCGTTGATTCGTTTGCAAATGTTTTCTCCCATTCTGAAGGTTGTCTTTTCGTTTTGTTTATAGTTTCCTTTGCTGTGCAAAAACTTTTACGTTTCATTAGATCCCATTTGTTTATTTTTGTTTTTATTTCCATTAGTCTAGGAGATGGGTCAAAAAAGATCTTGCTGTGATTTATGTCAAAGAGTGTTCTTCCTATGTTTTCCTCTAAGAGTTTTATAGTGTCTGGTCTTACATTTAGGTCTCTAATCCATTTTGAATTTATTTTTGTGTATGGTGTTAGGAAGTGTTCTAATTTCATTCTTTTTACATGTAGCTGTCCAGTTTTCCCAGCACCACTTATTGCAGAGACTGTTTTTTCTCTGTATATCCTTGCCTCCTTTGTCACAGATTAGTTGACCACAGGTGTGTGGGTTTATCTGTGGGCTTTCTATCTTGTTCCATTGATCTATGTTTCTGTTTTTGTGCCAATACCATATTGTCTTGATTTTGTAGCTTTGTAGTATAGTCTGAAGTCAGGGAGTCTGATTCCTCCAGCTCCGTTTTTTTCCCTCAAGACTGCTTTGGCTATTCGGGGTCTTTTGTGTCCATACAGATTTTAAGATTTTTTGTTCTAGTTCTGTAAAAAATGCCATTGGTAATTTGATAGGGATTGCATTGCATCTGTAGATTGCTTTGGGTAGTATAGTCATTTTCACAATATTGATTCTTCCAATCCAAGAACATGGTATATCTCTACATGTGTTTGTGTCATCTTTGATTTCCTTCATCAGTGTCTTATAGTTTTCTGAGTATAGGTCTTTTACCTCCTTAGGTAGGTTTATTCCTAGGCATATTATTCTTTTTGTTGCAATGGTGAATAGGGTTGTTTCCTTAATTTCTCTTTCTGATCTCTTGTTGTTAGTGTATAGGAATGCGAGAGATTTCTGTGCATTAATTTTGTATCCTGCAACTTTACCAAATTCATTGATTAGCTCTAGTAGTTTACTGGTGGCATCTTTAGGATTCTCTGTGTATAATATCATGTCATCTGCAAACAGTGACAGTTTTACTTCTTTTCCAATTTGTATTCCTTTTATTTCTTTTTCTTCTCTGATTGCCATGGCTAGGACTTGCAAAACTGTTGAATAATAGTGTCAAGAGTGGGCATTCTTGTCTTGTTCCTGATCTTAGAGGAAATGCTTTCAGTTTTTCACCATTGAGAATGATGTTTACTGTGGGTTTGTCGTATGTGGCCTTTATTATGTTGAGGTAGGTTCCCTCTGCCCACTTTCTGGAGAGTTTTTATCATAAATGGGTGTTGAATTTTGTCAAAAATTTTTTCTGCATCTATTGAGATGATCATATGGTTTTTCTCCTTCAGTTTGTTTATATGGTGTATCATATTGATTGATTTGTGTATATTGAAGAATCCTTGCATTCCTGAGATAAACCCCAATTGATCATGGTGTACGATCCTTTTAATATGCTGTTGGATTCTGTTTGCTACTGTTTTGTTGAGGACTTTTGCATCTATGTTCATCAGTGATATTGGCCTGTAATTTTCTTTTTCTGTAGTATCTCTGTCTGGTTTTGGTATCAGGGTGTTGGTGGCCTCATAGAATGAGTTTGGGAGTGTCCCTTCCTCTGCAGTTTTTTGGAACAGTTTGAGAAGGATGGGTGTTAGCTCTTCTCTAAATGTTTGATAGAATTCACCTGTAAAGCCATGTGGTCCTGGACTTTTGTTTGTTGGAAGATTTTTAATCACAGTTTCAATTTCATTACTTGTGATTGGTCTGTTCATATTTTCTGTTTCTTCCTGGTTCAGTCTTGGAAGGTTATACGTATCTTTCTAAGGATTTGTCCATTTCTTCCAGGTTGTCCATTTTATTGGCATAGAGTTGCTTGTAGTGGTCTCTTAATGATGCTTTCTGTTTCTGCAGTGTCCATTGTAATTTCTCCTTTTTAATTTCCAATTTTATTGATTTGAGTCCTCTCCCTCTTTTTCTTGGTGAGTCTGGCTAAAGGTTTATCAGTTTTGTTTATCTTCTCAAAGAACCAGCTTTTCGTTTTATTGATGTTTGCTACTGTTTTCTTTGTTTCTATTTCATTTATTTCTGCTCTGATCTTTATGATTTCTTTCCCTCTACTAACTTTGGGTTTTGTTTGTTCTTCTTTCTCTGTTTCTTCTAGGTGTAAGGTTAGATTGTTTATCTGAGATTTTTCTTGTTTCTTGAGGTAGGATTGTATAGCTATAAACTTCCTTCTTAGAATTGCTTTTGCTGCATCCCATAGGTTTTGGATCGTCGTGTTTTTGTTGCCATTTCTCTCTAGGTATTTTTTGATTTCCTCTTTGATTTCTTCAGTGATCTCTTGGTTATTTAATAATGTATTGTTTAGCCTCCATGTGTTTGTGTTTTTTACATTTTTTTCCCTGTAATTAATTTCTAATCTCATAGCATTGTCAGAAAAGATGTTTGATATGATTTCAATTTTCTTAAATTTACCGAGGCTTGATTTGTGACTCAAGATGTGATCTATCCTGGAGAATGTTCCGTGCGCACTTGAGAAGAAAGCGTAATCTGCTATTTTTGGATGGAATGTCCTATAAATATCAATTAAATCTATCTGGCCTATTGTGTTGTTTAAAGTTTGTGTTTCCTTATTAATTTTCTGTCTGGATGATCTATCCACTAGAGTAAGTGAGGTGTTAAAGTCCCCCACTATTATTGTGTTTTCATTGATTTCCTCTTTTATAGCTGTTAGCATTTGCCTTATGTATTGAGGTGCTTCTGTGTTTGCTCATACATATTTATAATTGTAAAATCTTCTTCTTGGATTGATCCCTTGATCATTATATAGTGTCCTTCCTTGTCTCTTGTAACAGTCTTTTTTTTAAAGTCTATTTTATCTGATACAAGTATTGCTACTCCAGCTTCTTTTGATTTCCATTTGCATCCCCTCACTTTCAGTCTGTATGTGTCCCTAGGTCTGAAGTGGGTCTCTTGTAGACAGCATACATTTGGGTCTTGTTTTTATATCCACTCAGCAAGCCTGTGTCTTTTGGTTGGAGCATTTAATCCATTCACATTTAAGGTAATTATCGACATGTATGTTCCTATTACCATTTTCTTAATTGTTATGTGTTTGTGTTTGTAGGTCTTCTTCTCTTGTGTTTTCCACTTAGAGAAATTCATTTAGCATTTGTTGCAGAGCTGGTTTGGTGGTGCTGAATTCTTTAAGCTTTTGCTTGTCTGTAAAGCTTTTGATTTCTCTGTTGAATCTGAATGAGATGCTTGCCGGGTAATGTAATCTTGGTTGTAGGTTCTTCCCTTTCATCACTTTAAATATTTCATGTCACTCCCTTCTGGCTTGTAGAGTTTCTGCTGAGAAATCAGCTGTTAACCTTATGGGAGCTCCCTTGTATGTTATTTGTCATTTTACCCTTGTTGCTTTCAGTAATTTTTCTTTGTCTTTAATTTTTGTCAAGTTGATTACTGTGTGTCTCGGTGTGTTTCTCCTTGGGTTTATCCTGCCTGGGACTCTCTGTGCTTCCTGGACTTGGGTGGCTATTTCCTTTCCCGTGTTAGGGAAGTTTTTGACTCTAATCTCTTCAGATATATTCTCAGGTCCTTTCTCTCTCTCTCCTTCTCCTAAAACCCCTATAAATGCAAATGTTGTTGCCTTTAATGTTGTCCCAGAGGTCTCTTAGGCTGTCTTCATTCTTTTTTCTTTTTTCTTTTTCTTTTTTTTTTTTTTTGCGGTACGCGGGCCTCTCACTGTTGTGGCCTCTCCCGTTGCGGAGCACAGGCTCCGGACGCACAGGCTCAGCGGCCATGGCTCATGGGCCCAGCCGCTCCGCGGCATGTGGGATCTTCCCAGACCGGGGAACGAGCCCATGTCCCCTGCATTGGCAGGCAGACTCTCAACCACTGCACCACCAGGGAAGCCCTCATTCTTTTTTCTTTATTCTGTTCCGGGGCAGTGAATTCCACCATTCTGTCTTCCAGGTCACTTATCTGTTCTTCTGCCTCAGTTATTCTGCTATTGATTCCTTCTAGTGTAATTTTCATTTCAGTTATTGTATTGTTTATCTCTGTTTGTTTGTTCTTTTATTCTTCTAGGTATTTGTTCTTTAATTCTTCTAGGTCTTTGTTAAATATATCTTGCATCTTCTTGATCTTTGCCTCCATTCTTTTTCCAAGGTCCTGTATCATCTTCACTATCATTATTCTGAATTCTTTTTCTGGAATGTTGCCTATCTCCACTTCATTTAAGTGTTTTTCTGGGGTTTTATCTTGTTCCTTCATCTGGTACATAGTCCTCTGCCTTTTCATTTTGTCTGTCTTTCTACGAATGTAGTTTTGGTTCTTTGGGCTGCAGAATTGTAGTTCTGCTTGCTTCTATTGTCTGCCCTCTGGTGGATGAGGCTATCCAAGAGGCTTGTGCAAGCTTCCTGATGGGAGGGACTGGTGGCGGGTAGAGCTGGGTGTTGCTCTGGGGAGGGCAGAGCTCAGTAAAACTTTAATCCGCTTGTCTGTTGAAGGGTGGCGCTGGGTTCCCTCCCTGTTGGTTGTTTGGCCTGAGGTGACCCAGCACTGGAGCCTACCCGGCTCTTTGGTGGGGCTGATGGCAGACTCTGGGAGGGCTCACACCAATTAGTACTTCCCAGAACTTCTGCTGCCAGTGTCCTTGTCCCCGTGGTGAGCCACAGCCACCCCCCACCTCTGCAGGAGACCTTCCAACACTAGTAGGTAGGTCTGATTCAGTCTCCAGACCTACCTATGGGGTCACTGCTCCTTCCCCTGGGTCCCGATGCGCACACTACTTTGTGTGTGCCCTCCAAGAGTGGAGTCTCTGTTTCCCCCAGTCCTGTTGACGTGCTGCAGTCAGATCCCGCTAGCCTTCAAAATCTGATTCTCTAGGAATTCCTCCTCCCGTTGTCAGACCCCAGGTTGGGAAGCCTGACGTGGGGATCAGAACCTTCACTCCAGTGGGTGGACTTATGTGGTATAAGTGTTCTCCAGTTTGTGAGTCACCAACCCAGCAGTTATAGGATTTGATTTTATTGTGATTGCGTCCCTCCTTCCGCCTCATTGTGGCTTCTCCTTTGTCTTTGGATGTGGGGTGTCTTTTTTGGTGAGTTCCAGTGTCTTCCTGTCAGCGATTGTTCAGCAGTTAGTTGTGATTCCTGTGCTTTCGCAAGAGGGAGTGAGCGCACGTCCTTCTAGTCCGCCTTGAGCACACGTCCCTCGCAAGAGGGAGTGAGCACACGTCCTTCTAGTCCGCCTTGAGCTTGAGCAGCACAGTATTTTTTGGTTTGCTTTTTTCCCTGGGCCAGCTGCACTACCATCTATGGGTTCTAATCTCATTACCACACCCTTACCCCTTTGAGACTCAGATTCACTTTTCTGAACATACAGTGTTTGAAAGGTATGTGTGTGTGTGTTTTAAGATCATGAATTTTTATATCTTCTCTAAGCTACTCTGTTATTGGAGCTGTTAGCATTTTATATATGATCATAAATTTGAGGCACAATTTCATTTTTGAGACTGATTTAGGAACTTAAGGAGCTCATATATTACATCTACAAAAGTATTTTATTTTCTTCTTTCTTGGCCCAATATGGACCCTTGTGGATGTGTAGTGCACGTCTCTTGTTGCTGTACAACGATCATCTTTCCTGTCTTTTATTTTTAATGTATATATTATTTCATTTTTTGAAACTTCCTGCAACTTCTGGAAACAAATGGACAATTGTAGGGAAAAACAGGAGCATTCTAATCTTCCTTGGTGTTCTTGCTTTTCCCTGTTGGCTTTAAGGAACTGGCTCTGGGGAAGAGAACTAAAAATTATGAAAAAAAAGTCACAATAATTTCAAATGTTTGTCCCTAAATTCTGTGATGTAGACCTGTAGTCATATGGCAGAGTTGATGTTTCTCATCATAATTTTTTTAAATATTTATTTTATTTACTTATTTATTTATATTTTTGGCTGTGTCGGGTCTTAGCTGTGGCATGCGGGATCTTTCATTGTGGCTCGTGGGCTCTTCGTTGCGGCATGAGGGCTTCTCTCTAGTTGTGGCACGTGGGCTCCAGAGCGCATGGGCTCTGTAGTTTGTGCCGTGCACACTCCCTAGTTGTGGCATGCGGGCTTAGTTGCCGCGAGGCATGTGGGATCTTAGTTCCCCAACCAGGGATTGAACCCACATCCCCTGCATTGGAAGGTGGATTCTTTACCACTGGACCACCATGGAAGCCCCTCATCATAATGTTTTTAAATCTTTTTCTTATCCGTAAAACACTCACAAGCTTACATAAAAGTTGGAAGTACAGCCCAAAAAAACCTTTTTTCCTGAACCAGTTGAGAGTTAGTTGCTGATCTGAAGCCCCATCATCCCAAATGCTTTAGTGTGTACTTCCTACAGAACTATAATACAACCAACCACAGCAAGAAATTTACACTAATATGTTATTTAATTAACTAATATGAACATGTTATTAATTATTTCAGTAACTGATAATGATACATTATTACTGTCTGTTCCTCAGACCAGCATCCTGAGGCTGTGGATGTGGTTTAGAGTCACCTTTTGTACTTAGTTGTCACGTCTCTTTACTCTTCTTCAGTCACAGTTCCTCGGTCTTTCTTTGACTTCTGTGACGTTGACACTTTTAACAATTACAGGCCAGTTATTATACAGAATATCCCTCAATTTGGGTTCATCTAGTGTTTCCTCGTGATTAAGATTCAGCCTACGTATCTTTAACAGGAACAGCACAGAAATTATGCTGCTTTTTCTCATTGTATCCTCTTTTCATCTTCTCAGCTAAATATATAACTGTCTTCAGGTTATGTAGGCCTGAAATCGTAGCCACATTTCCCCATGTCTAAGTCAAAATCTGTTGATTCTGCCTGTCACTTCTGCTTATTCCCACTGCCATATGACTGTTTCAGGCCCTGACTCCCTGTTCCTTAAACAGTTGCACCACTCATAACTGCATTTTCCTTGCTCCAGTCTTTCCTGTACCACTTATTAATCTTCCTAACATACAGCTTCTGTTGGTGTCTGCCTAAAGATGCCGAAATATAGAATAACAGTCTTTAGTAACTCCTAGTTGCCTACAGAATAAAGTTCAATTCTTTATATGATGTTTGAGATCCTCTATAGTTTGATTTTAGCTTAACCGTCTTTTCCTGTACCCTCATTTAAACCAATTTGGTGCTTCTGACAGAATGCTCATCCTCCTGTCACCGAAATTCTGTTCATTCTTCACAACAAAGTGAAATGCTGTCTTTTATGACACCTTTGTGCTGATTGATTTTTTCCTTCCAAAAGCCATGTTTCACAACTTCATATCTCACATTTATAATTTTGTCTCACAGAGCCAGTGCTTGATGTTTGAACACAATGTTTTCTTCAAAGTGTGTAAGTCAGTCAATAGACTTATATGATAGATGTTACAGTTGTTGTCCCAGTCCTAAAATACTGAACATATAATGAAATCTCTAAGCCTTTTCATTGCAATTCTCTAAGCCTTTTCATGCAATTTTTTAAATGTAAATAAGATTTTTTTAATTTAAAAAATCTTTAACTTTTTAAACAATTTTTAAAGGTTACTTTCCATTTACAGTTATTACTAAATGTTGGCTGTATTCCCTGTGTTGTACCCCACATTCTTCAGCCTATCTTACACCCAATAGTTCGTGTCTCCCACCCCTCACCCCTCTATTGCCCCCCCTTCATTGTAATTTTGACTGTATATCTCAAGTATTTTATGTTACTGAATTTTGATTTTTTTCTCTTTAACATGTCGCTAATTGGCTAATAATAGCATAATTCCAATAAGTATATGAAGTTTATTATTGCCACATTCAGCATGTCTAATAATTTTTGGTTTTGTCCTGAATGAATTACGTTTGAGTCCTGTGTATCTTATTAGTATTCATACTTTATTTTTTCTCTTCAGAGTCAGTAGATACCGTCTTAAGTTTATAAACAACACATTTTGAAATTACGAAATAGTCTTTAGGGAACTCCTTGGCAGTCCAGTGGTTAGGACTCGGTTCTTTCACTTCTGTGACCTGGGTTCAGTCCCTGCTTGGGGAACTAAGATTCTGCAAGCCACGCAGCGCAGCCAAAAAAAAGAAAAAAGAAAGAAATAGTCTTTAAATTTATAAAGATAACTAGCCACTAGAAGAATTTTAAAATAGTAGTATTACAAAAAGTGGTGGTGATTAGTGGAGGAAACATGGAAAGTAGGAGTACAGATGCCTTATCTAAGCACCATCCAGGGTTGACGGAAGAGGCAGCAGAGGTGTAAGTTTATTATTCAGCATTTTGGTACTAGCCACGAAGAGAGCCAGAAACAGAGCCTGGAACTTCTTGCTGGGAGTGGGAATGGAGGTGGCTGGGTGGAGGAGGGAAACTTCTTTTTTTTTTTTTTTTTTAGTAATTTTCTGTACTATTAGAATTTTATTTTACCAGATTGAATGTTACTTTTATATTTAAAACTTCTTTTGTTTTAGACTCCAGAGTACATTAATAACTTACATGAAAGTAAATCCTGCCTAAGATAAGTTTGAAAGTAAGCCTTAAACATACACACAAATAGTCTGTGGTTGATTATTGATAAATGTTTTCATCTTTTTTGTGGGAAGACTTGTTATTCTTTGGTGATGAGAGTGTAGAGCCTTCAGAAAAGCTGCAGCATGCAGGGGCAGTTCAGATCCTTTCCCTACCCTACTTTGTAAGCACTCTTTTCTTCTTTCTCCCAATCTTTTCCACATTTCCCCTCCAATTCCTATCCTTTTCTCAAAGAAGAGAGGGCCATGTGACTACAGTGATGGGTAGATACTGAGAGCCGTCTTGCCTAGGAACCACCTAAGAGCTGTCTTACCTAAGATAACAGTGGTTAGGAATTGTGTTTGTACCTTGAGTAGACATACTGAGTTAGAACAGGCTGGTGAGTAGAAAAAAATGAGACCTAGGAAATTCTGACAAATTACACAAGACATTTGAAATTCTAGATTTTACTTCACACATCACTAATCCACGTCCAGTAATAGAAATTTAGCTGTAAGATCTATTTATGAATCAAGGCAAAATGTCTGACCAAAGGAACTAAAATTGCGCTTTTCCATTTTCCAGAGTTGTGTTTTGATGTATTTTATTTCTGTCCAAAGATGTAGTTAATAACAAGCACAGCACCTAGCTTAGTGTCTGAAATCTAGTAGCCTTTTGATAAATTTGGTGAATGAATGAACACACACATGATCGAGAAATATTAGAAAATGGATGGGTTCTTAAAGTACGTTGCTTGTATACTTGAATGTTAAGCCAGAATGGCCAAATTGTGGAACAAAATAAACTAGATAGGTACATTTTACTAGATAAATTTTAATATGATGACAGAAATAACTTTCTTTGTAGAAAACTGCACTTTTTGTACTTCTTAGTATTGAAGGGAACTGAGAGCTCATTCAGGTGGCTGTTGGCATAGGAGGAAGAAAAAGAATACCTTGGGCAGATAGAGGTTTAATTAAAATTCGGTTTGGCTCATTTGAATTAATTCCTATAATAGACTTGTTAATGAGGTGTTAAATGATCACCTTGAGAATCCCAAGAACTGTCAAAAGCTAATTAGAACTGAGAAGCTTTTTTTGTAAATTTCTATTCAGATTCTCTGCCCATCCTTTTTTTAAAAGCTTTTTTTTTTTTTTTTAAAGCATTCCAGGATCCCCATGCTGAGGGGGCAGAACCCTTAAAGAAAACAGTCTTGAGAGAGGGTGGCGGTGGGAGTGGTCATAAAGAGAATTTCCTGCTTCTGGAGAGGGGGTGCTGACATCCGCTCGTTACCTTTGGCAGGCAGGCTGGCTTTTCATTTGGTTGAACCTGGGTACCCTTCTTTCCAATCCCTATGCTTTCTGAGCCTAGGAATATTTGGGTTCCACTTTTTTCTTTATTATTATGTATCTGCTTTTATGTAATTTGTTTATTTCACTATTAGAGATTCATCTAAGTAAAAATCAAGTTTTCTAGAGAACACAGTTTAATTCTTAGCCACGGTACAGTTTAGCAGTATATTTAATGCTGGAGAGTAGATTAGATCCCTCCTTTCTTGTAACTTACAGCCTAGAACACTGTTGAGAAATATTTAATTCTTCATTTATCAAACATTTCTCAAGCACTTGCTCTGTATCCTGTGGTGGGTTTGCTGTTGAGGGGTACAGAGTTGAACAATACATGATCCTTGCCTTTGAAAATGTGTATAGTCTAGTGGTAGGGGTAAGATTCCAGAAAGGACTGGTTTCAGAGCCACAAATAAATTCTTCTTTTGTTCAGCTTCCCCTTTTCTTGGTTTCCCTCCTTCCTTCTCCTCCTCCCTCACCCCCACCCCCAAAAAACCCCCTTAAACTTCCTTAAATCCAGCTAATTATTTGAAGCAAATTCAGATCTTATTGACTTTATGTTTCTTACTAATTTTTCTATCTAAATGGATTTTTCCTGTGGAATATATATCACTTTAGTAAATTAGCAGCAATCAAAGAAAAAGATTTTCTTTCTGTAAAGTAGCCTCTTTATTATCTAGCAAAAAGGGCTTTTTAACGAATGGCTAAAGCCTTCTGAAATCAGCAAGCAGTATAACCACTTTACAGGTAGAGAAAATTGAGCTCACACACAAGATAAGTTTTCTCAATATTTTGTCTTCAAGTAGAATGTGGCTTTCCTGAACTCCATTCACTTCATAATCTATTTTTAATTTTCTGATTTCTTGTCTGCGAATTTTCAAAAAAACAGCTAAGTTTAGTTGTGAGTAATCGCCCCTACAAATGAAAGCCTACCTCTTTCCTCTCCATGGATCAGTAACCCCTTTAACCTCCCTCTCTGCTTCAGAAATCTATCCTGAATACTCAAGAGCTTTTGTAGCATGGTCTGTCTATTACTTCTTCCACTCCCATTTATTTCTTCCAAATCCAAGTGCTAATAAAAATTTCTTGCCACAAGAGTGGTCTCTCCTTTTGCGTCTTGTTTCAGAGTTTGTTTTAAGCTGGCTGTTAAGATGCCCACAGGCAGCAGGCTGGAAGCTAACCTTTGAACAGACTTGTTCATTTAGTAGAATGTTGTTATTAATGCACAACATAAATAAGGAGTTTGAGGATGTTCCCCTTGGACAGGAAAGGAGCCCCGAAGTCGATGCCCCTCATATTGGAGAAGATGTGGTAAGATGATATAAGGGAACTAAACTCTTAATTAAACTACTGTGAATCACATTATTTTTTTTTTTTTAAGATTGAAGTGGGTGAACTACCTTAGTTTTATTTCATAATAAAATTAATTTTAAAGATTTTTTTCCATGACTTGATTTGTTCATTTACTGTTTGGGTGAGATGAATGACCATTTCTTCTCATCACTTGTAATTTGTCAGCTTTATAGCCCAGTCTGTTTTGTTTGTTGAAGAGGAATAACTTTCTCAATCTTTTCTTTTTTAATATTTATTTTATTTCTTTATTTGGTTGTGCCAGGTCTTAGTTGCAGCAGGCGGGCTCCTTAGTTGCGGCTCATGGGCTCCTTAGTTGTGGCATGCGAACTCTTAGTTGTGGCATGCATGTGGGATCTAGTTCCCTGACCAGGGATCGAACCCGGGCTCCAGGCATTGGGAGCACAGAGTCTTAACCATTGTGCCACCAGGGAAGTCCCTTTCTCAATATTAACACAGTTGGAATTGCTTTTTTCCTCCCAAATTATTTTTTTATTTGTCTTTTCTTTTCTTTAATTTTGGCTGCACTGTGCAGCATGTGGGGTCTTAGTTCCCTGACCAGGGATCAAACCTGTGACCCCTGCGGTGGAAGCACAGAGTCTTAACCTCTGGACCGCCAGGGAAGTCCCTCCCCCAGAATTATTATTATTTTATTTATTTATTTTTTTTGCATTACGCAGGCCTCTCACTGTTGTGGCCTCTCCCGTTGCAGAGCACAGGCTCCGGACACGCAGGCTCAGCGGCCATGGCTCACGGGCCCAACCGCTCCGCGGCATGTGGGATCTTCCCAGACAGCGGCACGAACCCGTGTCCCCTGCGTCAGCAAGCGGACTCTCAACCACTGCGCCACCAGGGAAGCACCCCCAGAATTATTTTTGAGGGCTTTATCTAGGAGACTTGATCCTAGATTTTCATCAACTTTATTGCAGTTTATTGCCACAGGAATACTTAATATGTATAAATAAGTGACAAGATAGATGGACTCTCTCAGTTAAGAACCAGATATCCTCCTTAAGGCTTTCCTTAAGATTTGAGAGCTTTTTGAAGAGCATTTGATTTTTTTTTTTTTTTTTTTTTTTTTTGCGGTACGCGGGCCTCTCACTGCTGTGGCCTTTCCCGTTGCGGAACACAGGCTCCGGACGCGCAGGCCCAGTGGCCATGGCTCACGGGCTCAGCTGCTCTGCGGCATGTGGGATCTTCCCGGACCGGGGCACGAACCCGTGTCCCCTGCATCGGCAGGCGGACTCTCAACCACTGCGCCACCAGGGAAGCCCTGATTTTTTTTTTTGTCACCTGTGGTTTAGAAAAAATAAATTATCTAAATACTTGTATCTGCCTGCTATCTACGTTGACGTAGATACGTGGAATGAGTTTCAGAAGGATCTCATTAAGGTGTACTCTTTTAAGCCCCTGTTCTCAAACTTTATCCATGGACCACCTGCGTCAAAGTTACTTTTAGTATGGTGGTTCCTAACCTTGGTCACACACAGGAAAGCTTAAAAATTAGTAATAATGCCAGTGTCACGCCCCTTTGCAGACCCATGACTATCTGGGGGTGAGGCTCCTGCAGGATGTTATTTAAAAGCACCCCAGATGATTCTAATGTGCAGCCAGGGTTGAGCACCACAGTTATAGAGCTTGTTAAAAATGAGGATTCGAGTCTGTTTCACCAGACCATGAGTCTTGGTGGACAAGGCCTTAGACTATGCATTTTAAATAAAATCTCAATTAATAATGCAAACTAACTTTTAAGAGATTTGAGGATTCTCTTTCTTTTTTTCTTGAGCTCGTTTACATCAATGAGAACCAAAAGCAACTCTACTGATTGGTGGTAATTGGGGAAAAGAAAGGAAATTGGAAGACAAGATATTTGATCTGTTTCTTTTAAAAGAAAAATAAGGGAAATATTGGCCTGTGGAACAGGAGTTTGGTGGTGATGTTAAGTTGCCAATTTTCATTGTTTTTGGAAATCTAAATGCATTGCTGCTTCCTTCTAAGGAGCTGGTGATCCTTGCTGAATGAATCAGTGGCATAGGTGAAGTTAGAACAAATTAGGAGAGGGAAAAGAGACAACTAAGGATTCAGAGACCTATGTTCAGGCCTCTTAAGGATGGTTGGAATTATTTTGTTTTATTTTTTTTTAATGCTACTTGTATTTTTTGTAGCCTATTAATTCAGATTCTCAAATTTTGTACGTAACCTACAAAAGGCCTTGCTCACTATATACTCTTTTTTTAAAACGTTCAGTCCTAATCAGTTTTGTGAAATTCTTACTTACTGCCTTGCCTTCCGCCTCTGAAACTAGTTTAATTCCAAGCCTCGCCTTCACCAGTGGTTGCTGTATTTGCTAACCCTCTTCATCTGTCCGTGGGTGCTTGACCACAGTACGCGTATTTCCTCATCCCTTCATTTCTGTCTAAAAGTAGCTTGTGATATGTTCCAGTACCAAAGGAGGACAGTAGGACAGTCTGGACAAATTAAGCCTTTCTGTCCTAATTGTGAGCTGGCACCCTTTAAAACTCAGTTCCTTAATTTTTCAGAGGCACTTGGCCTCTTTTCTTCCTTTTGTTTAGGGGCCTGTTTCTGGCTCTGCGTTAGCAACCATTTTAAAAAATTCTTGATTATATTGAATCAACAACTTAAAGCCTTGGCCCCTGCTGCTTGTTGCACATCCTGTGGCAGTCCTCAGGAAATCCTAGTTTTGGGCATTAAAACTAATTAAAGGATTAAACTACTACTAGGGAGAGGGTGATAAACAAGTGCTTGTGACAGGAATTCACTGTGCAGTGCTTGGTGTTAACGAGCTGCTCTAGCTGTTGAGAGAAATAGCAGTAGTAATAATGGGAGAGTAGATTCAAATACTTGTATGCATTCTTGTAGGGAGATAAAGAACCAAAGGGCTGCTTTAGAACAGTATCCCTAGGGTAGGGAGGGGCGGGCTGTCTCCTTTGATGTTCATTAACTTAACAGTTGCCCAAGCTGAGCACTTTGATATTTGTTGACAGTCTAGCAAAACAGGGGCTGCGTCTAGAAGATGGTAAACCTAGTTCCCACTCATTTTGCTTCAGTGTTCCAAAGTTACTGAACTCTTGCTTCCTGAAAGTCCCTTATAAATATCCCTTTTACAAGACTGTTCACTGGAGCAGAAAGGTACATTTATTTTCCTCTGTTCCCTGGAACTCTTAAGAACCTAACGGGAAGATTGTCTAGTGCCATTTAATTGGGACTTAAGTGTTATTAAAGTCAGTCTGCCCTGCCTTTTAGCTAATATTTCTTTTACTTTTGTTTTAGGTAACATTTTAATTTTTATTTTATTTATTTAATAAATTTATTTATTTTTACTTTTGGCTGCATTGGGTCTTCGTTACTGCGCACGGGCTTTCTCTAGTTGCGGCTAGCGGGGGCTACTCTGTTGCAGTAGGCGGGCTTCTCATTGTGGTGGCTTCTCTTGTTGCGGAGCATGGGCTCTAGGTGTGCAGGCTTCAGTAGTTGTGTCACGTGGGCTCAGTAGTTGTGGCTTGCAGGCTCTAGAGCACAGGCTCAGTAGTTGTGGCGCACGGGCTTAGTTGCTCTGCGGCATGTGGGATCTTCCCGGACCAGGGCTCAAACCTGTATCCCTTGCATTGGCAGGTGGATTCTTTTTTTTTTTTTTTTTTTTTTTTGCGGTATGCGGGCCTCTCACTGTTGTGGCCTCTCCCGTTGCGGAGCACAGGCTCCGGGCGCACAGGCTCAGCGGCCATGGCTCACGGGCCCAGCCTCTCCGCAGCATGTGGGATCTTCCCGGACCAGGGCACGAACCCATATCCCCTGCATCGGCAGGTGGACTCTCAACCACTGTACCACCAGGGAAGCCCCGGCAGGTGGATTCTTAACCACTGCACCACCAGGGAAGTCCCAAGGTAACATTTTTAAATAGGAGACTTTATTCTTCTTTGTCTGGGGTCATGTGAAAAACATGAATAGATAAATTCAAGTTCCAGCATAGTGTGGTTTTAAAAATAGCTTCATTGATGTTTTTTTTACATCCTATGCTCTATTCTCTCTTCCACCACTACTTCCTTCTCCAGTCCCTTTTGGTATTTTAAGATATTTTTAGATATAATGATGTTAATTTTCATCTACATCTCTGCAGGTGTTCATGTAGAAGTTAAAGAACTAAGGATGACCATAAAGGTCAGTTGATTTGTGTGTTTGCTGGCATTCTTTTGTCTCTCTTGCTCCTTCCAGGAGGCCATGAGTTGCTGCTCTTCATGATGCATCCTGACTGGATACTTGTGACAAGTACATAATTTATTGATCTAGAAAGTGCTGTGGTGAGAGTTGAGAGCGTTGTCTGCTGCTTTGCCCCCTCACTTTAGAGCTGTTCAAAGAGAGTGACTACTGATGATTTAGAAAGATGAATGAAGAAGAGACTGATTCTTTAACGAAGAAAACTTTAGGACCTAGTTAAGGATTAATCCCTCTTCTGCCCAACTCACCAACTACGGTATCACCTAAATGTGAAAAATATATGTATCATGAAGTAGAAATTCCTTCATGGTTTAACCTTGTTAATTATCAATATATTTCTGTTGGCATGAAAATCAACTTCAGTATCTATACATTTGTAAGATTCATAAAATAAGCAAAAATTATCAAAATTTTAACAAGTACCAAATATTTGCTACTACTTGTAGAAAAGGTTTTTTCCCCCCATTGTTACCTTTACTTATTCAGTTTTTTTTAACAAATATTTTGTTTATTTTAATGAAGCTGGTACAGACAGTGTCCATTTAAAACCCATATCCCAGGCCAAAAAGTACCAAAAAGAGCAGTGTTCTGTTGTATACACTTCTGCATGAATAACTTTAACTGCTAATGAAAAGTAGAACTTTTCTGGGATCTTCAAGCAAGGTTTTTCTTTCATCTTAAAATGCTTTCTCTGCAGTGAAGCCATCTTTGGAGTTAGTCATTATTCTCACCACCTCTGTCATCTTGACTCCAACCTGATATTCCTGTTCTTTTGGTCCAGACCCTCAGATTTTAAAAGTAGCTTTAAGTTAAGGAAAGGGCATTTTTCCACAGTTCAGTTCTCTGAAAAACTTCCATCTCCCACTGAAAGTCACAGTCCAGGAGTGAAGCAATCACATGCTAGAACTTCAGGGCCAATTGGAAAGTCATTATGAACACTCGCATTAGTCGCTGTTATTTATCACAAGCGTGCAAATGCACAGTCCTGGAAAAGGCGGCCTCTCTGTGCACACATGTAATTTTTAAAAAGGAGAGGACAATATGAAGGGGGCTGAGGTTTGATCACCAAAAATCAGCACAGTGAAAACAAACAATAATGAATAATGGGCAC
Source organism: Monodon monoceros (assembly GCF_005190385.1). Lineage (NCBI taxonomy): Eukaryota > Metazoa > Chordata > Mammalia > Artiodactyla > Monodontidae > Monodon > Monodon monoceros. The sequence goes on along the minus strand of NW_021703778.1, from coordinate 149,123,422 downwards.
TAGAATTCAAATTACCAGATGTTTTAAAGAAATGGGGTGCCAGTTTTCAATTCTGTTTTGAACACTACATTACAAAAGAACTTTTTTTTTTTTTTGAGGTACGCGGGCCTCTCACTGTCGTGGCCTCTCCCGTTGCGGAGCACAGGCTCCGGACGCGCAGGCTCAGCGGCCATGGCTCACGGGCCCAGCCGCTCTGCGGCACACGGGATCCTCCCAGACTGGGGCACGAACCCGCGTCCCCTGCATCGGCAGGCGGACTCTCAACCACTGCGCCACCAGGGAAGCCCAGAACTATTTTTAAAAATAAAAAAAGGATTGAGGGAGAAGAATAAAAAAATCTAAACCATCGAATGCCCCCATTTGTTTCTGATAAACTTCAATCACATCTTCTTCCTCCATTCCCAGTTCTTTTGGAGTGTGAGTATCAGCAATTCTCTGACCTTCAAAGAGAAACCTGAGTGAATTCATGGGAACTCCCTGTCTTTGACAGTATGATTCTTTGAGTTCCTTGTGATGCGTCATCATTTTCACCTTGAAGTGAATCTCACTGCTATCCTGTCTCATGACTTTGAGTTTAGTGTTCTCTCCTTCCTTCTTATCCCCCAAGTCCTCAGTTGAAGGTTTTGCCTCCTGGTCAGACATGGTGACAGTGGCTTCCCCCAGGGTCTCCACCCAGCCATCGCCTCGGGTAGGCAGAACCTTGCTCTAGGATTTACAAATCCGTCTCTTCCCCACAACACAACACTATGGCTGGAGGGACTTCTGCTATGCCTCCTACTTGTTCAGTTTTTAATTATTTAGGAAGCCTGCCTGCTCTTGTGGGGATGTATAGAGAGCATGGCTACAAGATTTTTTATTCTAAGATATTTGCTGCTATATGTGATTTTGAGTAATGTCTCCCATTCAGTTTTTCCTGAACAACACCCCGTCAGTGACAGGGTGCTCTGTTCCCAGGTCCTAGAGAGCTGTTTGTTTTTGCAGTTGATAAAGGATAAAAGAAGTACTTGGTCATTTTTATATTTGATGCGGGAAGTGGTTCTTATCTCTTCTTTATAACCAAAACCATTTAAGTGAAGTACAGTAATTACATGGGTTAGTATTCTTTCCAATTCTATGCTTATACTTCAAACGATAGTACCGGGGATTGTGGCCATTTGCAGAGAGAAGTAGAAAAGAGAGTAGAAGATAAGTGGCTCTAACAGCAGTTAGAAATTGTTCTTAACTTCTAAGTAAAAGTATGGCCATTATTCAAGAAAATTTTCTGTTAAGTATCATCCAAGTCCCATTGGACCTGGAATAACTTGGTCAAATGAATAGATTGCTGTCTTTTGGAGAGGGTTCCACGCTTTCTAAGGCATCAGTGCTAAAATCATTATCATAAAGCATTTGCTGGGCTTTCCTTGTGCAGTATTTTTACAGGGAGGTAGAGGGAAAGAGGGAGAGAAAGATGTTATAAGGAATCAGCTCATGCAGTTATAGAGACTGACAAGATTCAAGATCTACAGCAGGCAAACTGGAGACCCAAATGATCTAGTCCAGATGCCATCAGTCTCAAGATCCAGGAGGAGCTGACGCTTCAGTTCAAGTACGAAGGCAGGAGAAGAAAAAAAAAATGTCCCACCTTAACAGGCAGGAGGAATTCCTTCTTACCTGGGGGGACCTTTTTGTACTATTTCGGCTTTCAGCTGATAGGATGTGGCTCACCCACATAGGGCAGTCAGCCAATTTAAATATTACTCTCATTCAGAACACCCCCACAGACACATACAGAGTAATGTTTGACTAAATATCTGGGGCCCATGAAGCCTAGTCAGGGTGTTACATAAAATCAGCCATCACGGGGACTTCCCTGGTGGTGCAGTGGTTAAGACTCTGCACTCCCAATGCAGGGGGTCTGGGTTCAATCCCTGGTCAGGGAACTAGATCCCACATGGATGCCGCAGCTAAGAGTTCACATGCCACAACTAAGGAGCTGGCAAGCCGTAACTAAGGAGCCCGTGAGCCACAACTAAGGAGCCCGCTGGCTGCAACTAAGGAGCCTGCCCGCTGCAACTAAGACCTGGTGCAACCAAATAAATAAATAAAAATAAATATTAAAAAAAAAAAAAGCCATCACAGTATCCTCAGTTGATTAGCCCACTTTTTTGGATACTGAAATTTGCCTCTAATGTTTTTCAGCTTCAGGAGAAGTAAATGAGTGAATAAACTCTGTCTAAGCCTATCAACTTTTTTCCCTCCATATTGGGCTTGACAGTGAAGACCCAACTTTGGGTTCTAAAGTCTGGTTCCCTTGGAATGTTGACAGTTTTACAATATTAAGTTCAGTTAACTTTATATTTTAGTTTCTATTCATTAATTCATTTTTAGTTGGTCCCATACATGATGTTTATACCCTTGGCAATTTGCTAGAAAGTAGATCATCAGTAACAGCCAAGAAGAACAAATGAATTAATTTGGGAACTTTGTTATATGATTCTAATTAATGAAAGTAAGAGACCAACAAGTAAAACTGATGGATATAGAGTTTATGTTTATCTGTACAAATATGAAGATGTGTTTTTATGTTCTGATTTAAGTTCTGATTTTGGAATTCTTTTTATATATAGTTTTATTTTGTTTGAGTCCTCTTGCTGTATGAATATATGCAATTCGGGGATCAGCCTGTTAAGGATCCAAATACAGAATTTTAATACTCCTTTTTTTTTTTTTTTTGGCCGCACCGTGCGGCTTGCAGGATCTTAGTTCCCCAACCAGGGATTGAACCCGGGCCCACGACAGTGAAAGTGCTGAGTCCTAACCCTTTAATACTACGTTTAAATGAATTTACCTATTCATTCATTCTTGTTTTGTTTATAGAAGCAATACATGCTCATTTTCAAAAACCCAAATATATGTCACAGAAAATAAGCAGGAATAACCAGTGTCAGTTATTTGGCATATAGTCTACAGATTTCTTTTGCATGCGTATATATACACATATATACAAATAATATACATATATACAAATAATAATTTTGTTCGTGTTACTTTTAGCAGTGGCACATAAATAACACCACAGGATTAGAAGAGTTTTGACTAGTAGTCATTTATGGGAGGGAAGAAAATGAGGATATTAATTGCCTATTTAGCAGCTTTGGAGGACAGTTTCATTCTAGGGTTGTTAGAATTTACTCCATAATTTTGGCAAGAACAAAAAGCTGATGAGTTCTGCTAGGATAATTCCCCTCCCACACAGTGTTTAATGGTGCCTACGAATAACAAAAGGTAAGGAAGTCACATTGTGAGAGGTCTGTCAGCTTGTGAATCCAACATAAATGGGGACTCTGACAAAGCATAAAAGAACTGATAATATTTAAAACAAAAAGTCATAAAAATTATAATCATCTTCATCAGTTCATTTAGTCCCATGGAATTAATTCATGGTTTTGATCTTTTTTTAACAGTTTTATGAAGTCATCCATTTCTAAGTTAGAATTCTATAAATTCTTACCCTGGCATGGTTAGAGATCTGATGACAGTGCAGTTGACAAGGAAATTGGGTTATTTCTGTGACATACAATATTTTAAGATAACTAGAATTATGACTGATAACATTATTTCAGGACATACCAGATTTCTAGGAATTTCACATAGTTTCTGAAATATTTATAACATATATCTATACAGACATACAATAAAGAAGGTTTAGTATTACTTATTTGGAAATGCTTCCCATGTAATTTAATATATGAAATAAGCCTAGTTAGCTTAACATATCCCTTTTTATAAGGAGAGAACCAATCTTTGAGATATTTCAGGGGCCTTGAAATAATATTTCAGAGTTAGTTCTAAGTCAAAAAAGACTTTATTTAAAATTTTATTTTTGAAATTTGTCAAAGATATCAAAAGTTTTAAAAATACTTCGTCAAATAGGATCATAGGTCACTGTGGAACAATGCTCAGTTATCCATTTAATCAAAGTGACAAAGATTTCACAGGCGATTTTTTTTTTTTTTTTTTTTTTTTGGCGGTATGCAGGCCTCTCACTGTTGTGGCCTCTCCTGCTGCGGAGCACAGGCTCCAGACGTGCAGGCTTAGCGGCCATGGCTCACGGGCCCAGCCGCTCCGTGGCATGTGGGATCTTCCCGGACTGGGGCACGAACTCATGTCCCCTGCGTCGGCAGGCGGACTCTCAACCACTGCGCCACCAGGGAAGCCCTCTCAGGCAATTATTGAAGGTTATATATTTAGTACTGTGCAAAACTTAGCTCTTTTAATATTGAGAGGACTAGGTTTACTTAAATAATCAAAGATCTGATAAAGACAACATAGAACGTAAGTGATTATTTTGACAAAACATAAGATCTGTCTTTTATAATCTTACTATCAAGCGCAGACGAATAGGGGGAAAAATCTTGTCCTTTTAACCTAAGAAGGAACCAAATTTTAATTTTGCACCAGCTTACTCTTCGTTGCGGTGCGCAGGCTTCTCATTACAGCGGCTTCTCTTGTTACGGAGCATGGGCTCTAGGCACACGCGCTCATTAGTTGTGGCTCGTGGGCTGTGGAGTGCAGTCTCAGTAGTTGTGGCGCACGGGCTTAGTTGCTCCGCGGCATGTGGGATCTTCCTGGACCAGGGCTCGAACCCGTATCCCCTGCATCGGCAGGCAGACTCTCAACCACTGCGCCACCAGGGAAACCCGGCATGTGGGATCTTAGTTCCCCGACCAGGGATCAAACCCGCATCCCCTGCATTAGAAAGCAGATTCTTAACCACTGGATCACCAGGGAAATCCCTGGAAGCAGTAGTCTTGATATACTTAATTTTAAACCTTTAGACTCCAAAAATACTTGTTTCCCAAAATTGTTTTGTTTCTCTAAAGTTTTTAGCCTTTTCCATTTGTTTCCCCTCAAACCTGCTTTTTCTTTTGTGTTCCCTTTTTCAGATAATGGCATCTTTTATTCATGAAGTTGTCCGAAGAAGAGATCATTATTATATTTTCTCTTCTTTTTTATTCCATATATTTAATCACCAGAGCCTGTGGATTATGCCTCCTTAATGTCTTTGAACCTCTCTACTTCACTGTAATCCCCACTGTTATTTATTTGACTTAGACTCCTGTCTACTTTCACCTGGATTTAATAACCAGTTATAGTAGAGGGACCAGTCAAGCGAAAAATGGTTTAGAAGGATTCAGATAAATGAACAATGCTGAAAATTAGGAATAGGAGCTATCCATGCAGAGTACCAGTAAAATTTTATGACTCATACCTTTCTTGAGTACTCTAGTTCACACTGGTTTCTCCCACCTTTCAAGATTCATTCTTTCATTAAATGTTTATTTAGCATTTCCTATGTGCTTTAAGCATTGGTAACAGTTTAGTCTACCTTCAAAATATATCCTCCCTCCAGTTTTTATACCTATTGCTGTCACCCTAGTCCAAACCACAGTCATCTCTCCAGTGCTCTCTCTGCTTCTGTCTTTGACTGTCTTCTAAATGTATCACTCAGGGTGATCCTGTTGAAGCATAGGAGGTCATGCCAGTCTTGTTTAAGAACTCTCTCAGAGGGCTTCTCCTGCTTCTTAAAGTCAGAGTCTTAACATGAAGACCTATGAGGCCCTTCTGATTTGGCCCTCTGGACTTCCCTGGTGGCGCAGTGGTTAAGAATCCGCCTACCAATGCAGGGGACACGGGTTCGAGCCCTGGTCCAGAAAGATCACACAGGCCGCGGAGCAACTAAGCCTGTGTGCCACAACTACTGAGCCTGTGCCCTGGAGCCCGTGAGCCACAAGTACTGAGCCCACATGCCACAGCTACTGAAGCCCATGTGCCTAGAGCACATGCTCTGCAATAAGAGAAGCCACCAGAATGAGAAGCCAGCGCACCACAAGGACGAGTAGCCCCCGCTCGCCACAACTAGAGGAAGACCGTGCAGCTACGAAGACCCAGCGCAGCCAAAAATAAATAAGTAAAATAAATAAATTTATGATTTGGCCCTTTGTTGACCTCCTCTGGTCCCACTCTTCCCTGCTTGGCTCGCTCAGCTCCAACCAGACTGGCTTACTTGGTCCTTGGAAATGCAGGTGTGCTTTGCTTTTGGGTCTTGACGCTTTATGGAGGCAGCGCTTGAGCAGAATGAGTGCTTGAGTGAGGCATTCATCTTTTTTGTTGTCTGTCCCCCATACTGGAATGTAAGCTCGTAGCAGGCAGGGGTTTTTGTGTCTTTTATTCGATACAGTCTACCCGGGGCCTAGAGCAGGGTCTGGCACATAATAGATGGGTGCTCAGGATAGATTTGTCTAATGTGTGCTTACCCAGCACGTAATATATTCTCCCCTTTCTGTGTAGTCTTCCTGGTGAGATTTTTGCCTTTGGTGTAATGGCTATCATACCACTTTTGTATCTCCTGTATCTCTAGCAAATGTATACTGAAATAAATGAGATCTTTATTATTTAATTATTTTTATGTACAAGATTTCTGTTTTTTAAAAAATAGTTTTATATCTTAAAGTTAGGCTGCCCTGAGGCTTAAAAAATGTTAGTAGCCCCTAAATTCAGCTTCTTTAATGTTTAAGTTTCTCTAAGAAATCCTGAAGCATATACACAACTGCTGTACATGCAGGGTTTTTTTAAAACTCTTACTTGATAGACTTACCAATATAAATTGGTCATCTTTCTCAAATATGAGCACTTTTGTTTTAATTGACAATATTGAATGTGATGAAAGAGTTCATCATTTATATGGAGTAAGTAATAAGATGTGGAACAAATTTACATGTTCTGTTGAGTTTTATAGATGTGCATATTTATTTTTATAAAAATAGGTAGCCGTTATAATAGGGATTCAAAATTCAATTGGTTTCCACTGGGCTCCCCAAAATTTCAGAGATTACAGAATAATTCTTATTAATGTTGGTGTCAAATCTAAGTGTTCACTTGTGAACCCACTTCCCCTTTCTTGGAAGAAGTAAAAGTTATTTTTGGAACTCTGATTTCCTGACTAATTGGAGTCAGGAATCCCAGTAATTCCCCCTATTAAAGGATATGCAAATGTCCCATAGCTCTCCTAAAAGGCAGTCTTACAGTAGGCAGTCTGAACCAGATGTGTTAGTACTTGGTGCCACCCTTTTATCAGCCTCTCTCTCGACAAAGTATGTATAAGAAAAACTGATACTAAAACATCCTAGGAAAAAATAACTTTATGGGAATGAAAGTAGATGCACAGATGAAAAATAAATATTTTTTGGCCAGTATCGTCTGATTTGTGCGTTCATTCATATGATTTTTTAAAAATTTTACTTACGTATTTATTTTTGGCTGCATTGAGTCTTCGTTGCTCCACGTGGGCTTTCTCTGGTTGCGGTGAGCGGGGGCTACTCTTTGTTGTGGTGTGCGGGCTTCTTACTGTGGTGGCTTCTCTTGTGGAGCACTGGCTCTAGGCACCTGGGCTTCAGTAGTTGTGGCACACAGGCTCAGTAATTGTGGCTGACAGGCTCTAGAGTGCAGGCTCAGTAGTTGTGGTGCACAGGCTTAGGTGCTCCATGGCATGTGGGATCTCCCCGGACCAGGGATCGAACCCGTGTCTCCTGCATTGGCAGGCAGATTCTTAACCACTGTGCCACCAGGGAAGTCCCCATAGGATTTTTTTTTAAAAGGAAGGGCCAATCCTTTTATGCTTTCATTTCCTGCCTCAGGGCAAGGGCTTTAACTCCAAAGTGCTGTTTTCATAACACTTCCCCTGTCTTACAAATTCCTGGAACACCCAGCACTAAAAAGTTTGGGTTTTTTTTAGATTTGTCTTAAACAACAAAGGCTAAGAGGAAAATGCTTGAGCCCACCCCTGTAATGTCTAGATGGTTCTGTTTTGGTTTTGTTTTTTAAGTAAAACGGTGATTATTAAATAGTAGTTAGATATACTTAAGATTATAAAATGGGAGATCAGACATTTAACCTCATTCCAGTTTTCTTTCCAGTTTACTTCCCAAATAATTAAAATTTATTTTTTTTTGAAGTATTGACATGGATACAGTGAAGTGCAGAAATCTTAAACTTACAGTTTAGTGAATAATGCACACTTGTCTAATCACCACCCAGATCATGTTGCAGAACATTTTCAGTATCCCAGAAGGTTATCTTGTACCTCTTCCCGATTCATTCCTCCTTGCCAAAGATAACCATTATTTTGACTTCTGTCACTATATATTAGTTTTGCCTGTTCTTGAACTTCATGTAAATGGAATCTTACCTACAATACAGTACATACAATCACCCTTGAATTTAGTGTATTTTATTCATCATATGTCTTTGAGATTCATTCACATATTTTGGTGAAACAATAATTCATTTTCATTGCTGTCCAGTATCCCGTTGTTTGCATATAACACAGTTTTTTCATTCTGGTGATGGAAATTGGGTTATTTCCTGATTTGGGCTGTTACTAAGAGTGACATTCTTACCCATGCCATTTGGTACATAACTCTGTTGGGTATATGTACTTAGGAATGAAATTGCTGGGTCATAGAGTAGGCATATCTTTAGGTTCAGCATATATTGCCATTTTTAACAAAGTACCAGTTTACAGTCTCTCACTGGCAATGTATTGTTCCATATTTTTTGCCAACATTTGTAACCTTTCAACTACTTTAAAAACACATTCCATTCCCATTAGGGGATATTAGAAATGGAAGTAGAAAAAAAGAGAAATATTATTTATTCTTACTCCAAATTAGGAACATATCATTTTATATTTAATGTGTTTATTCATTTCCTCCTTTTGCCCTATCTTCCCAACTCAATTCAGTATTTTGAGAATATTTACATAATTCCACCCAAGGAAAAAAATATACAAAAATGAACAGGACGAAGACCTAAATAAATGGCAGGATATCTGTGCTCATGTGTTGGAAGACTTACTATGGTTAAGGTAGTGATACTCCTCAAGTATGTAGATTCAACAACATACCTATCAAAATCCCAGCTGCCTGTTTTTAGAAATAGGCAAGCTAATCCTAAAAATCATATGGAAAAACAAGAGACCCAGAATAGCCAAACTGTCTCGGAAAAAAAACAAAATTGAAGGACTCACATGTCCCAAAGCTGTAGTGACAAGACATTGTCATCCTGGCATAAGTATAGATATATAAACCATGAAATAGAACTGAGAATCCAGAGGTGAACTTTTCTACTTATGGTTAGTTGGTATTCAGGACAATTCATTGGGGAAAGAATAGTCTTTTAAAAAAATGATTCTCGGACAACTGGATATCCACATGCAAAGGAATGATGTTGGATCCATACCTCACACCATATACAAAAATAACTCAAAATGGATCACAGGCCTAAATGTAAGAGCTAAATTTATAAAACTCTTATTTTTTTTTTTTTTTTTGGCCATGTTGCGCGGCATGTGGGATCTTAGTTCCCCAACCAGGGATCAAACCCGTGCCCCCTGACCTGGAAGCACAGAGTCTTAACCACTGGACTGCCAGTAAGTCCCTAAATTTATAAAACTCTTAGAAGAAAACATAGATGTAAAATTTTCATGACTGTGGATTAGGCAGTGGTTTCTTAGTTATGACACCCAAGAGAACAAGCAACCAAAGAAAAAAATAGATAAATTGGACTGAATCAAAATTAAAAGCTTTTGTTCTTTAAGGGACACTCCAGCAAGATAGTGAAAAGACAGCTCTCAGAGTGGGAGGAAATTTTGCAAACCATATATCTAAAAAGGGTCTAGTGTCCAGAATATATAAAGAACTTTTACAACTCAAATTAAACAACTCAATTTAAAAATGGACGGGACTTCCCTGGTGGCGCAGTGGTTAAGAATCCGCCTGCCAATGCAGAGAACACGGGTTCGCGCCCTGGGCCAGGAAGATCCCACATGCCACAGAGCAGCTAAGCCCGTGTGCACAACTACTGAACCTGTGCTCTAGAGCCCGTGAGCCACATCTGCTGAAGCCAGCACTCCTAGAGCCCGTGCACCGCAACAAGAGAAGCCACTGCAATGAGAAGCCTGCACACCACAACAAAGAGTAGCCCCCGCTCACTGCAACTAGAGAAAGCCCACGTGCAGCAACGAAGACCCAACACGGCCAAAAATAAATAAATAGTTAAATGAAAGCAATCATTAAAGTAAAATAAAATAAAATAAAAATGGGCAAAGAGGGCTTCCCTGGTGGCGCAGTGGTTGAGAGTCCTCCTGCCGATGCATGGGACACGGGTTCATGCCCCGGTCCGGGAAGATCCCACATGCCACGGAGCGGCTGGGCCCATGAGCCATGGCCGCTGAGCCTGCACGTCCAGAGCCTGTGCTCCGCAACGGGAGAGGCCACAGCGGTGAGAGGCCCGCGTACCGCAAAAAAAAATGGGCAAAGAATTCGAATAGACACTTCTCCAAATAAGATACACAGATGGCCAAAAAGCACAGAAGAGAAGATGGTCAACCTATTAGTCATTAAGAAAATGCAAATGAAAACTACAAAATCCCACTTTACACCCACTAGGATGGCTAAAATAAAAAAGATAAACAATAACATTGTTGGTGAGGACCTAATAAAATGGAATACTTCCATATTACTGACAGGAATGTAAAATAACCCAGCCATTTTGGAAAACAGTTTCCAACTCAAAAAGTTAAATATATAGTTACCATATGACCCAGAAATTCTATTGTTAGGTATATACCCAACAGAATTGAAAACATATGTCCACATGACAACTTGCACAGGAATGTTTATAGCAGCATTATCCGTGATAGCCAAAAATCAAAAACAACCCAAATGTGCATCAGCTCATGAATAAATAAACAAAATGTGGTATATTTGTCCAAGAATATTATTTGGCCGTAAAAAGGAATGAAGTACTGATACGTGCTACAACATGAATGAAACTTGAAAACGTTATGTTAGGTGAAAGGGGCCAGTACAAAAGGTCACATATTATATGATTCCATTTATATGAAATGTCCAGAATAGATAAAAACTACTGAATTGTACATTTTAGAAGGATGAATTTTAAAGGATGTGAATTATATCTCAATTAATAATAATAATTGAGGTGAAAAACTCCAAAGAGTAGAGGAACTGGGGAGTAAATTTTATTATATATAAGCTATATATGTAGTTTATAAATACAAGTAATTATATATATCTTATATATAAATATATAAATTATACATGCAATTATATGTTATATGTAAGCTATAATAATTTGTAACAGTCCAGTTAATGAAATAGAAGTAAAATTCCAGAAAGGAATCCAAACATATATAAAGAAAGGGCCTACTGAATAAAGGCCCTACTTAACCATAAGTATATGGTACTTTTAATATACTGTTAATCAGTTAGCTTGTGTTTTTATATTAGGTTTTCCTATGTGTGGTTTTGTACTCTAAATATATCAAATTGCCCTACGTTTATATCTTCCTCTAGAGTAAATGTGGTAATTGAATCTAAGGGACGTAAAAACATGCTTCAAATCATATAGCTAATGCATCTCCAACTCAGGTTTAAGGATACAAAAGAAAAGAAATCCATGGTTCCTATAAAGAAATAACAGGACCAGTAGGAGTTCTCAACCAACCAGCAACAGTGCTGCCTTCCTAGGGCACATTTGGAAAAGTCTAGGGGCATTTTTGATTGTCACAGACTGGGCTATGGAGAGATGCTATTGGCATTTATTGCCGAGAGGCCAGTGATTCTAAATGTTCTACAGGGCACTGGACAGCCTTAACAACCAAGAATTGTTATGCCCCAAATGCCAATAGCAGTCTTATTGAGAAACACTGGCAATGGTTGACCAAAATTTTGTAGGATGCCCCCTTTTGGAAGATGGGGGAATGACAGAAATCTTACAGTGGAAATTGGGAAGAAGAATGCAGGATGAAAGGAGGCCTCTGGGCACCACATCTTTTCCTGAGAGCAGAGCCAGATAATTAATTTTTATTTTATATTGGAGTATAGTTGATTTACAATGTTGTGTTAGTTTCAGGTGTACAGCAAAGTGGTTCAGTTATACATAGTGTTTCAAGTGTACAAGCTTTTAAGTTTATTTAGGTTCCATTTGTTTATTTTTGTTTTTATTTTCATTAGTCTAAGCGGTGGATCTAAAAAGATATTGCTGTGATTTATGTCAAAGAATGTTCTGCCTATGTTTTACTCTAAGAGTTTTATAGTATCTGGTTTTACATTTATTTTAGGTGTTTAATCCATTTTAGTTTATTTTTGTGTATGGTATTAGAGAATGTTCTAATTTCATTCTTTTACATGTAGCTGTCCAGTTTTCCCAGCACCACTTATTGAAGAGCTTGTCTTTTCTCCTTTTTTGTAGATTAATTGACCATAGGTGCATGGGTTTATTTCTGGGCTTTCTATCCTGTTTCATTGTTCTGTAAGTCTGTCTTTGTGCCAGTACCATACTGTTTTGATTACTGTAGCTTTATAGTATAGTCTGAAGTCAGAGAGCCTGACTCCTCCAGGTCCATTTTCCTTTCTCAAGATTGCTTTGGCTATTCAGGGTCTTTTGTGTCTCCATACAAATTTTAAGTTTTTTTTGTTCTAGATCTGCAAAGAGTGCCCTTGGTAATTTGATAGTGGTTTCATTGAATCCGTAGATTGCCTTGGGTAGTATAGTCATTTTGACAATATTGATTTTTCCAATCCAAGAACATGGTGTATCTTTCCATCTGTCTGTGTCATCTTCAGTTTCTTTCGTCAGTGTCTTACAGTTTCTGGAGTACAGGTCTTCTGCCTCCTTAGGTAGGTTTATTCTTAGGCGTTTTATTCCTAGTATTTCCTTTTAGTCAGTTCTACTTAATATAGAAGCCAAAGTGGATCAATGAGTAGTGGTTAAGACAACAGTCTGAAACCAGAAGAATCAGAGAGTTCAAATCCTGGTTCTTCCACTTGGAATTACATAACCTCTTCGGGTCTTAAGTTAGTTTCCTCAGCTGCAAAATAATTCTTAGAGTTGCCTCTGTTTCCAAAAGAGAGAGATGAGAATGTCTACTAATAATCTGTTCTTCTTCTCAGAAGTTACGGATGTGGTGTATGAAAGATGCTGTGGTTTTAAGTGTTGAGCAAGAAAGGAATTTGAATTCTTCTTCTTAGCCCAGGTTTACTTGTCTCTTTTGAAAGTGTCATTGTGATTGCATCTGAGATTTTCTGCCATGCCAACTATTTACAGTTCTTGGAGCTGCTATAACGGCAGTAATTAAGGCACACCTAACTCCTCCTTTGCATAAGCCCAGAGTACTTCCAGCTGAGGAGATGGAGCTGTTGTCCTAATATTGGATTTAGATATAGTACCACTAGTGCAAGAGAATGCCAAGTTCATTTAAATTAATATAAATCAACACGTTCGTCCATTCACTTATGGAAGACTATAAAGTAGTATCTTATCAGGAAGTAAGGCTGGTTAGTAGTTGACTTGGTAATATTTAGAGATATAATAACTGAAGCTAAATATAATTTTCCCCTGATTAGAAATTGCTTTACCGGCAAAAGGAAAATGAAGAAGCATTTATTGAGCCTGGCACTGTGCTTACTATGTTACATAGTTTCTTTGCTTTAAAGGGAGTCAGTACTAGAAGCTTCCATAATTACTTTGGAAATAGCCTTTGAAAACATAGTGTGCATGTGATTTGAGTTACCTGATACTATAAAGACTTGTATAAGAAGTCTTCAAGATATAAGCTCCAGTTTTAGATATCAATGGAGACATGTGTTTAACATAGGCAGAGTAAACACTGAGGATGTCTGAGTTTATTCTATTTTTTAAAGAAGATGCTTTTCAAGAGAAAAACCACAGGAGTGAAACATGTTCCTTTTCACTCTGCAGTATAGTCCAACCAAAGTAAAATATTAGAAAAAGTAACCTACCAGATAGTAAAAATAAGTCTTTGGACAGATGAGTAAACTGAAAGATTGATAGTTAAGTTCAATTCTTAGACATAAAGTATTAAAGAGATATTATGTGAAATATTCATAATGTAATGTCTTTGATAGTATAAATTAGAAGAAGGTGATGGGTAGTATTTTTCCATATTTCATCCTGCCTTATGTCCCATAACTCCTAATTAGTGCTGAAAGCTAACTGAAACCATTCTTGGGGCTATGTATTCTGTTTTGGGGACCCTAAACTGAGAAAACCCGTATGTGCTTTGATATTATGACCTTTAAGAAGAAGTGGGGAGGGGGGAAGAAGCTCTTCAGTTTCAAATTCTTCTAGCCCATTATGATTAATTGCAAAGTGTAAGTCTGAGGAATAGCAGTAACTTTATTTTATTTTTCCCAGGAAGGCAGATTATATCAGCATATCCAGGAAATCTAAGAAGATTAGGAGCTGTGTAATGGAGTATAATGTGAGTTAGGGGATCAACTCTGACTGAACATCAGTCATGTTTGTGTCCTTTATTTTGAAAGATTTTGGTTAACACCGGAAATGTTTTTTTTGAAGTTGCAGACTCAAACTCATTTTGCTGATTATAAGTTATATAAAAGCTCATCAGCTAAATTGAAAGTTATATTGCTGTGTAAACAGGTAAGTACTTGTTATATCTTTTGAAGCCTGAGTTCTGAGTAGTTAGCACTAATGCCGTTTAAGACAAAGTATCTGCTGCCTTTTGTATTTCTTGTTCTGTGCATAGATCTTATCTTTTTTTTTTTTTTTTAACTGGCTCGGAGACTTCAGAAAATTTTTATCTCATAGAACACCATCTGTTCTGATTAATAACTGTCTGGGAGGGCTTACAGAATTTTATTTGAGTAATAACAGAGTAGTTCCTTCAAACCCTAAGATTACAAGCCTGAGAACCCTGAGAAATCTGGATTAAGACTTGGTAAAAATATTTCTTTTGAAAATGTCTGGAATGCAGTTAGTACAACTGCAAATGCGTTTAGCAGTGGTTAATAAATATAACTCTCTATGTAATTCTGTATTGTAAAAGTGATTTAAAGTTATCAATATATAATGGTTATCAATACGTAGATAATTGTGCTGTTCCTTCTACCTCCATCTTCCACCCTTTTTAGGCTTTCTATTTCCTTAAAAGAAATAATGATGCCATCACAACCTATTGATCCATCATATTCATTACTTCCCTCCTTAGCATAAAATTTATTACAAGAAGTTGAGGACTAAAAAATGACCAGTTAAAGTTATTGCTACATTTTCTGGGACATTAACTACACATATGTGTTTACTTTTCTCTCTTTCATGCCAGGCTGTAGGTTTTAATTGAAGAGATTCTAAAAATCGCTTCATTCTAACAAATTGTATTAAGGAATTCCAGAAGGACAGCCAACACAGTAAGGTTCATTTGTGAACTTCAAGAGAATCAGTACAGAGGTTTTCTCTAAATTGCTTTTATGCTTTTTATCACCCTTAAAAGTAAAGATTTATGTTTGAAAAGTAGAGAAGAATGCTGATCTCTTATATTACCATCTGTGTTCTCTCTGAGGCAAGGATAAAGACCTTTTAAGAGTTAGTATCTTTTTTTAAAAAATATATTTATTTATTTTTGGCTGCACTGGGTCTTCGTTGCTGTGCGCGGGCTTTCTCTAGTTGCGGCGAGTGGGGGCTACTCTCCGTTGTGGCGTGCGGGCTTCTCATTGTGGTGGCTTCTCTTGTTGTGAAGCACGGGCTCTAGGCGCTCAGGCTTCAGTAGTTGTGGCATGTGGGCTCAGTAGTTGTGGCTCGCGGGCTCTAGAGCGCAGGCTCAGTAGTTGTGATGCATGGGCTTCGTTGCTCCGCGGCATGTGGGATCTTCCCAGGCCAGGACTCGAACCTGTGTCCCCTGCACTGGCAGGCAGAGTCTTAACCACTGCGCCACCAGGAAAGCCCGGTATCTTTTTTTTTAACAAGGCTAACCTTTCTTTGTTTTTAAATTTGTGTTAGACCAAATACTTGCTGCAGCTCTGCAGTAAGAAAACTCTTTAGAACTGAGCTAGCAGATTGGACTTAAGTACCATGCTTCTTGTATTAATATTAACTGGTATTTTATATGATATTTAATTCAAAATGGGTAACAGTGTTGTCTTTAAAATTCAGTGTCACTTCAGGAATAAGGGACAACCACTTTCCCAATACATATAACTGCAAAAGCTTACTGATTTGTAAGTAACTTAACTTGGCTGCTTTTCCTATTATTATCTTTGAAATTATTAGGTTGAATCAGAAGAAATCGCCTTTTTAAGGTCAAAAATAGTCAAATATTGGCAGTTTCATGGTTCAGCCTAGTAGTTTTGTTGGATAAACAGACCACTTAATTTCTGGGATTCACTATGACCACTATTTCTAATTGAGTTTGCTTCTTTCTCCAGCACTGGTCTTGATTCTTCCCCTCAGTCTTTATTCCCTACTCACCAGTGATGATTGCAGTTTGCTATTCCAGATGAGTTTATTGGAAGAACTACTTTCCACTTGTCTCATACTTGCCTTGTGTCTTAGGCTCCTTCACCCATTCATCCCTATCCTATTCATTGCTAGTAAGTGCCGTTTAAAAAGTAAAATACAGATATTGTTACCCAATAAAGGGTTAAACACTTTAAAGTTTGAAAAGTACATAATTTCTTGCTGTGGTTTAGAAGAAAAAGCACTAAACGGGAGTCAGAACCTTGATCTTCCTCCTACTGAATGAAAAGCCTTAGAGAAAGTAGTTTAACATTTATGGGCCTGTTTCTTTGTGTATAAAGTATAAATACAGTTTACCTGTGAACAACAGAGGTTTAAACTGCCCGGGTCCACTTACATGTAGATATTTTTCAACAGTAAATGCTGCAATACTACGTGGTCCCTGGTTGGTTGAATCTGCAGACCTCAGCTATGGAGGGCCGACTATAAATTATATGTGGATTAAGGGTCAACTGTAGTACATTCTTTTACCATATCCACCTAAAGCAGTTAGAAGCAAATGAAACTGAGCTGTTAGTTGCTAATTATAGTAATTCTTCCTTATTTGGACATGACTAAGATGCTTAAATAAATATTTAGGAGAGAATTTTTTTTAATTGAAGTATAGTTGATTTACAATATTGTGTTAGTTTCAGGAGTATAGCACAGTGATTCATTATTTTTGCAGATTATATACCATTATAGGTTATTATAAGATAATGGGTATAATTCCCTGTGCTATACAGTAAATTCTTTTGCTTATCTATTTTATGTATAGTAGTTTATATCTGTTAATCCCATACTTTTAATTTGTCCCTCCCCTCTTCCCTCTCTCCTTTGGTAACCATAAGTTTGTTTTCTAAGTCTGTAAGTCTGTTTCTGTGTTGTAGATAAGTTCATTTGTATCATTT
The DNA here is from genome assembly GCF_005190385.1 of Monodon monoceros. NCBI lineage: Eukaryota > Metazoa > Chordata > Mammalia > Artiodactyla > Monodontidae > Monodon > Monodon monoceros. The sequence continues at coordinate 149,106,137 of NW_021703778.1, read as the reverse complement.
TTTTAGATTCCACATATAAGTGATGTCATATGATTTTGTCTTTCTCAGTCTGAACTTAGTATGATAATCTCTAGGTCCATCCATGGTGCTGCAAATGGCATTAGTTCTTTTTTTTAATGGCTGAGTAATATTCCACTGTGTGTGTGTGTATACACAAACACACACACTTGCACACACACATCTTTGTCCATTCATCTGTCGATGGACATTTAGGTTGCTCCCATGTCTTGGCTGTTGTAAATAGTGCTGTGAATACTGGGGTGCATGTATCTTTTAGAATTAGAGTTTTCGTCTTTTCCAGATATATGCCCATATAAGTGATACCATATAGTATATGTCTTTCTCTGTCTGACTTATTTAACTAAGCATAATATTCTCTAAGTCCATCACTGTTGCTGCAAATGGCATTATTTCATTCTTTCTTATGGCTGAGTAATATTCCATTTTATATATTCCATATCTTCTTAATCCATTCATCTGTTGATGGACACTTGGGTTGCTTTCATGTCTTGGCTACTGTAAATAGTGCTGTGAACATTGGGGTGCATGTATCTTTTAGAACTAGTGTTTTCTTTTTTCCAGATATATACCCAGAGGTGGAATTGCTGGATTATATGGTAGTTCTATTTTTATCAATAGTTTTTTAAGGAACCTCCATACTGTTTTCCATAGTGTCTGCACCAATTTACATTCCCACCAGCAGTGTACAAGGGTCCCTTTTATCCACATCCTCTATTTAGGAGAGAATTCTTTTTTTTTTTTTTTAATTTTTTGGCTGCACCACATGGCATGTGGGGTCTTAGTTCTCTGACCAGGGATCAGACCTGTGCCCCCTGCACTGACAGCACAGAGTCTTAACCACTGGACTGCCAGGGAAGTCCCTCAGAGAGAATTCTTTTAAATCTGAACTTTATAACTGCCAAAATGAAAGTTGGTAATCTCAACTCTAATGTCCATTAACACATAAATGGGTAAACAAATTGTGGTATATCTTTGGTAAGGAATACTATTCAGCAATAATAAGGATATATAAGTTGGGAATTTTAAATGCCTATTCTCAGTATCTTCCAGTTTTGCCTGTGAATGTTATTTTAGATGTGTTTTCTTTTGGGACTCTTCTTGTCAAGGAACAGATGACAATGAATGGTGAGACTGAGATTTCCACTTACTTTTGTTACAGAGAACTTGCTTAGAATGATATAGCCATAGGTGGAAAAGGTAAGGTCTAAATCTCTTAGCATTTCTTCTTCTCCTTGATAATTTTTCTTGATAATCTTGGAATAAGAAAAAAATATTTTAACAAAAGGTAGTTTGTGATAAGAAAAAGGTAGCAAGTTGTAAAATAATAAGTGGTACAGGAAAAATTAATGTACACTAAATTAGCAGATGTGTCACACAGTTTCTAAAAACCTTTAATATCATTTATATACAATAAAATTCACCGATTTTAAGTGTGTAATTCCATGAGTTTTGACAAATGTATACAGTCATGTAACCATACCATAACTGAAGTATAAAATGTTTTTGTCACCCCTGAAAAGTCCCCTTCATACCGCTCTGCTGTCAGTCCTCTCTCCATTCCCTGGCAACCACTAATCTGTTTTCTATCATTGTAATTATGTCTTTTTAAGAATTTCCTATAAATGAATTCACAAGAGTATAGTCTTTTGTGTCTGACTTATTTCATTTAACATAATCCTTTTGAGATTCATCATTTTTGCATGTATCAGTTGTTCCCTTTTTATGTATTTTCTTTCTGTCTTCATCATGTTTCCTCTACTTTTCTGAATGTATGGAGTATATTTATAATAGCATTTTTGTATCATTGTCTGCTAATATTCTGTCATTTCTGGTCTGTTTCTATTGATAGACTTTTCTCCTAGTTGGTGGGTCATATTTTCCTGTTTCTTTGAATGCCTAGAATTTTTTATTATACGTCACACATTGTGAATTTTACATTACTAGGGGCTGCATTTTGTATTCATTTAGGTAATAATGTTGGACTTTGTTCTTGGAATCAATTGGATCCTTTTAAGACTTGCTTTTAAGGGGTGTTAGGGTGGGCCAGAGCAAGTTTTAGTCTAGGGCTAATTTAGCTCCACTACTAATGTGATTCTGAGGTCTTTCCATTTTGGTTGGTGAAAATAGAAGCTATTCCCAACTGTATGAGTGCTGGGAATTGTTCAGTCTGCTGCTTTCTGTTGGAGCTTTCTCCAGCCCCTCATAGTTTCTTCTCATACGTGTTCAGATCAGCACTTTGCCAGATGCTCTTCTGTAGACCCCCAAAGGTCTCTCTGTGCACCTTCCTCCTCCCCTGTTGTGTGCCCAGTAAATTCTAGCCACCTTAGCCTCCCCAACTCCAAAATCTGATGTCTTCAACTGACAAGACTAGGTCCCCACTCCTGGAGCAGCCCGGGACCTGTCTCCAGGTGGTATGAGGACAATCCAGAGACTCACTTCTGTTTTCCCTTCTCTGCAACAGCACAGTCCCCCACTGCCTGGGGCCCAATGTCTGAAAACCATTTTGTAATATACTCTGTCCAGCTTTCTGTTGTTTACAAACAGGAAAGAAAATCCGGTTCCTAGTACTTTATCATGGCTGGAAGTGGAAGTCTCTTATTCTAAATGTAGAGTAAGCATGTGTCGGTATTTCTAGGGGAAAATTAGAGTACGTGGTTCATCAGTTGTCAACATAAACTTAACATACCTTAATGTCTGTTTTAATATGTGTAAGATGTATGTCATAACTTAAGTGATGTTCTTCAGTGTTCACACTAAACTAATCTAAGCTTGTATGTGCTTCTCCGGTCAACTTGAAATTATTTACATATAGAGTATTAATTTGGGGTTATTTGTAGCAAACTTATCTAGAGTAGTTTCCCATCAATGACGGATATGTTAGTGTTTTGATTCTAAGGACATTTGTTAGTCATCTGTATTTGCAATTGATTAACTTACCTTTGAACTGTATGGTTGTATTTTTTAAAATATGAATTTGCTGGCTTTCTAATGTATGTGAAAATGACTGCAACCTTTTCTTATTTGTGAGTATTTGTGATTTAGAAAACCATAAAACAGTTCTTCACCCTTTGCAAGCTGATCTTTTGAATTTATGTCTTGCTCTCTGTAACAGAACGATTGTTTTTGGACATCTGTTCATAGATTGACCTACCATAAAGTCAAAACCAGGCCAAATATTTAGTCAATCAGCAGTTAGAGAAATGTGTGTCTTAATCCATTTGTGTTTTAGGGAAGATGAACAAAGTAGGATTAAAAATATGATTTTTACATTATTATATGTGTATGCTATTGCTGTCTGGTAGAAGTTTTAGGGAAATGGTAACATAAACTCTTAAGAGGAAAATATGGGGCTCTGAAAGGTTCTGTCTCTGGTCTTATGTGTAAAATTATTTGCAGCACGGTTTTTGGAATGAATATTGAAGTTGAGAGGCCTAGCTTCTAGTCAACTGTGCCACTCAGTATTGTGTAACTGTAGGCCACTCACAACCTTTGTGAGTCTCCTAATATATAAAATGAAAATGATAATAATTATCCAACCTACTGTAAAGGGGTGGTAGAGTGTTAAATGAGGTAGTATCAATGAAAATGTTTGAAGATGCTAATGTGCCGTGGAAATACTGGTCATTAAACTTTATTTTGTACATTACTATAAAATCTGCTATCAACACCTACTATGACAGAATACAAACGCAAGATATATTTGTTTCTACTTATATTCCATACAGTTTACTGTGCAAAAATATTTTATATGGGAAAGGAAGAAACAAAACATAGAATTGATTGATAGAATAGAGATGGAGGAGATTGCTGTCTTTTTCCACTTCTTCTTTCTTAGTATTATTTTGTTTCCCTCCCCATGATTTTCCAGGCAAAGAGTGTATACAGCAGTTAGCTGAAAACGTCAGATATTTCAGGAGGCGTCTGAAAAATATGGGCTTCATCATCTATGGAAATGAAGATTCTCCAGTGGTGCCTCTGATGCTCTACATGCCAGCCAAAATTGGGTACCTTTTTGCAGATTACAGATTGCCCTCTTATTAGACTTAAGGTTTACCATGATGTGAGACCAGGCTTATATATTTTGTTAGGTAAAATTGTCTTGGCCTCATTATGTTAACCTTTGTTTGCTAGATCTGCCGTAGATTAAACAAGTGGATTCCAATTTGTAAAATATGTTAACTTGTTAGTCTTTCCTTAAACAAACATTTGAGTTTAATGCACTCTTCTGGGGGATTGAGATAGATCAGTGAACAAAACACAGAAAAATCCATGTCCTTATGGGGTTATGCTCTACTGGGGCAAGAGTCAGACAAACGTAATAAATAAAGAAATTATGTAATATGCCAGAAAGTGTTAAGGGCTATAGGAAAAAATAGAGCAGGATATGGGGTTTGAGAGTGCACTGTGGGTGGGCAGATTACAGTATTAAATGGGGTGGTCACCCTCGACAGCCTCAGGGGTAAGGGAAGATGACATCTGAGCTTGAACTAGCTGAGCAAGTTAGCCACTTGGAGGAAGAAGCTTCTGTGCAAAGGCCACAATGCAGGAACATACTTAGCTGATGGAAGACTAGCAGGAGGTGAGTGGAGCTGAAGTGCAGTGCCCAAGGGGGAACAGTGAGCCATGAGGTCAGATGTGCACTTTACACCAGCCTCTCTGGCTTGTGCAAGGCGTGTATAATGGAAATCTTTGCCCTGGAATAGCTTTCAGTGTATTTGAGAAGTACAGATGTATAACGAAACCAAAATATATATGAAAAGCAGATATGAAGTGGACAAATCTAATTATTTGCAAAATAATTATGTGCAAAATTGCACCATAGATATAAAATAAAGGAGTCAGACTTCCCTGGTGGCGCAGTGGTTAAGAATCCGCCTGCCAACGCAGGGGACACGGGTTTGATCCCTGGTCTAGGAATATCCCACATGCCGCGGAGCAACTAAGCCCGTGCACCACAACTACTGAGCCTGTGCTCTAGAGCCTGCGAGCCACAACTGCTGAGCCCGTGTGCCACAACTACTGAAGCCCACGCACCTAGAGCCCACGCACCGCAACGAAGAGTAGCCCCCACTTGCCGCAACTAGAGAAAGCCCGTGCACAGCAAAAAAGACCCAACACAGCCAAAAATAAATAAATTTATTTTAAAAATAAAATAAAGGAGTCATCTGCTTAGTATAGGTTCAGTAAAAAAGGCACATCTTTTCAGATTTGTGAGTTTTGACTGGATTGTAAATACAAAATTGAGTAAGGATCATTTCTCAGGTTTAATGGAACTCATTAAAGGAGCAAATATTTCTATTCATCTTTGAATCCCCAGCGCCCACCACAGCCCCTTGCACTCAATAAATGTTGATTAAAGTGAATATAGGAGGGAAAATTAAATCAGGGAACCTAGAAGTATGGTGATTCCAAAGTTAGTGAATGGGGGATATTGGGAAAGGGTGCTCATTGAGGGAAAAAGAGGAGTTTAGTTTCCAGTAGGAAGTCATATGGGCAATTGGCATTATGGCCTTCAGAGGAGATGGAGGAAATGAGGGAATCCTACACCAAAGCAGAAGCGTAGGATTTCCCTCATTCTTCTTTAAATGGAATTATCGTCATAAATAAACTCAAAAAGTTACCTGTTCTGGAGGATTGACTTAGTCTAGAACGCTTTCTTTAGAGAGGACTGTGTCTAATTTATTCTATACAGGTGAAACTGACTATGTACATTATAATTAAGATTTAGAGAGAGTAAGGCAGAATTGGAATAAAGCACTAGACAGTTCGGGAGCATGTGCTAAAGATGCAGGACTTGGCCTGACACAAAGGAAACACATTGAAGAGGATGTACTGTTACTAGGAGTGGGGAAAGCTGGTGCTATTACTAAAGTGAGTGGAATTTTTTATTCTCAAACAAATGCTTTAAACAGCTAAGGGAAAAGTCAGAAAGGAATAAGGTAGGTCAACAAGAGAAAAGGACAAAGAATAACGTAATTTAGTAAATAACAAAATTTACATGAAAGTTAGAATTGTGTTAATTAGGGCAAGATACAGATGTAGAGTAAGGTCACATGCCACGAGTTTGACTTGGGATGGGGGCGTTAAACAAGAACTGTGTGGTCTGGGTGGTCATCTGAAGTCTGGGGATGAGCTGGCCTCACAAACACCAAAGGAATCCCTGAATTACAAAGGCAGCTCAACACTTAAGTCCATCCAAAAAATGCCTGGTCTGGAAGGTTAGTGCTTAGCCTTTCTGCCAGCAGAAAGATGTCCAGATCCTTTGCATCCTTAAGCTTAAGAATTTTTTAAACTGCCAAGCCTGCAAGGACCAGGTTTTGAACTCAAGTTCATTTTGAAACCTCTGAACCACTGTTACATGTCAGTGACACCTTAAGGCTACAGTTGCAAATTACTTTAGGCAAGCCCTATTAAAAATTGGTCTGTGCCAACAATATTCTTTCACCTTTCTGAAGGAAACTATTTGGGAGAAGACCACTTTAGGATTGAATAAAAGAAGTCTTTGTAAACTGTCAATTTTAACTTTCATAGAAGTTAGAAGAAATTCCTAATAGAACTGTCTAGTGCCTGTATCACCCAAGAGTTTACATCATTCAGGCCTTTGTACTGTGTGATTTATTATTCTCCCTGGTTTCTTTTCTTGTTTTCCCTCTGCAGCGCCTTTGGACGGGAGATGCTAAAGCGGAATATCGGTGTCGTTGTGGTAGGATTTCCTGCTACCCCAATCATTGAGTCCAGAGCCAGGTTTTGCCTGTCAGCAGCTCATACCAAAGAAATGCTTGATACTGTAAGTAGACATTTTCACTTTGATATAATATACCTTATACTAAGAAGGCCTGTGTATCAGGTGAACTTAATCATCTGTTGGTCCTGATGCTCTCTGGGCACCTGAGGTGTTTACTGGTGAAGTAGAGGAGGGAGTGCACAATGCTGCTTAATACATTGCTGTTTACAAAAAATTGCACAACTGGTAGCATCGCCCACCAGACCCTGCATGATCAGGGCTCTAGGGAATTTTCTGGCTTCATCTTGTTCCACTCTCTCTCATTATGATCTCTACAGCTCTACATTCTCTTTCTACTCTAGCTGTTTCTCCCCTGAGCTTTCTTGTGCGTTGTTCTGTCTGTGGCAGTTTCTCTCTTGACCTTTCTCTCCCCTTTGCCTTGCTGACTGCTACTCATTCTTAACATCTCCACTTAAAAGAAACTTGCTCAAGGGTTTTCCCAAACCCTCTAGGCTAGATATTTCTGGAAATCCTAAGACTCTCCCTTAGGAAATTCTTTACACCTGTAATTATTTAATGGCAATCTTTGCCATTAGATAAATCTTTAGGAGGAACTAAGTCTATTTTTCTCATTCTGTATCCCCAGGACCTACCACAGTGCCAGGCACATAGTAGGAGCTCATAATTATTACTGAATGTAATTATTTATGGCCTCTTAATATGTTCTCATCTCTTGATATTCTCTTAATATGCTATTATTTCACACCTGAGACTTCAGACTTTTTTTTTTAGCATTTTTTGTCTAATTTTTTTTTTTTTAGAATTTCTAGTGTATTTTTCCCTTTTGAATTTTTTCTTATCCTTCTGTTGGTTATTTTGCTATTATTTTCTAACTTTTTGATTTGGATATGGATTTTCCAATGAACACCATGTCAGTGGAATCCCACATATTTTAGTAAAGCACACCTTCGTATCAATATCAGTATTTCTAATGTTTTTCTTATTTCTCTCTGAATTAGGATTGGCTTATTAACTTTTAAAAAATATTTATTTTATTTTTGGCCGCGTCGGGTCTTAGTTGCGGCATGCGGGATCTTCATTATGGCATGTGGGATCCTCCGCTGCGGTGCACAGGCTTCTCTCTAGTTGTGGCATCTGAGCTTAGTTGCCCTGCAGCATGTGGGATCTTAGTGCCCCGACCAGGGATCGAAGCTGCGTCCATTATACTTTTAAATTCTAGTCCCTCTAATATGTATATTGGATAACATGATGACTTTAGATTGTATTTCCCTAATCACAAATGTTGTTGAACCTTTTTTTTTTAATGTGCTCAGTTGCCATCTGTGTATCTTCTGTGATAAAGTATCTGTACAAGTTCATGTCCAAGTTTCATTGTTTATCTTTTATTTTCATATTATCAAGTTTTTAGAGGTCTTTTAGGCTATTATTCATATTCAGCATCATTTTTTGAAGAAAGGCTATCATTCCTCCATGTGTTTTCCTTAACAACTTTGTCAAAAATCAGTTGAATATATTGTGTAAATTCATTTCTGAAAAGTCTGTTCTGTTTCATTGATTTAGGTGTCTGTCTTCTCACCAGTATCTTATTTTTATTTTTAAAAAAATTTTTATTTTATATTGGAGTATAGTTGATTTACAATGTTGTGTGAGTTTCAAGTGTACAACAGTGATTCAGTTTATACATGTACATACATCTATTCTTTTTCAGATTCTTTTCTCATATAGGTTATTACAGAGGAGTGAGTAGAGTTCCCTGAGCTGTACAGTAGGTCCTTGTTATCTATTTTATATCTAGTCGTGTGTATATGTTCATCCCAAACTCCTAATTTATCCCACACCCCCACCATTCCCTTTTGGTAACCATAAGTTCGTTCTCTAAGTCTGTGGGTCTATTCCTGTTTTGTAAATAAGTTCATTTGTATCATTTCCTTAGATTCCACATATAAATGTTATCATATGATATTTCTCTTTCTCTGACTTCACTTAGTATGACAATCACTAGGTCCATCCACGTTGCTGCAAATTATTTCATTCTTTTTTATGGCTGAGTGATGTTCCATTGTATATATTACCACATCTTCTTTATCCATTCCTCTGTTGATGGACATTTAGGTTGTTTCCATGTCTTGGCTATTGTAAATAGTGCTGCTAGGAACATAGGGGTGCATGCATCTTTTTTAATTTTAGTTTTGTCTGGATATATGCCCAGTAGTGGGACTGCTGGATCATATGGTAGTTCTAGTTTTAGTTTTCTGAGGAACCTCCATACCGTTTTCCACAGTGGCTGCACCAGCTTACATTCCCACCAAGAGTGTAGGAGGGTTCCCTTTTCTCCACACCCTCTGTAGCATTTATTGTTTGTAGACTTTGTAGACTTTTTTTTTTTTGAAGTGTGTGCAGTGGTGAAGAGTACCATGATGTCTAGTCAAGCCTGGTCCACTGTTTGTTTGTTTGTTTTTTTTGGCTGCATTGGGTCTTCATTGATGCTCCCGGGCTTTCTCTAGTTGCGGTGAGCAGGGGCTACTCTTCGTTGCAGTGCGTGGGCTTCTTGTTGCGGTGGCTTCTCTCATTGTGGAGCACGGGCTCTAGGTGCGTGGGCTTCAGTAGTTGTGGCATGCAGGCTCAGTAGTTGTGGCTTGCAGGCTCTAGAGCACAGGCTCAGTAGTTGTGGCACATGGGCTTAGTTGCTCTGTGGCATGTGGGATCTTCCCAGACCAGGGCTCAAACCTGTGTCCTTTGCATTGGCAGGTGGATTCTTAACCACTGCGCCACCAAGGAAGCCCTGTTAGTAGACTTTTTGATGATGGCCATTCTGACCGGTGTGAGGTGATACCTCACTGTAGTTTTGAGTTGCTTTTCTCTAATAATTAGTGATGTTAAGCATCTTTTCATGTGCTTTTTGGCCCTCTCTATGTCTTCTTTGGGGAATTGTCTGTGTAGATCTTTGCTCATTTTTTGATTAGGTTGGTTGTTTTTGTGTATTGAGCTGCAAGAGCCATTCGTATATTTTGGAAATTAACCCTTTGTCGGTCGCATCACTTGCAAATATTTTCTCCCATTCTCTGGGCTGTCTGTTTGTTTGTTTATTTATTTATTTGGCTGCGTTGGGTCTTCATTGCTGCACGCAGCCTTTCTCTACTTAGCGGTGAGTGGGGTCTACTCTTCATTGTGGTGCATGGGCTTCCCATTGCCGTGGCTTCTCTTGTTGCAGTGCATGGGCTCTAGGCATGCGGGCTTCAGTAGTTGTAGTGCGTGGGCTCAGTAGTTGTGGTACGCAGGCTCTGGGTCACATGGGCTTCAGTAGTTGTGGCACATGGGCTTGGTAGTTGTGGCTCACAGGTTCTAGAGCGCAGCGTCAGTAGTTGTGGTGCATGGGCTTAGTTGCTCCGCCGCATGTGGGATCTTCCCAGACCAGAGATTGAACCCGTGTCCCCTGCATTTGCAAGCGGATTCTTAACCACTGTGCCACCAGGGAAGTCCTGTCTCTTTGTTTGATTATGGTTTCCTTTGCTGTGCAGAAGCTTTTAAGTTTAATTAGATCCCATTTGTTTACTTTTGTTTTTATTTTCATTACTCTAGGAGGTGGATCCGAAAAGATATTGCTGCGATTTATGTCAAAGAGTGTTCTGCCTATGTTTTCCTCTAAGAATTTTATAGTATCTGGTCTTACATTTAGGTCTTTAATCCATTTTGAGGGGTTTTTTGTATACGGTGTTAGAGAATGTTTTGATTTCATTCTTTTGCATGTAACTGTCCAGTTTTCCCAGCACCGCTTATTGAAGAGATTGTCTTTTCTCCATTGTATATCCTTGCCTCCTTTGTCACAGATTAATTGACCATAGGTTCGTGGGTTTATTTCTGGGCTTTCTATCCTGTTCCGTTGATCTATAAGTCTGTCTTTGTGCCCATACCATGCTGTTTTGATTACTGTAGCTTTTATCGTATAGTCTGAAGTCAGTATAGCCTGATTCCTCCAGGTCCATTTTTCTTTCTCAGGATTGCTTTGCCTATTCAGAGTCTTTTATGTCTCCATATAAATTTTAAGATTTTTTGTTCTAGATCTGCAAAAAATGCCCTTGGTGATTTGATAGGGATTGCATTGAATCTGTAGATTGCCTTGGGTAGTATAGTCATTTTGACAATATTGATTCTTCCAATCCAAGAACATGGTTTATCTTTCCATCTGTCTGTGTCATCTTTGATTTCTTTCATCAGCATCACATAGTTTTCAGAGTACAGGTCTTCTGCCTCTGTAGGAAGGTTTATTCCTAGGTATTTTATTCTTTTTGATGTGACGGCAAATGGGATTGTTTCCTTAATTTTGCTTTCTGATCTTTTGGTGTTAGTGTATAGGAATGCAACAGATTTCTGTGTATTAATTTTGTATTCTGCAACTTTACCAAATACATTGATGAGCTCTAGTAGTTTTCTGGTAACATCTTTAGGATTTTCTATGTATAGTATCATGTCATCTGCAAACAGTGACAGTTTTACTTCTTTTCCAATTTGGATTCCTTTTATTTCGTTTTCTTCTCTGATTTCTGTGTCTAGGACTTTCAAAACTATGTTGAATAAAAGTGGCAAGAGTGGACATCATTGTCTTGTTACTGATCTTAGAGGAAATGCTTTCAACTTTTCACCAGTGAGTATGATGTTAGCTGTGGGTTTGTCATATATGGGCTTTACTATGTTGAGGTAGGTTCCCTCTTCTTTTGGCTGCACTACGTGGCTTGTGGGATCTCAGTTCCCCAACCAGGAATCAAGCCCAGGCCACTGCAGTGATAGCACTGAATACTAACCACTAGGCCACCAGGCAACTCCCAGAAGTAGGTTCCCTCTATGCTCACTTTCTGGAGAGTTTTTATCATAAATGGGTGTTGAATTTTGTCAAAATTCTGCATCTATTGAGATGATCATATAGTTTTTATTCTTCAATTTGTTAATGTGGTGTATCACACTGATTGATTTGCGGACATTGAAAAATTCTTGTATCCCTGGGATAAATCTCACTTGGTCATGGTGTATGATCCTTTTAATGTATCATTGGATTCACTTTGCTAGTATTTTGTTGAGGATTTTTGCGACCATGTTCATCAGTGTTACTGGCCTGTAATTTTCTTCCATTGTGGTATTGTTGTGTGGTTTTGGTATCAGGGTGATAGTGGCCTTATAGAATGAGTTAGGGAGTGTTCCTTACTTTGCAATTTTTGGGAATAGTTTCAGAAGGATAGGTGTTAACTCTTCTCTAAATGTTTGATAGAATTCACCTGCAAAGCCATCTGGTCCTGGACTTCTGTTTGTTGGGAGTTTTTCTACACACACACACAAACACACACACACACACAAAGTATTTTTATTTTTATTTATTTATTTTTTGGCCACGCTGCATGGCATGTGAGATCCTAGTTCCTCGACCAGGGATCGAACCCACACCCCCTGCGTTGGAAGTGCGAAGTCTCAACACTGGACCACCAGAGAAGTCCCTGTTGGGTGTTTTGGAAATTAGTTTATTGAAAATTAGTTTTGGAAATTAGTTAACTGCTATCAGTTTCAATTTCAGTACTTGTGATTGGTCGGTTCATATTTTCTGTTTCTTCCTGATTCGGTCTTGGGAGATTGTACCTTTTTGGAATTTGCCCATTTATTTTAGGTTGTCATTTTATTGGCATATAGTTGCTTGTAGTAGTCGCTTATGGTCCTTCGTATTTCTGTGGTGTCAGTTGTAACTTCTCCCTTTTCATTTCTAATTTTATTGATTTGAGCCCTCTCCCTTTCTTCTTGATGAGTCTGTCTAAAGGTTAATCAATTTTGTTTATCTTTTCAAAGAACCAGCTTTTAGTTTCATTGATCTTTTCTATTGTTTTTTTTAGTTTGTATTTCATTTATTTCTGCTCTGATCTTTATGATTTCTTCTACTAACTTAGGGTTTTGTTTGTTCTTTCTCTAGTTGCTTTAGGTGTTAGGTTAGGTTGTTTCTTTGAGATTTTTCTTATTTCCTGAGGTAAGCTTGTATTGCTATAAAGTTCCCTCTTAGAACTTCTTTTGCTGTGTCCCATAGGTTTTGGATCATCATGTTTTCATTTGTCTCTAGGTATTTTTTGATTTCCTCTTTGATTTCTTCAGTGATCCATTGCTTGTTTAGTAGCATATAGTTTAGCCTCCAATTATTTGTGTTTTTTACAGTTTTTTTTCTTGTAATTGACTTCTAATCTCATAGCATTGTGGTCGGAAAAGATACTTTGATTTCAGTTTTCTTAAATTTACTGAGGCTTGCTTTGTGGTCCAGCATGTGATCTATCCTGGAGAAATGTTCCATGTGCACCTGAAAAGAATGTGTATTCTGCTGCTTTCAGGTGGAATGCTCTATAAATATCAATTAAGGCCATCAAATCCAATGTGTCGTTTAAGGCCTGTGTTTCCTTATTGATTTTTTGTCTGGATGATCTGTTCATTGATGTAAGTGGGGTGTTAAAGTTCCCCCACTATCATCGTGTTATTGTTGACTTCCCCTTTTATGGCTGTTAGCATTTGCCTTATATATTGGGGTGCTCCTATGTTGTGTGCATATATATTTCTAATTGTTATATCTTCTTCTTTGATTGATCCCTTGATTATTATGTAGTGTCCTTCTTTGTCTCTTGTAACAGTCTTTAAAGTCTATTTTGTCTGATATGAGTATTGCTACTCCAGCTTTCTTTTGAATTCCATTTGTATGGAATACCTTTTTCCATCCCCTCACTTTCACTCTGTATACATCCCTAGATCTGAAGTGGGTCTCTTGTAGACAACATGTATACGAGTATTGTTTTTGTATCCATTCAGCCAGTCTGTGTCTTTTGGTTGGAACATTTAATCCATTTACATTTAAGGTAATTACCCATATGTATGTTTTTATTACCATTATGTTAATTGTTTTGGATTTGTTTTCACAGGTCTTTTTTCTTCCCTTCCTCTTCTGTTCTCTTGTTATTTGATGACTATCTTTAGTGTTGTGTTTGGATTCCTTTCTTTTTTGTTTGTGTGTACCTATTGTAGATTTTTGGTTTGCAGTTACCATGAGGTTTTGGTATAGCAGCCTGTCTACATACAAGATTGTTATAAGTTGCTGGTCTCTTAATTTCAAATGCATTTCCAATATCCTGCATTTGTACTCTCCTCACGATTGTTGGTTTTGATATCATATTTGTGTGTGGATGATTTCCTACCTTTACTGTATGTTTGCCTTTACCAGTGAGCTTTCCCATTTGTAGTTTTCTTGTTTCTAATTGTGGCCTTTTATTTTCAACCTAGAGAAGTTCCTTATGCAATTGTCGTAAACCTGGTTTGGTGGTGCTGAATTCTGTCAGCTTTTGCTTGTCTGTAAAGCTTTTGATTTCTCCGTCAAAACTGAATGAGAGCCTAGCTGTGTAGAGTATTCTTGGTTGTAGGTTTTTCCCTTTCATCACTTTAAATACATTGTGCCACTTCCTTCTACCCTGCAGAGTTTCTGGTGAAAAAATCAGCTTATAACCTTATGGAGATTCCCTTGTATGTTATTTGTTGCTTTTTCCCTTGTTGCTTTTAATATTTTCTCTTTGCCTTTAGTTTTTGTCAATTTGATTAATATGTGACTCAGCATGTTCCTCCTTGGTTTTATGCTGTACGGGACTCTGCACTTCCTGGAGTTGGGTGACTGTTTTTTCCCCCGTGTTAGGGAAGTTTTTAGCTATTATCTCTTCACGTATTTTCTTAGTCCCTCTCTCTCTCTCTTCTCCTTCTGGGATCCCTGTAATGCGAATGTTGGTTTAATGTTTAATGTTGTTCCAGAGGTCTCTGAAACTGTCCTTATTTCTTTTCATTCTTTTTTCTTTATTCTGTTCTGCTGCAGTGATTTCCACCATTCTGTCTTCCAGCTCACTTATCCGTTCTTCTGCCTCATTTATTCTGTTATAGATTCCTCCTAGTGTATTTTTCATTTCACTTATTGTTTTGTTCAACTATGTTTGTTTGTTCTTTATATCTTCTAGCTCTTTGTAATACATTTCTTGTACCTTCTCGGTCTGTGCCTCCATTCTTTTTCAGGTAGATTGCCTATCTCCACTTGACTTAGCTGTTCTTCTGGGGTTTTTATCTTGTTCCTTCTGTGGAACATATTCCTCTGCCGTCTCATTTTGTCTAACTTTCTGTGTTTGCAGTCTCCATTCCACAGGCTGCAGGGTTGTAGTTCCTTTTCCTTCTGGTGTCTGCCCCCTGGTGGGTGAGGCTGGTCTAGAGGCTTGTGCAGGCCTCCTGGTGGGAGGGCCTGGTCACTAGTGGGTAGAGCTGGGCCTTGTCCCTCTGGTGGACAGGGCCATGTCAAGGGGTGTGTTTAGAGGCGGCTGTGGGCCCAAGAAGACTTTAGGCAGCCTGTCTGCTGATGGCTGGGGCTGTGCTCTCGCTGTGTTGGTTGTTTGGTCTGAGGCATTCCAGCACTGGACCCTACAGGCTGTTGGGTAGGGCCAGGTCTTGATGTCAAAATGGCAGACTCCCAGAGAGCTCATGCCAATGAGTACTCCCCAGTACTTCCACCACCAGTAACCTTGTCCCCACAGTGGGCCACATCCGCCCCCCCACCTCCCCAAGCGACCCTCCAAGACCAACATGTAGGTCTGGCCCTCGCTCCTATGTAGTCACTGCTTTTTCCCTTTTGTCCTTGTGTGTGCCTTCCAAGAGTGGAGTTTCTGTTTCCCTCAGTCCTGTGGAGTTCCTGCGATCAAGCCCCACTGGCCTTCAAAGCCAAATGCTCTGGGGGCTCCTCCTTCCGATGCCAGACCCTCAGGCCGGGATGCCTGATGTGGGGCTCAGAACTCTTGTTCTTGTGGGAGAACCTCTACCATGTAATTATTTTCCAGTTTGTGGGTCACCCACCCGGTGGGTATGGGATTTGATTATATCGTGAATGTGCCCCTCCTACCATCTCATTGTGGCCTTTTCTTTGTCTTTGGATGTAGAATATCTTTTTTAGCAGGTTCCAGTGTTTTTTGTCAATGGTTGTTCAGCAGTTACTTGTGATTTTGGTGTTTTTGTGAGAAGGGGTGAACTCAAGTCCTTCTATTCCACCATCTTGTCTCTAACATCTTCAAGATTTCAGACTTTATATTACATAAGTATTACTTTCTGAGAGTTTATAGAGCTCTAGAACATATTTGCATAAAATTAGTTGATAGAAATATCAGAATATTAATTCATTGGAGAGCTACTAATCTTAAAGAATATTATGAATGTATGTTTTTAAAAGTTTAATTGACATTTTAATTTTCTTAACTGCTAAAGATTTTGATTTTTCTTCCCTATTTCTTCATAGCAAAACTCCTACCAGTATGAGTATATTCTTAATCTTCTTCTGACACTGAAATTGAATTCAGTTTATTGATACTGTATCTTTGTTTTTCTTCTTTTTTATCTTGATTATACCTTTTGGATTTTTTCCAATAGATTTTCCCTTTACTCAAAAATCTTACTGGTGAATTTCTTCATTGATTATTTTTTAACCCAGCAATATCAACTTTTCTTCCACTCTACTTTATCTGGGTGTTTAGGAGTTTCAGCACACCTTTTAAAAAATATCTGTGTCATTAAATGCAATGGCTATAGTAATTCACTGTGTTTTCTAACAGTTTTTACTCCTGATAACTGTACACATTCAAGAAATCATTTAGGGACTTCCCTGGTGGTCCAGCAGTTAAGACACCACACTCCCAATTCAGGGGTCCCGGGTTCAATCCCTGGTCAGGGAACTAGATCCAGCATGCCACAACTAAAGACCTGGCCCAGCCAAATAAATAAATAATTTTTTTAAAAAAGAGAGAAATAATTTAGCTGTAACCAGTATATCTTGTTAGATTTCTGTTGCCAACAAACACGTTTACCAGTTGAGAGTGCTAATATTTTTCTCATAAGATCCACTTGCAGGATTATTTGACTTTGCCTTCCATTTAGGTTTGTTTTTTTTTAAATTTATTTGTTTATTTATTTATCTATTTATTTATTTATTTTTGGCTGCGTTGGGTCTTCACTGCTGAGCGTGGGCTTTCTCTAGTTGTGTGAGCGGGGGCTACCCTTCGCTGCAATGGCTTCTCGTTGCAGAGCACGGGCTCTAGGCACACAGGCTTCAGTAGGTGTGGCTCGTGGGCTTCAGTAGTTGTGGCATGTGGGCTCAGTAGTTGTGGCTCACGGGCTTAGTTGCTCCATGGCATGTGGGACCCTCCAGGGCCAGGGCTCGAACCCACGTCTCCTGCATTGGCAGGTGGATTTTCAACCACTGCACCACCAGGGAAGCCCCATTTAGGTTTTTTTTAAGCATAAAGTGCATTTTTTGAAACCACAGGTTTGTTGAAGTCATTTTGTCTTATGATTTTTTTATGGAAGTAAACATGAACATTATGAGATAAAAACGAACTTTCATTTATTAATGGGCCCCATGACATGATTCTGTATATAGAAAATGCTATACAATTCACACACAAAAAACTAATCTGCTAGAGCTAATAAATATATTCAGCAAAATTGCAGAGTAAAAGACACAAAAATTAGTGTATTTCTATACACCGGCAATGAACACATGAAAAGGAAATTAATATTTCATTTACGAGAGCATTCAAAAGAATATACTACCTAGGAATAAATTTAACCAGGGGAGGTGAAAGACTTGCATATTGCTATGAAACATTGCTGAAAGAAATGAAAGAAGATTTAAATAAATGGAAAGATACCCTATGTTCATGGGCTGGAAGATTTAATATTGTTCATATGGAGTACAGCAAGATCTGTAGATCCATTGCAATCCGTATCAAAATTACAATGGCTTTTTTTTTTTTTTGGAAGAAGTAGAAGAGCTGATCATCAAATTCATATGGAATTGTAGGGGGCCCCAGATAGCCAAAACAATGTTGAAAAAGAAAATAGAAGTTGGGGGACTCAAATTTCCTGATTTTAAAACTTACTTCAAAGCTACAGTAATTGGGGCTTCCCTGGTGGCGCAGTGGTTGAGAGTCCGCCTGCCGATGCAGGGGACGCGGGTTCGTGCCCCAGTCCGGGAGGATCCCACGTGCCGCGGAGCGGCTGGGCCCGTGGGCCATGGCCGCTGAGCCTGCGCGTCCGGAGCCTGTGCTCCGCAGCGGGAGAGGCCACAACAGTGAGAGACCCGCGTACGCAAAAAGAAAAAAAAAAAAAAAAA
The DNA here is from genome assembly GCF_005190385.1 of Monodon monoceros. Lineage (NCBI taxonomy): Eukaryota > Metazoa > Chordata > Mammalia > Artiodactyla > Monodontidae > Monodon > Monodon monoceros. The sequence goes on along the minus strand of NW_021703778.1, from coordinate 149,088,177 downwards.
AAAAGCTACAGTAATTGAAACAGTGGAGTACTAGCATAAAGATAGACTTATAGACCAATGGAATAGAATTAAGAGTCAAGAAATAAACCCAGACATCTATGGCTAATTGATTTTCAACAAGGGGCTAAGACTAGTTAATGGTGAAAGTATAGTCTCTTCAACTAGTGGTTCTATACAGCTGGATAACCACATGCAAATGAATGAATTTGTACCCTTACAACATGGATGAGCCTTGAAAACATTATGCCAAGTGAAAGAAGACACAGAAGACCACATTTATAGGAAATGTCTGAAATAAACAAAGTCATTGGGTCAGAAAATAGATTGCTGGTTGTCAGGGCCTAGGAAAGGAGGAATGAGGATATGAGTATGGGGTTTATTTTTTGAGTTGATAATGCTTTAAAATTAGATAGTGATGAAAGTTGACAACTTTGTGAATATACTCAGAAGCACTGAATTGTAAACTTTTAAAAAGGTGAATTTTTTGGCATGTGAATTGTATCTCAATAAAGCTATTATTTTTTAAAAGAAGAGCAAGCTTATTAGCTCAGGGGTGCACAACTATCCGAGAATATTCTCTTATTCAAGGGCCATACTCAACCCTAAATTAGCATGTTTTTTCCCTAAGAACCCATCTTACCCTGTGATCTGGAGGTTCAGTGTAAGTGTAGACTATTTGTTGACAGTTGGTACTTGTAATGCTTCATTATTCCTAATCTGACCAGGTAACCCCACATCATGACCAGCAGTTTCTAGTTACAATTTTATCTCTTTTTTTCCTTTTTAATATTTATTTATTTGGCTGCACCAAGTCTTTAGTTGCGGCACACAGCATCTTCGTTGCGGCATGCGGGATGTTTAGTTGCGGCATGTGGGCTCTTTTAGTTGTGGCATGTGGGATCTAGTTCCCCGTCCAGGGATTGAACTCGGGCACCCTGCATTGGAAGCACAGAGTCTTAACCACTGGACTACCAGGGAAGTCGCATAATTTTACCTTTTATATAAATAAAACCCATTCATCTGAGATGTTTGGTGTGGTATCAGTCATAATCTTGTTATCTAGATCCCTTTGGGCTACTGTGGCTTTTTTTCTGTCTCTATTCATTTTCTTTTTTAATTGATGAAAAATATCATGTTCTTCTGAATATCCTTTACTTTGTGATCTTAGTAAGTCATGTATTGTTTTAAATTAATAAATCCTGTATCAGAGGTCAGGGGAATAAACAGTTAATGGGTTCACTCAGCTGAAATTCAATCTTAAATTGTTTCTATATGGAGCTTTTAATTAAACCTCTTCCCAAAGGTACCACTGTTCGGATAGCATGTTGAAGTCCAGCTCTTATTTGCTTTTTATATTTTTCACATTTGGAGTGAAGAGTATTTTTTTCTTATGCTAGAATAAATAAGGAATACTATTTATTGGTGTTTCTTTTTCCTCTCTACAAACAGTGATTTTTTTAAAGTTAAATTTAGGAACAGGTATATGTGTCTATTTACTGATAATCAACTGATTTTCTGAACTAGAAGATGTACATTTTCATATGGGATTACAACCATGAGAGTGGACAGAAGATTTATATGATGTGATGGAAATTTGGAGAGTCAGACTTAGGCAATAGGGCTTCTACTGCCCACATTACCCTTTCTTAGTCTAATGAGATGGTGTCCTAGATAGAGCCATTGTCTCCAGAGCTGAGGCCTATTAGACCCACTAGGCAACATCCACATGTGCTTGGGGAGTGAATAACAGGGCTGGAGAGCTGCCATGACCTGAAAATGCATTCTGTGACCTGAGCCAGGTGCTTTTATTAGAAAGCCTTAGAATCTAGGATTCCAAAATTTTTGCTATCTTCCATGGATTTTTCTGAGAGGTATCTGGGGCTTGGAATTTCCTTGTCCTTACATTAAATATTTTCTAAGAAATTCTGAACATATATCCCTTTCTTATATTGTCATTCTCTATTCTGACTCTCTGTGTGCTGCTTTTTGGAAAGTTAACTGTGTGAACTATGATTTGTGTACTTTGCTGTATGTATGTATACTTCAACCAGGAGTTGGGTTTTGTTTGTTTGTTTTTAAGTACATATAAGAAACCATACACAGATTACCAGGTAGGGCTAGAACTGCAATCAGGAAGAGACTTAGTGTTTTAATTTTTGTAAGAAACATATTTGAAAAATAAAAGAGCAGGTTTTATAGAAAAGAAAGTTATTATACTGGGAGAGTTTTGATGGAAAGACAAGATAATCTCTCAATGGTAGGATGTGGGGGTTTTAAATCAAACCTGAGTTTAAATGCTGGCTCTGTTCCTTTCCTTGCTGGCTTCCACTTTTTCTTACTAAGTCTGCACAGCAGCCCACTTTGGGGACTCTCTTCATCTTGCATCTAGGAAGCATCCCAGTGCAGACTTCTCCTCACTTTTGTGGTAGTGTGATAACAGAAAGAGCAAGTACTGGAGGGTAAAAGGAGAAATGACAAATTATAGCCAGCCTGGCAAATTCAGGATACATATTCCTTCTTCTTCCAAGCATGTCATATATTTTTTAAAAATATTAAAACGCTCTTTCTCTTTTTAAAAAAATATTTATTTATTTATTTATGGCTGCGTTGGGTCTTTGTTGCTGCGTGTGGGCTTTCTCTAGTTGCGGTAGGCGGGGGCTACTCTTCGTTGCGGTGCGCGGGCTTCTCATTGTGGTGGCTGCCCTTGTTGTGGAGCACCAGCTCTAGGCATGTGGGCTTCAGTAGTTGTGGCGCACGAGCTCAGTACTTGTGGCTCTCGGACTCTAGAGCACAGGCTCAGTAGTTGTGGCACACGGGCTTAGTTGCTCCGCGGCATGTGGGATCTTCCCGGACCAGGGCTCGAACCTCTGTCCCCTGCCAATGCCCTGCATTGGCAGGCGGATTCTTAACCACTGCGTCACCAGGGAACTCCCAGCATGTCCTATTTTGATGAATTATACCCTTTATTCTGCATCCCTGCTCTTCACAACCTGTTCTTCATGGTCAGCCTGATGTCCTTGCTCAAAAAGCAGCTCTTTCCATTGCTAGACTCTAGTCTGCTCAGAGTAAATGCATTGGACATGGTCCCACCACAGGATAATCTTGCCATGATTGTTTTTAGAAAAATAAAGCACCAAATGTGTCTTCCTCCTCCTGGCTCTGACTAACCTCTGCTCTGTCTTGTATATTTTAGGCTTTAAAGGAGATAGATGAAGTCGGGGACCTATTGCACCTGAAATATTCCCGTCATCGGTCGGTACCTCTATTGGACAGGCCCTTTGACGAGACTACATATGAAGAAACAGAAGACTGAGCCTTTTGGTGCTCCCCTAAAGGAACTCTCCCTCACCCAGGAGAGTGTGTGGCCTTTCCAGTCCAGTTGCAGGAACCACACTTCTTGTGCAAGAGATTTCCTCAACTACTGACGGTGGCCACCTCCACTCTAAATGATATTTTGTAAATAGTGAAAAACTGCTTCACATCCTTCCTTTGCTACATCACCTTTAAAAAAAGAGGTGACTCACTTTGCTTTTTTGTCCATTAAAAAATGTTTTATTTTATAACTATTCTACTTGTGAAATCACACTGACCCTACCCTGTCTCTGGCTAACCAACACAGGCCATTTTCCTCTCCCAGCCGCCTCACAGATGTGGGCCCATCCAAAGCTCCTGCTGGCCCTGGCACTACAGCCTCGAGACTCACCTGGCCCTCCTTCCTGGGGAGCAAGTGCCTTCCACTTACTTCCAGTCCAGGTCTCAGAGGTTGCCAGCCTTGGAATCCTTGTTTAACCAGTCACGTAATCAACCAAAGCGTTTTAATGTGTCTTAAGTTTAGCCATTTAAGGAAAGTAGTAAACACTAACATTGCTGAAACTCCCTGTCATTGTATATCCCTCCCTGGCCAGGAGCCTCCAAGGCTTGGTCTTATTCCATTGTGTTCTGGTCACCAGATGATATCTTCCTTCACCATCAAATGTTTCTTCGTAATGGTCACCATCTGAGGGCATGTCCAGTTTCTGGGTTCTTCCCGAGCTGGAATCTAACACTCCCACCCCCTGTTTAAAACACTTAAATGTTTTAAAAGCACCCACATCCCCCTCTGGTCAGACCTCGGTGCCGAAGTGGACTCACACCGCACTCTTCTGTGTACCAAGCTGCTCCGCAGAGTGACACGCCCTCCTGCGCGGGTGAGGGCAGGGGTGGTGGGGAGAGGGGTGATTGCTCCTTGTAGAATGTCTGTGGTTTCCTCCTGACTGCTTTCTACTTCTCAAAACTATGACAGCCTCTGCCTGGGTTTGGGTCCATATTAGGGTTTCAACTGATAAAGGAGAATGTTGGTAAATCTCCGCTCAGAAATCATTTGTCATGTTCCTAATTTAAGGATTAAAGTTTATTAACTTACCCTTTTTAGAAGATGACCCATTTAAATATCACTCTGGGGCTTCCCTGGTGGTGCAGTGGTTGAGAGTCCGCCTGCTGATGCAGGGGACGCGGGTTCGTGCCCCGGTCCGGGAGGATCCCACATGCCGCGGAGCGGCTGGGCCCGTGAGCCATGGCCACTGAGCCTGTGCGTCTGGAGCCTGTGCTCCGCAACGGGAGAGGCCACAACAGTGAGAGGCCCGCATACCGCAAAAAAAAAAAAAAAAAAAAAAAAAAAAAAATCACTCTGAGTGATATTTCTCTTTTATTCTTAATGTCCTAATGCAGTTCTAACCTGGCATCTGGGGCTTTTAGGGGCTCCATCTCCTTCCATTACCCCTTATTTTTTCCCTGAGAAATTCTGAACACTTATTTATTGCTAAACTGGGATCCTCTATTTTGACTCTGTTTTCATACCAAGTAAGGGGATTTCTTTCAGCGAGCTTTATACTGCTTGACCAAAGAGCAAATCTGAAAATCACCATGTTAAAGTTCTTACTTTCTTCTGTTGACCAAAGCTTAAGTGAAGAGAACTTTTGACTTTTTTTATACCCAAGATCAGCTTGTCTTTTAGTATTATAGGGGAAGGACTGGGAACAGAATGGAAAAACATTGTGTGAAAGTAGTTTTGTACATCTCTATTTTTGAAATCACTCCTTTTATTGGTAAAAATTTTCAGTCCAAATTCTCCTGGGCATCTTGTCATCAGCTGTGGTATTTTTGTGCAGATACATTTAGTGGAGGATGTAAGCAATGCTATTGTTTGTGAAGTTTTGTTTTCATGTCTTAAGTTATCTTTGGTCACTTGCAGCATCTGAGAGCCTTAAGCCCTTGAAATATTCCAAGGTTTTATTTTAATTTTTTAAAGAATAGAAAAAAGTGAAAGGAACCAAGTAGAGATGCAGGGACTGCATTTAGCATGTACAAGTTGAAGTAAAAAAGATTGTGGTAACTAAGTAATTAGTCCTGTAAAATAAAATACATTACTAACCTTTCCTGCACATCTAGGTCCTCACCATAGAACCCCATTAGAACCAGAGAGCTTTTGCACTGAAGTTACTATTTAGTGATGTAGGGTTTGCAGAAGTCACAAACTTAAAGCAATGAACTTAATGGCCAGTCTTTTATTTTGGCTTGCATGAAGTCACTGCAACTTAAAATGTCACTTAATATGGGCATTTAAATATATATATATATATCACTTAGCCATGCAGTTATTTCAGGATAAATGCAGTTAAGTTACAGATTTATTTTGAAGAGAGAAAACTCCTGTGATCCCTCTAGGACCTCTACTTTCTAGAGGACAAAACATTACACACACTGGTTGTCTCTTCTTGAAACTGTAATATAAATCTAGGGTCCAGTCATATCACAAATATCATTACTTAACCAAGCACTTGGGGAAACACAAGTGTATATAAATACTGTCATTGGGAATGAGTAGAAATCTGGGACAAATAAGTATTGTTTAGTACATGGTTTAACACAGCCTACTTCAAGAATCTGATGGGATTCAAACAGGCATCAGCTAACCATTACTACCAAGGCTGATCAGAGTTAGTCGATAGAGGTGTGACTAATCCTTATTACTTTTTCTCATCCCTCTTTTTATTTAGCTTTGTCTTCATCCATTTCAGGTTTATACCACCTTTTTCTGCAGATCACATCAGAAACCAGGAAGTTTATAACTAGGGGACATCAAAATCACACCCAAAGAATGGATCAAGTGGCAGTGGCAGATTCTCCTCCCACCTTTATTTTAAAAGCCTTACCGTAGAATATGGCGTACGTTCTAGAGCATTGAAAGAGAATGTTCAGGGGCAGGGTCTTTGAAGCACTAAACTTTTTGCTTTGCTTTGGAACATTTTTTCCCTTTCAAAAAACATTCCAGTCTCCAGAGCCCAGAGTACTGTTTGCTTGTTTGAAGAACTTCTCGTCACTGTCTTAAACTCTCGTGATAAGGTGAGGATTTCATATGGTCAGACACCCCTCTTCCTCATGTAGTCATGGAAGGTGAACAGAAATAACCTGACACAACTACTAAGGGCTGCATGTTTGCCTGATGCCCTTTCAGAGGCCAAGGCCCTATTTCTTCCCCCATGTGCCTCTTTCCAAATTGATGAGGATCTCTGGCCCCTTGTCATACTGGATTGGGCAGCAGCACAGAACTTCTAGTCATGTCATAGGCAGTGAAGAAAGAGAATTTGGGTTCTTGTTTTGTATGAATTTGTGGCAAAACCACCTAGAAAAGGTTAAATACAATTGACTGTCTCCTGGTTCTCTCTCTCTCTCTTTTTTTTTTTTTTTGGCTGTGCCACGTGGCATGCAGGATCCTAGTTCCCCGACCACAGATCAAACCCGCGCCTCCTGCAGTGGAAGCGTGGCGTATTAACCACTGAACCGCCAGGGAGGTCCCTCCTGGTTCTCTTATATAAAGAATTGCTGTGCCCTAATTCCCAGGGTGTCTTTCCTGGCGTTCTAGGTAAGCCAGAATAGGTTTTAATCTGTACTTGCTATAACCCATGTGGTTAGAAAAAATGGGAAAGTTGTGGTTTTCCTCTGTCCACTTTCATGAAGGTCAAGAACTGTTGAGTACTTCACACAGGTAAAATCATCTTAGCCCAAAGGAGTTATGAAGAGGGACTTACGAAAATCAAAGGATTCTTCTTGGCTGTTGAGCAGCTGTTTGCTTAATCCGTTAAGCCAGTTAATTAAAACACCTTCCACGTAAAGAAAAGCTTGTCCATTCTCTCTTCAGCTTTATCCACATGAAATGCAGTGTTCAGGCTCCTAGCCATTTGCCATGTGCCCAGATAGCTGGGTTAGAAGGCTGGCTTCCTCCCTTATCATACAGAGGAAATGCCAGGACTGGCCAGTGATCCCTTTGCTTTTAATGTGTAGAAAATGCTGTTGCCCCTTTTGTCATTTCTAGTGACTTCTGTTTTCTAAGCACCTTTTGCTATAGATTGAGCCTTTTCTAGGGAGGAAACCGAAGGGGCTAGCTTGAGCCCTTATTGGAAATGTTTATTCTAATGTCTCTCCTGAGTCTGAGGTATCACATTCCCAGTCATCCTTGTGACTGACTTGGGAGAGCTGTGGGCAAGGTCTTGTTTACTGTGTAGTACACGTGATAAATGGCCTTATAAACTGTGATTTTTTTGTGGTATGATGAGTTTATTAAACTGACCATAAAGAATTCAGTGGCTCTTAAACTGCCTTTACTGTGTTTTTAATGAAGCACACCCAAAGCTCTGTTCTTTTGGAGCAGTTACGGGGAGGTTGAATGAAAGGTAAAAATTAGAGCAGTGCCCTGATGTGCCAAGTGTCCTGCCTTGTTGCTGTCTGCATGGATAGTGGATCCCTCCATACACAAGGAGCCTTAAGCCCACTCAGCGTCTGCTTTTTCCAACACAGTTCCCGAGTTTCTTGTGCAAAGCTTTGTCGTTTGGCCCAGGCCTTCCAAGGAAGTGTGGGACATATCACTGACTAGGGGGGAGTGGTGACTTGTCTTCACCCTTGATGTTAGGTCTTGTTACCTCAGTGGTGTTAATGGTTGGAACGATAGAAAGCATCCTTGATGGTTCTTCACAGGATACTAGTGAGATCACCATGTCAGCCAGCATGCCAACAGTCTTGATGATCCCTCTCTGGATAAAGGTAGCTAACATTAAGAAGGGGGAAAGAGATAAAATAAGAATAGAGAAATAGCTTATGGAGAGCCGAGATCTTATTTTGTTGGCCCATATTTTTTCATTACTGTAAACTGGAATTTGCGAGAGGTGCTGTGATAACCCTTCTCCAGTCCTGTAATGCTCATATAATCTGAGAAAGAGAAGGGGAAATATAAATAAAACCTTTTAAAATTTAGTGTTGTGTTAAAATGTCACTCTCTCCCTTACCCACACCCCTCCCTGGTCTCCTTTTTTTGCCAGATGACTTTTCGTTGCTGTTGTTGTTGGATGACTGTCAAGCTATAAATGATGGGTTGGGGGAGGTGTATCCATTTTGAGAGTGCCTGTTAAGAGCTGAAGGGGAACTACTTGAGATGACTTAAGAATCATCCCATGAAATATATTCTTTTGCTCCAATAAAATACTCTGAAAGCTGTATCTGCCTCTATTCCTTAAACCAATAAATACTGAGTGCTGTTTCCATGCCAGGCACTGCACTGAGCATTACCAATAACAGCAAACAGAAAGTTATGGTTCCTACTTTTGTAAACAAATAGGCACATGAACCATATATGTTGTGTTAGAAACTGCTAAGTGCCATGAAGGAAAGGTAAAGAGCCTGATAAGATTGGAACCAGTGTCTGGTTTAGACAGAGGTGATAGAGGAAACTTTTCTAAGGATTGGAGGATCTGAAAGAAAGAGTGTGGTTGATGCTCGCAAGAATGGTGAAGTGGGGCTCAGCAGGAGGTGGTAGAGGCTGCCGCACTGGGCGACTTTATCTTACACACCGGGGAAAACCAGTGAAAAGTTGTAAGCATTGAAAAAATAAATACCCATTTGGGACTTTGCTGGTGGCGCAGTGGTTAAGAATCCGCCTGCCAGTTCAGGGGACACGGGTTTGAGCCCTGGTCTGGGAAGATCCCACATGCCGCGGAGCAACTAAGCCCGTGCACCACTACTGAGCCTGCGCTCTAGAGCCCGCGAGCCACAACTACTGAGCCCATGTGCCGCAACTACGTGCCTAGAGCCCATGCTCCACAACAAGAGAAGCCACCGCAATGAGAAGCCCGCACTCCGCAATGAAGAGTAGACCCGCTCGCCGCAACTAGCAAAAGCCCGAGGGCAGCAACAAAGACCCAGTGCAGCCAAAAATAAATAAGATAAATTTAAAAATTTTTTTTAAAAAATACCCATTAGCATGCTTTTTTGTACACAATGACAAGTTGATAAAATTTATGTGGAAATGCAAAGGATCTAGAATAGTCAAAACAATTTTGTAAAGAAACTTATACTACCTGATTTCAAAACGTTGTACAAAGCTACAGTAACCAAGGCTGCAACTGGCATTAGATTAGTCATATAGAACAATAAAACAGGATAGGGAGTCCAGAAATAGACCCACATGTGTATGGTTAGCTGATTTTTGACAAAAGTGCCAAGTTAATTAAATGGGGAGAGGACCTTAAACCTTACGTCACATACCACAGTTGACTCAAATCATAGACCTGAGCATAAAAAATAAATATGAAACTTCTTGGAGAAAATATAAAAGAAAATCGGTGACTTTGGGTTAGGTGGCAGTGATTTCTTCAGACACAAAAAGCATGACTGAAAAAAACTGATAAACTGGACTTTATCAGAATGAAAATTTCAGAAGACAATGTAGTTTGCAGACTGGGATAAAATGTCCAGAGTACATGTATCCGACAAAGGCTCTCTATTTAGAATATATAAAGAATCCTTAAAGCTCAGTAAGGCAAGATAATTAAATTAAAAATTGGCAGAAGATTTGAACAGACACTTCACAAAAGGAAGTATACTAATGGCCAATAAACACATGCAAAAATGCTCAATATCATTGGTCATTAAGGAAAGGCCAATTAAAATTGCAATAAAATTCTACTACTCACCCACCCTCTAGAATGGCTAAATAGAAAAAGAATTACAGGGCTTCCCTGGTGGCGCAGTGGTTGAGAATCTGCCTGCTAATGCAGGGGACACGGGTTCGAGCCCTGGTCTGGGAAGATCCCACATGCCGCGGAGCAGCTAGGCCCGTGAGCCCCAACTACTGAGCCTGCGCGTCTGGAGCCTGTGCTCCACAACAAGAGAGGCCGTGACAGTGAAGAGGCCCGCACACCGCGATGAAGAGTGGCCCCCGCTTGCTGCAACTAGAGAAAGCCCTTGCACAGAAACGAAGACCCAACACAGTCGAGAATAAATATATAAATAAATAAATAAATACTAAAAAAAAAAAAAATTACAATACCAAGTGTTGACAAAGGTGGGAATGCAAAATGGTACAGCCGTTGGAGAAAACAATTTGGCAGGTTTTTGACAGCAGTTTCACCCAAGAGAAGTGAAAGCATGTCCACAAGAGAATTGGCACTTGAATATTCATAGCTCCTTTATTCATAATAGCCCCAACCTGGAAACAATCCAAATGCTATCATAGTTAATGGGGAAAGCAGCAGAATGGTCATATGATGGATACTGCTCAGCTGTGAAAAGGAACAAATTACTGACACCTACAACTAGATGGATGAACCTCAAAACCATGCTCGAAGAAAGAAGCCAAACAAAAGAATACATGAATGTGACTACACTGATACTTCTAAAAAGGCAAGACTAACCTATGATGACAGAGTGGAGAAGTGCTTACCAGGAGCCAAGGGTAGGGAGGTAGGGATTAACTGTACAAAGGGACTGTTAAAAGATAATTTTCAAAAACGAATAAAATCATGACTCTCTTACAGATGTAAAAATGAAAGATTTTATTTAACTCATTAATGAGAAACCTGTTAAGGGTATTACAGCCAATTCAAAGCAGGTATTGAAAAACAGAAACTGTATAGGTCAGGAATACTGAAGTGAATGTACAAGTGAAGACAAAACTGATTTCCTCCACACAGCGGGAGGGAGGTCAATCGAACCTCCACAGTGCAGGACAGAATTTGCATTTATATAGACAAGAAGTATTTTGCTTTGCTATTAGTTACTTACAACCTACAAAGTTGTAAAACAGCCCCAAGACGATGAAAGACTAGAATCAGATAACTTAAAAGGATGCACTGTATGTAGACAATGCATTATTTTCCACTGAAGCATATTTATTTTTCCTGCAGTGCACAGAAGGATATTGGAGTGATGAGAAATTTCTAAGTCATGATGGTGGTGGTAGTTACCTGGATGTATACATTTGTCAAAACTCATTGAACTGTACAATTAAAATAGGTGTGTTTATTTTATGTAAGTTATATCTCAATAAAGTTGATTAGAAAAAGAAAAGAATAACCAACAGCATTTGGGGAGGAGAGAGTGAGAACGAGTAGATATAGCAGGACTAATCGGGAGGCTATTATAGCTGGCCAGGTAAGGGGAAGGGCTCCCATTAGCGGTAGTTACTGACTTGGAGACAGATACACGTGAACGAATGAATTCCTTATTTTCAAACTCCATGTTTAATCTGGGGGAAGGTTCAAAAGTTTGATGAAAAGACAAAATATTCGACTGGATGTGAAAATAGTTTTACAAAAAAAAAATCCTAAAAAACAAAGAACACAGTGGCCTCGCATTTAGTAAAAGCAATATGGCGTAGCAGGTTGCTCAAATGTTAGGTTTCTTTGGGCTAATATTTGAGAGTTCAGCATGTACCAGACATCTTATTAGGCTGAACCACATGAAATTGCCAACATTTGACCCTTTTGACCCAGAAGTGGCAACTTCATGTAGTTCATCCTAATATAAGTCCTTAGATTCTTATTTACTCCTCACATCTGTGAGGTGGGTAGCCCCTCCCTACACCCCACACTTTTACAGATGACAAAAGCACCCACCAAGGGGTCAAAGAATTTGCCCAATAATATCACCTTCTTAGTAAATGATAGAAGCAAGGTTCAAACCCCTGTGGCAGACTCCAGATCGGCATTGTAACTAACCCCTGTGATGCACTATTCAAAACACTGCAGAAGGACTTCCCTGGTGGCGCAGTGGTTAAGAATCCGCCCGCCAATGCTGGGGACATGGGTTCGAGCCCTGGCCCAGGAAGATTCCACATGCCGTGGAACAACTAAGCCCGTTCGCCACAACTACTGAGCCTGCGCTCTAGAGCCGGCGAGGGAGAGCCCCATGCCACAACTACTGAAGACGATGCGCCTAGAGCCCGTGCTCCACAAGAGAAGCCACCACAATGAGAAGCCCGCGCACCGCAACAAAGAGTAGCCCCCTCTCGACGCAACTAGAGAAAAGCCCGCACACAGCAACGAAGACCCAATGCAGCCAAAAATAAATAAATTTATTAAAAAAACAACAACAACAACTGCAGAGTCCTGGGCAGTGCTGTTAGGGATAGGAATGGTTTCTCAGAAATGTGCTTAGTCTCCTAAGAGTTTCTAAGGCCAAACCCAGATCCCAAATTTTACCCTATGGCCAGGTTTCTGGCATCCTTCCCAGCACCTCCAGGGATCTGCTGTCCCTGCCCAGAAACCAGGAAGCCTTTGTGTTCCTCCATATGGCCCCTGGGTAGGCATCTTCCTAATAATGCCTTCTGACTGCTCCTCACCTACCTGTCCAAACCCCACCCCACCTGCCCTGTGTCACGGAGCTCACAGTCCCTAACAGCCCCCAGCCATGAAAATCGTCACTGCCACTCATAGTTTGTGATCATTGTCATAAGCTGAGGTTTTATTTCATGACCGCATGCCCTACACGGGAGGATCCCTGCACGAGTGTCCCTCTGGAGGGAGTGGGTGGCCCCACTGTTTTACCCAGGATGAAACTAGGTGACACCCAGTGGCAGGGCAGGATCTCTGACCACTCCTTCAAACGTGGCTAGCTGCTGTCCTTCTGGGACTTTATCCTCACATCTGAGTCTCAGCTCTCTCCTGGCTCTTGAAGTGCTGGGAAATTGAGTGTAGAGTGGCAGGTGTTTTTTCGAGTCTCCACCTCCAGCAGGGGAGCTGGAAGAGCCTTGGGGGAGTTACTTCCAGGCCTTCCTCCCCAAGCCACCCTACCTTGGTGCACATTTGCCCAAGAGCTGAAGGCTCCCGCGTTGGGCTGCGGCGCGTCCCTAGCCCGCGAGGCTCTGGCGGTCGGTGAGCCCCAGCGTCGCCCTCAGGACCCCGCAGGAGTCGCACAGGTGGACTGGAGAGCGCCGGCAAGTGGGCTGCGCCGGCGACAGCGGCGGGCACTCAGGGCGGGGAGGCGGCCAGATCAAAGGGAGCCGCTCGCTGGGCCAAGACTTGTCCGGGAGCGCGAGGGGCCACCCCTCCGGGGAGGGCGGGGGACACCCCGAGCGCCGACCTGAGAGCAGCCGGGGCGCCCACGCCGGGCCAGGGAGAGAGAGAGAGGAAGAGAGAGAGAAGAGAGAGAGAGAGAAGAGAGAGGAGAGGAGAGAGAGAAAAGAGAGACAGACAGAGAAGAGAGAGGAGAGAGTAGATAGAGAAGAGAGAGAAGACAGAGAGAAAAGAGAGAGAAGAGAGAGAGGAGAGAGAAGAGAGATCAGAGAAGAGAGAGAGAGAGAGAGAGAGAGAGAGAGGAGAGCCGCGCGCCACCGCCCCGCGCGCCCCCGCGGCCGCCGGAGCTCCCCTCCCGAGCCCTGAGCGCTGGCGCTGCCGGGCCTGCGCCGCCGTCCCAGCGCTCCCGCCCCCGGAGGAGGCGAGGCCCGGCGTCAACCGACTCGCCGGAGCGGCCCGGGAGGCGCGAAGGCGCCGGGCGGAGCAGCCTCGGGAGGGAGAGGATGCCTCGACTCCCCGGCCGCGCGGCGCTCCCCCTCTGCGTGGTGCTGCTGACCGCGCTGCTGGCCGCGGTGCGAGCGCTCCCCCTGCGGAAGCCGCGGGGCCCCGGCTGGAGCCACGTGAGGCTGGCGGAGGTGAGCGGCGCGGCGCGGGCTGCGGCGCGCTGGGTCCCTGCTCCCCCGGCCCCCAGCTCTGGCCGCGCGGGGAGCAGGACCGGGACGCGAGTGGTGGCCCCCGAGTGCGAGGGGCGGGACCGGCCCGGACGTCGGCGGGCATCGGGCGGCGGCCAAGTGCGCCGGACCTGCGGAAAACACCCCCGGGCTGTGAAGCAGGTCACCCTGGGGAGAAACGTTACTTCTGTGCTGAGTTTGGTGCGCAGACACCCTGCAGCCTCCCGGCTTCATTTCCCATCCGCCCGCCGCGTCCCCCCGGCCGCCTCGCCCTGAGCGAACCTCTCCTGCAGCCATGCGGTTCAGGTGCGCGCTCCGAGAGGAGTCCGGAGGATGCTCAAGGACCGCAGCGCTTTGCGGAGTGGCGGGCGGGTGTTGCTGAGGTTCCAGCGGTGAAGTGAGCCCCTGGTGCAGCCTCTTCAATCAAATCTTCAAAGGATTTGGGTCCTTTGGGGTGTGAATTGAGAGAAGGTGAGGTAGTAAGTGGGGGCCTCCAACTTGCTGGGTGGGACCTTTATATCATTAGGTACTTGAACAAGCAGAAGAGGTCGGTAAGAGGTAGAGGAGCGCTTTCTGGGGGTGGGGAGGGGCTGTGAGTGGGCTTTTGCGGGCGACCGAAGACAGAGGAGTGAGACCAAGAGTAGTTTAGACACGAAGAGAAATCACCGTCTGTCAAAACCCGCGTCTCCCGTCGCCAGGGGTCAACGGTCCAGCCGTTCCCTCCTGGACCACAGCGGACTCATCCCCATGGGGACAAAGCCCGCCAGACTTGTTGCAGGGTTCACGGGAGCAGGCCTGTGTGGCAGGGGGTCCTGGCCTCTCAGTGCACGGAGCAATTCTAGGGGGAGGCCGGAGTGGCTCTTCTCATTTTCCAGATGAGGACATTCAGGGCCCGAGGCGGGTGCAGGAGAGCAGTGAAGTGAGCGAGAGCCTGAGCTTGGGGCCCTGTCAGTGCCCAGGCTGCTGAGGCCCTCCAGAGGCAACGGGAAGAAAGCACGTCCCCTGCATTTTAGGGGGGGGGGATGGTCTCTGTGGACCCTTGTTTGTCCATCTTTTTTTCATGACTGCCCTCCCTCCTAAGGAGATTTTTAGACTCTATTTGTTCTAAGTGCCTCCCCCATGAAATTTTAATACCACAGATATGCTCTCTATTCATGCACTAAGTCCCTTTGGAGTGTTACAAACCATTGTTTTGCAATAATACTTAGATTTTTTTGCCTCCTCCTCCAAGATCTAATTTTTCCCCCTGTTGAGAGTACATCCTGTAGACCAGGCGTTCTCAACCTCCACACTACCATCATCTTGGGATTATACACTTCTTTGTTGTGAGTTGTAGCATTGTAGGATGTTTAGCAGCATCTCTGGCCTCTACCCACTAGATGCCTGTAGCACCCACTGCCCAGAGCCAGACGTTATTTCCTGTGGGATACCCGCTCTTCCTGCCCGTTGTTAGGAGCCACAGCTGAAGACAAATCTAGAGGAACTGAACAGCCTCTGGCCAGTCCACTTCCTCAGTGGAGATGACAATGGAAATAAAATTAACTGAATTGGCATACTTTTTTACTTACCCCTTTGATTGTAATTATTTTTAGTATGTTTGCCAGATCTTCCCCCAAGGCCAGCCCAGAGGATGAGTTATTTCAGAGCCAAAGTCACATCCCCAGCCCTGGTATAGAGCCTGGCAGAGCCCTCAGAAACATTTTCAAACAAATTACTGGCATGGAGGAAAAACAGAGCTTGGAGCCCGAGGCCTGGGGTTCTGGTCCCAGCTGGTTATTAACTCATGTGTGACTCCCCTTGGACAATTTCCTGACATTTGAAATGAGGGGCTAAGTCACCTCCATGGTCCCGTCCAGCTCAAACGTTGTTTCCCAAGTGTGAATGATGTGTGCTAAAGCAGTCACACATCAAAGGTGTGAGCTGAGGAATCATGTTGAGAGAGTGCACACTGCTATTCTAGGGCCTTGGTGATGTGTCAGACATCGCTGACCAGCCCAGGGGGCTTTGTGAAGAAGCTGAAGAACATAAACCCCCCCTGGATCCAAAGGTGTAGGATGACTGCAGGGCAGTAAGCATCCCTTGGGCCTGGCAGACTCAGTACAAAGTACTTAACATGATGTTAGTTCATTGTCAAATATCTGACATGGGCATCATTCCCATTTTCCAGATGAAAACAATCGAGGCACAGAGATGGTGAGCCTCACTGGGATTGGGAGCCAGGTCTGTCTTTCCAGAGCTACACTGAGACCTTTGCGTGTCATGCTCCAGCCTGCTCATCTAAAGTCTTGAAATCATTACTATCGTGAACAAAATATGCCATCCTCTCTCTGGGCAGGCCTGTTGCTGAGCCTCAGTTTACTCCCACAGTCGAGTGGGAATGAGAACCCACTTTGTTGGGTGGCATGCGGGGTGAGAAAGCACTGTCCACGTGGGTGGCCTCGTCGTTACAAGCGGCTGGGGCCACGCAATTTGTTGGGTGCTGGACGAGCAAAGAATGATACAGCTCTGCCTTGGGTATCTTCTATTCTAGTCGGGATCAGAACACCACCCAAACAGCTGCAGGGCATTTTGTGTTCCTATAGTCTTGTCCTCATTTGAAGGACAAGGAAACTGACAATGGGTCCAATAACTAAGCCAGGATCCAAACCCAGCTTTGCTTAATTCTCCAGCCCCTGGGCACCTAACCCTGGCACCCACCACCTCCTAGGCCAGCAAGGGAAGACCCTGGGGCAGGGCGGAGGGGAGCTGGGGACTTGCAGCCACAAGAGGGTAATGGAGGTTAGAACTAGGCAAGAGAGAAGAATTGATAGAGGGCAGCTCCTCGGCTTCAAGGACTGTCCCGCAGGAAGGACTCTCCCACGGGGCAGAGCTGGGCACATTTCATGCTGCGGCAGCAGGGATTCAGCTGCCATGGGAGGAAGTACTTTGTGAGGGTGCAGGCTGAGATGAAGGACTAAACACAGAGGAAGGAGCTCCCCAAACCCGGGGCAGCGTCATGCAGGTGGTAGGGGTACTTAGGCAGCACTTCAGTCCTGGCGCATCATCCAGCCAGTTACCTGGCAGCAGGGCCTGGACTGCAGGAGGGGCATGGTGGGTTGAAAGGTCTCATCTGCCAGGTGGGTGGCACCGAGAAGCAGGTATTTTTCTGAAGATAGGCCTTCTTTGGTTGGGGTCTTTCTGGCCTAATCAGTGAGCAACTGACAGAAGGGGAACTGGAACCCAGGTCTGTGTGAGGCGAGCCTGTGGCCCTGCCCTCCGCCACCTCCTGCAGCTGGGCACCTTCCCGCCTCTTGACTGTGAACTTTGTTCTCCCTCCAGACCATTCTTCTCTCTCTGAGAGGTCGGAACCACTGGAAAGGTGGTTGAGGGAGAGAAGGAAGGTCAGGAACTGAGACCTGGAGGCTGGGCTGCTCAGTGGTCCCAGGCAAGTCCCAGCCTCACTGGATCTCAGTCTCCTAATCGTCCCTGCCCTTCTCACCTCACTTGGTTGTTATGAGGATCAACGGGAAGGATGGATATGAAAAGCAGAAAATCCTGTCCTCGTGTTTTGTTCATTCGACACATTCCACACCCCACAGTGGCAGGCAGTGAACTAGAAGGTGCTGCCCGTGCCCGGAGCTGGCAAAGCACAAGGATTAAGAGCACAGACTCTCTAGCCAGCTCATCTGCCTCAAAACCTGGTCTGCCAGCCCCCCGTGTAACCCTGAGCAAGTTCCTCCACCCCTCGGATCCTTGGCTGCCTCCTCTAGGAAGTGAGGGTGATGCTGGTACCTCGTGGTTGTGAGGATTCATTGGGTCCGTATCTGCAGGGTGCTCGACAGCACTGGCTACGTAGTTCATGGGGCCCAGTGCAGAATGAAAACGTGGGGTCTCTAAGCATTTCAAGATGGCAACAGCAGAGCAGTAAACCCTGTGCAGCGTGCTGTGCAAGCGCACAGGTCACTCAGCATGAAGCCAGCCCTGGGGCTTGGAGGGCGTGCTCTGAGGTAGGTCTCCCTCCCAGGCCAGGGTGGGCTGGGTTAGAACAGCGCACACCAGCGAGGAGGGTGACATCCAACCCCACTCCTCTGCCGGTGGTCCTCTGGCCTGTCTGGAGAAGCAACCGCCTTTGAATGATGGGGCTCCAGCACCTCCAGGAAGCCGTGGTGACTGTGTGTGCAGCCGGGCTCTGTAGGGAGGCGCCCGGGCCTTAGCAGTGGCTGCGCGGAGGAGAGATGCTGGACTGCACCTGGCAACTGGATTTCATTATCCGGAACAAGTTCCTGACCCCTGAGAAGAGGCAGAGGGGAGAAGGGAGAGTGGGGGGACTGTGAGGGGAGCTGAAGCAGGTTAGCAGGCAATGCTCAAGCAATGCAGTAAGGGTTTGTGGGTAGGGGGGGCTCTTATGTTAACTGGAAACACATGGGTCAGGGCTGCCCTGCCAAGCCTGGGAGCATATGCCTGGGCCCGTGTTTGTGTGTGTGTGTGTGTGTGTGTGTGTGTGAGAGAGAGAGAGAGAGAGAGAGAATGAATGGTGGGGACATATCTTGGTGTATATCTATATATCTCGTGTTTATCTGGGTAATGACACCATCCCCAAAAGAATGGAGCTGTGTATTTGTACACGTGTGAAACTCCACATTTAAGCATAAAAGATGTGGGAGGTGGTTCCATGGGATAGGGCAGGTGTTCTTAAACAGGCGGGAGCCTCCAAAGTTGTTTCAGAATGTCATGGAAATACACCGCCCAGAGATCTGCATCAGTAGTGGAGGGGGGCGGTCTTCAAACCAAATAAGATGTAAAGAATCAACACCGTGCTGGTGAGAGGGGTGCTGCCCGCTCTCTCTCTGAGAACTATCTATCAGCACCTCTAGGTAACACTCACTGCATGTGCCAGGCGCCGTTCTAACTCAACAGCCCTATGAGACAGGGATGGCCGGCCGTTTCCCTAATTTACAGGAGGAGAAACTAAGGCAGATTAAGTAACCTGCCCACGGTCATACAGCCAGTAGGTGTCCAAGTTGGGGTTTGATCCCAGGTGATGTGGCCTCCAGCCTGCACTCGTTACCACCACCTTCGGGGCCAGGCAAGAAGATGAAAGCCGAAGCGCTTTTTGAATGCAGAGGGGGTTGCCCTTGAGGGGTAATTGGCCTGAGTGTCTGCGCAGGCGCGTGTGCACCGATGCCTGGGCGTTGAGATCCGGCAGAGCTGAGTTTGAACCTAAGCTCCCATACTGTAACCTGTGAGACCTTATGGAAACCCCTTACCCTCTCTGAGCCTCCACAGCCTCATCGTTAACACAGAGATAGTCACACTCACCCCTCATCAGTGCTGGCATTCATTCAATCACTCAGAAATGATTTACTGAGCGCCTGTAGCGTGCCAGGCACTGTGCTAGGCATGCGATACAGCGTGAACAAAGCAGACAAACATTTCTACCTGCACGGAGCTTACACCCTAGCTGGAGTAAGTGTCAGAAGGTATGTAAAGGGCGTGGTCCAGGCGCGGTACGGAAGATGCGCTCAGACGGTGCTTACACGTCAGGGCTCTGAGTGCTCTGCCCACATCCCTGCAGGCCTCACTTCCAGTTGCCTGAGGGCTTTTGCTGGCACTAGGGCCTGCTCTGAGCTGTGCATGGCCAGCCCGAAGCTCCTGGAGTGCCCATCCTCTCCCCCACCCAGCCTCCCTCAACCGATGACCATTGGCATAACTGAGGCGCCCAGTGGGATGCGCTCCAGTTGTGCACCGTGGTCACTGGCTCCATGGAGCATTCTTTATTAGCTGCCTCCCTCCCTGACTTGCTGCCTCACTCCCTGCTGGTGTCTCCAGGGATCACTTTCCAAAGGAACCACTTGCCCTTGAATCTTTGTCTCAGCGTCGGCTTCTCAGGGAACCCAAACTAAGATCAGATGTCCCCCTCCACTCCGGGGAGTTCCCCAGGGGCTGACACACAGGGCAGGAGGCTCCAAGAGAGGAAGGGTGGTGTGTGTGGCTGTGATGTTGAGCCAGGGCTTTCTGTGGCCTCTGCTCATCGTCTGGTCCGATTGGGCACCAGGGTGGGGAGGGCTGGAAACGGACACTTTGAATGCCTGCTCGGTGCCAGCCCTGTCCCATCACCGTTTCCCATCTTACAGATGAGGACGCTCACAGAGGTTATGTCGCCTGCCAGGGTCCCAGAGGTCAGAAGCCAGGCCACCACTGGCATTCAGACGCAGGCAGCCTGACTCTAGAGCAGGGTCTCTTAACCGCAGCACTGTTGACATTCTGGGCTGGATAATCCTTGCTGTGAGGTTGTGCTATGTATGGATTGTAAGATTTCTGGTTTCTACCCACTAGATGCCAGTAGCACCCCTTTCCCCGCCCCAGCTGTGACAACTACAAATGTCATTGCCAAATGTCCGCAGATGAAACCTGGTGTTTGTGCCCAGGAGGCTGGGGCATGTAAATCAGCTAGAAAGGCTGCAGACCCTGAACTGCTGCTGCCCCAAGTCTGCCTGTTTCTGTGCCCAGAGGCTGCAGACAGAGGAACTGCTGTGCAAAGTTGTGGGGACAGTTAGGGCTTCCGTGGAATTATGGGTGGGAATTGCTAGGAAGGTGGCATCTGGGGATGCTCCAGGCCTCCAGGATTGGCCAGAGAAGGGGTTGGGTTGTTCCATTACTCATCTATCCATCTTCTGCTCATCCGTCCCGGCTATCTGGACCAGAACACTTTCACTCATCGAGAGACTCTGGGCCCCGGTTGAGATGGGCCCACGGCTGCCCTGGGACCAGGTGTTTAGTGCAGGAGCCTTGTTTGTTTTGGTTCTGTTTTTTGTTTTGGTTTGGTTTTTTGGCTGCGCCACATGGCATGCGGGATCTTAGTTCCTTGACCAGGGATCAAACCCGTGCTCCCTGCAGTGGAAGCGTGGAGTCTTAACCACTGGACCACCAGGGAAGTCCCAGTGCAGGAGCCTTGGAGCCAGGCCTCTGGGGACCACAGAAGGAGGGGGTCAAAGGGGAGAGACATGAGAAACAAGACTGATTCAGCCCCTGATATGTGAAGTAGACTCTCAGCGCTCCCACCTGCAGTGTTGGAGCATGCTGTTTAAGAGTGTGAGCTCTGGCTGCCTGGTTCAAGTCCTGCTTCTAACAGTAAATGCCTGTGTGACCTCAGGCAAGTTACCTGCCTTTTCTGTGCCTTAGTTTTCATGATCAAAATGGAGATGACAGCTAGCCCTTACCTCTGAGGGTTGTTGGGAGGATTAAACGAGTGATCTAAGTGTTTAGAATAGTGCCTGCCACAGTGGATGCTGTGGAAGTGTTTGATAAATAAAATTCTGACAATCCTTCCAGGTAGGAATTATTATTCTCATTTTGTTGGTGGGAAATCATCAAATTGAATGAGCAAGTGAGAAGGAGAGCTGGGATTTGAACCCAAGCTGATCTGACTCTCCAGACCCATGTTTTTCAGCCGTACCACACTGTCCAAGGTATGAGGCGGGAGGTGGGCTCAAGGCTGTGGCCTGGGTGAGGCAGGGTCCACAGGCTCCTGGCCCCTGA